>NW_020955182.1:1058149-1060749 GCF_900497805.2 Vombatus ursinus
ATGTGTGTATATACATATAAGTATATAGATGTGTATCTTTATATATGTATGCATGGATACACATATATACATATATATATATATATATACACACACACATATATATGTGTAGTTGATCAGTCATTTCAGTTATGTNGTGTGTGTATATATATATAAGTATATAGATGTGTATCTTTACATATGTATGCATGGATACACATATATACATATATATATATATACACACACACATATATATGTGTAGTTGATCAGTCATTTCAGTTATGTCTGAGTCTTTGAGACCAGAATTGGGATATTCTTGGCAAAGGTACTGAAGTGGTTTGTCATTTCCTTCTTCAGTTCATTTTATAGATGAGGAACTGAGGCAAACAGGGTTAAGTGACTTGCCTAGGGTCACACAGCTAATAAGTATCTGAGGCCAGATTTGAACCCAGGAAGATGAGTCTTCCTGACCCCAGGCCTTACACTCTATCCACTCTATCCACTATGCCATCTAGCTGATACACACATACATATATGTATATCTATATATACACACATATATGTATGTATATGTGTATATATCACAAACATACATATGTATATAGGGATGCATATTTATAGAGAGAGATGTGTGTATGCACTTTTATATATATAGAAAATGTATATACATACAAAAATGAATACACAAAAATATAAGAAAATTAGGTACAAGGTATTTAGGAAGTAAAGGAATTAGCATTTTGGTAGATCATGAGAGGTCTTTAGAACTGGGGTCTGGGATCTGTGAACCTTTTTTAAATTGATAACTATATTTCAAAATTATCGGTTTCCTTTGTAATACTATGTATGTTATTTTATAGATTAAAAATTTTATTCTGACTAGGGGTTCACAGACATCACCAGACTGTCAAAGAAAGGGGTCCATGACACAAGAAAAGGCAAGAACCTCGGATGGAGAAGATTGTACATTTTTTTGTTTCAAGACATCCAGTGAAGGGGAATCCATTATTTCTTAGTTTTTAGCTTTTTTGTGCCTGTGGTTCTCTCTTTTTTTTTTTTTGCTCATTTCTATAATTTTTTCTGAAAACCGTGTATGCTCTCTTTTAAGTTAGAGCATAAAAGATATTTCTCCGGCCTTTTCACAGGTCACTCAAACAGGATGCTTTCTATACCTCTTGAATGTGTAGTTCTTTATGATCACCTCCCCTCTTACTCTACTTCTTAACCCTCTAACAAAAACCCAGCAAGCTGTCTGTTTGCTTCTACTGTTTTCTGGGATGCTGAAGGCTCCTGTTAATCTATAAGCATGATTTTTCATGGCTGGTTTAACAAGTTTAGCTGGTCTGCTCTTGGATTTCTCTCTGTTGTTTCTCACTCTCTGGTTCTGTCTTTCCCAAGAGCCAGTGATCAGTAAGAAATATGCCAACACCCAGTGGAAATAATAATCAGTCTTAACAATTATCTGCAGGGTATCTTGCTGGGGAATTGCAAATTGAGTGAGACAACCAGGAACTGTAAGGCTCCTAAGGTATTGCCAAGAATCCTGCTGTCACTGACTTTGGGTCACGGAGCCACCACTACCTAGCTCAGGGGTGGGCTTGAGGCCACATGTGGCCTTCTAGGTCCTTGGGTGTGGCCTTTTGACCGAGTCCAAGTTTTACAGAACAAATTCTTTTATTAAGGGGATTTCTTCTGTGAAGTTTGGATTCAGTCAAAGGGCCACACTTGAGGCTGTAGGTTCCCCACCCCTGGCTTTGCTTTTCGATATATCTGTGCTTAAGATCCCAATTAGCTTATAACACAGCCTGATGCATCAGAGTGTCCAGGGATCTCTGCAACACCAGGGAAAATAAATCCAGACCCATAATAGAGAGCTACCTCTGTAGATAATCAGACTCCCAAGAGGTACATTGCTTGTCATGAGGAAGTCTCAGTGGCTCTGCTCTTCTGTCAATACACTTAGCTCTACAATTACAGTATAAGAGCCATTTTGGGGAGCACCTGGCTTTCTTTGCTATTATAAATGGCTTCTAGGCAGCCTAAGCCTGGGAGAGAGGCTGATGCCTTTGTTCTAACTAGTGGCAGAAAATGCTGCCTTCCCACCCTTCCAGCCCTGCTGTTCCACCTCTATTCTCATGGAGTACTTTGCCACTTTTCACCTTTTCACTCTCTGGCTTCTCATCAAAAATTGGCTGCTTGCCCATTGACTGTGTGTCTTCTGGGCTTCTGGATAATGTGTCAGAAGTCTGAGTCCAGCAATTAGTTTTGCTACTGCCTTAGCAAGTGACCTTGGGAAAGTTGCATAATCTCTCAGAGCCTAAGTTTGCCCATTTATAAAATAGGGATAATAATGCTTGTCACTTACTGCATAGGAATAATGAGATAAAGTTTGCAAATACTTTGAGCTCCTGAATTATCATCATTATTCACTGCCTTTATACAGGATGTTGGTAGAGGTGGGCCCCATTTTCATTCACAGTCCATTACTGGAATGCTCATAGTAAAGCAGCTCATCATGGTGGGATGCCATTTGTTAACAGAAAGGATGTGAAGAACAGGGACTGTGCTTTCAATCCAAGAGGAAAAGCAAGGGAAATAAGAATTTAGTAAGCACCACT
>NW_020955182.1:1060786-1072292 GCF_900497805.2 Vombatus ursinus
GTGTGCCCAACACTGTACTAAGACCTTTACAAATATTTACTCATTTGATCTTCACAGCAACCTTGTGAGGCGATGATCCTCATTTTACAGTTGAAGAAACTGAGGCAGATACAGGTGAAGTGGGGATCATACACCTGGTAAGTGTCTGAGGCCTGGAATTAAATAAATTAGAGATATGACCAGCAGTATGTCACAAAACAGAGAGAGAGCAAGTATAAATGTGTATAACACCTAAAAAACTCATAGGTAGTGTGGTTCAGTGATTTATGGTTACAGGCCTTGTATTCAGANGAAATAAATTAGAGATATGACCAGCAGTATGTCACAAAACAAAGAGAGAGCAAGTATAAATGTGTATAAGACCTAAAAAACTCATAGGTAGTGTGGTTCAGTGATTTATGGTTACAGGCCTTGTATTCAGATTTTGGTTTGCCCCTCACTGCCTTGGGCATGACAAAACTTCTCTGGGCCATAGTTTATTTATCTGGTTGAACAGGATGATTTTCCAGGTCCCTTCTGGCTCTGAGTCTACAATCCAGTGGTGGGGAACCTGCAGGCTTGAGGCCTCATGTGGCCTTCTAGGTCCTTGGTGTGGCCCTTTGACTGCATCCAAGCTTTAAAGAACAAATCCTTTTATTAAAGGGGATTTATTCTGTGAAGTTTGGATCCAGCCAAAGGGCCACACTTGAGGACCTAGAGGACCAGATATTGGCATTAAGGCTGAAGATTCCCCACCCCTGCTATAACCCTATGAGCTCAAGAATTTTAGAGCTAAAAGGAGATCATCATGTTCCCCCTCCTGAACTGACAGAAAAAAAAGAATGAAATGTAGAGGTGGATTAAGTGACCTGTTCTAGGTCACACAGCTAATTTTCAGTAGAGTCAGGAATACAGCTCACCCAACTTGCAAGTGAACTTTCCATTATATCTTACTGCTTTTCTAACAAAAATTCATCAAAAAAGCATCATAGCAATGAATATGTTGATTAAATAGAGAATCTAATATATTTCAAGGTCCTATACTGTATTATACTTCGTCACACATTTAATCTATCTATCACTAATATAGAAAAGCACCATGATACATGAAAGGTCATATAGCATAGCAGACAAACTGAGGCCTTAGAGTCAGAGAACCCAGATCCCAGGTATGGCACTGGTATTTATTAGCTGTATGACTGAGGGTAAGTTGCTTTACTTTTTAACACCTCAGTTTCTTCATCTATAAAAGGGGAACAATACCATTATGATGTTAACATGACTTACCTCACAGAACAACCATAAAATGTGATTACTAATAGGTTGAATATATTAGTACAATACATATTGTTTCAACACCAAATTTTTCTTGCCTTTGTCAAGTTTAGAAGGGCCATTGAGTAATGTGGAAGACTGAACTCTCATTAAAATCTATCCAGGAAGGTCTGAACTGATTCACTCCTTTCCCTCATTAAATTTTCTGTTAGCATAACTAACATAGGCATTAAAATCACATTATTGATTACTTTTTAAAAACATAATGTAATGGAAGTCTGGTATATGCCCATACCACCTGTGATGATATCTCTCCCCAAGGAGAAAATATGCAAAAAAAATTGTATCCATAATATATAACATGCATACATATCTAAATTATATCTATAATTGTGTGTGTGTATGTGTGTATATACACACATACACACACACAATATAAATTGAAGGTAAAGTCACAGGTATAAATGTTAATTAGTCATCATTGAAAGAGCAAGGTCATGAAAAAGAGAGTGTTGAAAAGTAGGGAAAATGTGTGTTCTAGATATAGGAATAGTATTTAGAGCCTATCAAAAGATTAGAATCCTGAATTCCTGGGATATATTGGTTTCTCACAAGCATGCAAACAAAATTCCTCTGTCTATGGGCCATCCAACCCAAAGCACATTTTTATCCTAGTGTTGGGAATAAACAGGAACTTGAAGGTTAGAAAATTAAACAAGAAACAACATGAACACAAGCTAAGAGACTGTCTAAGCATATCTATGGCAAGAAGGAACCTGAGATTCATAAGTGACTCTAAATGAACATTTGCCAGTCATATAGAGTTATTATTTAAAAACAAAACAAGAAGAAACCACCTAATCCTGGACACTAGAACCAGGAGCTAATCTTCTGTGTTTTACTTGGCTTTGACCAGACTTATTTCTGTGTCCATTTTTGGCTTTTCCATTAAAATAAAAAAGATAGAAAAGTTGGAAAGAGTCCATAGGAGAGTCATAAAATGATTAAAGGATGGAAAATAGAATATTTGAGTTCATGTTAAAGAAGAGTGGTTTGTCCTGGAGAACATAAGGCCAAAGGGTAAGACAAAGGGATATTCCCAAATAGCTTTTTGTAAATGAATGGTTATTATAAGGGCAATGCTAACCAGTTGTTCTTCATCTACAGAGAAGTCAACAGGGAGAAATGGGTTTAAGTTACATCAAAAATGAGAACAAGTAGATATAAGCTATATTCACCTGACTCCATAGAAACCATTCAGTTCAGCAGGAAAACACTAATAACCTGATTGTAACCCGACTTCTGAAAATCTCTAGGTAGATGACCAAGTTCGATCTTTGGCGTTTTGATTCATGACTCTATCCAGACATTTCTTTGGAGACTTCATTACCTGGCTCATTTCAGGTCCCTGGGTAATATTCAATTTACTTCTTGCTAGTGCCAAACTACTTAGGAGAGGAATATGGAATACATTTATTATACCCAACAAAGAATAAAGAGAGCATTTGGACCTGACCTGACAGTCAAGAATCCTTTCCTCTCTCTCCAGGACCCATGTAGTGGCACCAGATCTATAGCATCACTCTGGGGTTGAACATTGCCCCCAGAGTGGGCATAGAAATTGGGGCTGCTAAAAAGGCAACCCCTCTTTCCTGGACCTTCACCATTCATAACATTTATTACCAGTCCAAGTTTTCTCCTTATTGTTGTGGCTCTGTCCCTATTGCTCTTTATGTCCAGTGGTCATGCTTTGGATCCTCCATTTTGATGCCATTGCTGTTTCATTCTAGTCCTCCAGGTACATGCCTGGGCTCTTGCTGCTGTCTATCATTCCTAAAGATCTCTGTTTGGTCTAGGAACTCCTCTTTTGTTGTGTTGTTGCTCTGTAACTTCAATCCAATTCCTTCAACTGTTGTTATGCTACCTATGACACATAGAAAGGGTTACAGCTCCTTGAGAATGAAACCATCCAAGAGAATGTCTTTAGACCAGTACACACATTTCTAATAGAAGGCAGACTGCTCGTAGGCAAGTGCTACTTTGTTTTTAGGGGGTGAAAGAATTCTATCTCTTCTTCTACAGTCAGTCAGTGAGCATTCATTCAGTTCTTAATATGTGTCAGACATTGTGTTAAGGGTTGGAGATACAAATAAAGGCATAAAAAAAATAGGACACTAAAACAGAGTGATCAGAAAGGTAGGAGGAAAGCCAAAAGAGAACAGTGTCACAAAAAACCTAGAGAGGATCATATATTCAAATGTAACAGAAAATCTATAAAGAGTTTTGTTATGTTTTGATGATGCTGGAAGAAGAAATAAAGTGGAAGGAAGGATACAATAGGGGAGAAATAGGAGGCAGGATGAGGAAACTTATCTCACAGAATTGGTGTATGCAGGGTAAAGTTCAGGGATGATTAGCACATCTGTGTGTGGGTGTATTGAGCCCTTTGCAGGGCTACATATACACCTTTGGTGTCCACCTGTTATCCAATTTTAACCTATGATTCCAAGAAGCTGTGGCATGCTCAGTGTCACACCCCAGTAAACCATCTCAGCAGACAGACTAAACTGGGTTGAGGGTAAATGACAGGCCTCAAACCTGTTGATGAGTTAGGAAATGTTTACTCCAAGCATATAAATACTTGTCCTGGCAGAATGGGCAGATAAGGACAATTTGTTCCAATGGTCATGAAAGCAGCTGAAACAGGCATGATAGAGCAATTAGAGGTTGGTCAGGCATGAAAGATACCAAGGTCACACACTATATTCTGGGCTACCACTAGTCCTCTTGATTTTTGTCCTGCCACTGGACTTTGATGACTCGGGAAGAGAGAGTGAGGCTCATCACTTTGCCTCACTTAAATCCAATTCACACACAAGTCAAGACATCATCCCATGATGTCATTGGTCTTCTTTGAAAACAAAGTATGAACAACAACATACAAAGGCAGAAGAAGGAGGAGGAGTAGGTATAACTTGAAATTCATTTTCATCTAAATTTGTCAAAAAAAAGGGCAGAATACATAGAGAGAGACACACACAGGAATACATCCACACATAGAATTTAGAGTAGAAATATATCCAGTGGGATTATAGATAGAGACATATAATGGGGGACAGAGAGTATAAAAGGAAGGGTTAATTTAAGGAGGGATTAGTGATAAGCAAAATAACCCCTAATTTTGGAGAGTAAATATTGAAGAGGAAGTTAAAAAGAAAGAAAGAGTAACAATCTATTATAAAGAGGGAACAAGTGAAGTGGAACATAGTAAAGAAAAAAGTGTGAGAGAATAGGAGAGAGGGAAATACACAATTAACTATCATAACTGGGAATGTAAATGGGATGAACTCACTCATAAAACAGAAGAGGATACTAGAATGAATTGGAAAGCAAAACTCAAAAATTTGTTGTTTATAAGAAACATATTTGAAACATAAAGACTTGGGGGCAGCTAGGTGGTGCAGTGGATAGAGCACTGGCCCTGAAGTCAGGGGGACCTGACTTCAAATCCAGCCTTAGACCAAACATTTTACACTTACTAGCTGTGTGACCCTGGACAAGTCACTTAATCCCACTTGCCAAAAGAAAAAAAAAAGAAACATAAAGATGCATTGGGAATTAAAATAAGATTTGAGAGAAAAACCTATTATGCCTTGGCAAAACACATAAAAAGGAAGGAAAGCAATTATGACTTCAGATGAGGCAACAGTAATAATAATAATGATAATAATAATAACAATAATAAAAAGAGATAAACAGGGAAAACTACATTGTGCTGAAAAGTGACATAAGGTAAGGTAGACAATGAATTAGCTTAAATACATAACATATATTACTTAAATGGCACAACAGCTAAATACTTTAAGGGAAAATCAAATTAATTACGAAGAGATATAGAAAATAAATTATAATAATGAGGAAACTCAATGGGCCCCCTTTCAGTCCTAGATAAATCTAACCAAAAAAAAAAAAAAAAGAAAGAAAGAAATTAAAGACCTGAATGGGATTTTAAAGAAGTTATTTATAATACAGCTATTGTTGTTATTAAATGGGAATAGAAGGGAATATACATACTTCTAAGTTGTGAATGTCATTTTATGCCCACAAATTATCATATATTCATACATACACAAATGCAGAAAAGCAGAAATATTATATTCATTTTTCTGACCACAAAGCAAAAAAAAGATATTAAAAGGTTGCTGACAAAAGTACTAAAATCAACTGGAGATTAAATAATTGTAAAGAATTGGTTGGTCAAAGAAAAATAATATAAATGATAGACAGAATAAAGATAATGACAACAATAAGACAACACACCAAAATTTGGGGGATACAGTCAAAGCAGTCATCAGGATAAAATTTATATTTTGAAACATTTTCATTGAGAAAAAAAAGAAAGAACAGATCAATGAATTCAATATGAAACAAAATAAATAGACCATGAACAAATTAAAATGCCAATGAAACACTTTTTCCCCCAAAATTAGTGAAAATATTAACACAATTGAAAGAAAAAAATTGAATTAATAAATAAAAGTAGGAAAATTCTGATATTCCCTAAACAAAAAGACCTCAGCTACTGAGGCAATGGCACATTATTTGAAAAGATCTGATGGGAAAATTAGACAGCAGTATAGTAGAAACTAAGTTTAGCTAAAAAGTGCACATCTTATACCAAAAGAAGCTCCAAATTGTTATGTAACATAGATATGAGGTCACATTATGAAGTAGAAAAAAAGGGAAAAAATTACCTATAAGATAAGGGATTAGAACAAAAATTGATGACTGAAGAAGGTAGGGAGAAGATCACAGAAGAGAAAATCAATTCTTTTATAATAGATAGATAAAAATAGATAAACCATTAGCTATTTTTATTTAAAAAGGAGAAAGAAGAAAACCAAATTACAAATATCAAAATTGAAAAAGAAGAGTTTACAACAAATGGAGAAAAAACAAAACATGTAATTGGACTATTTTGTCTAATTATATGCCAACAAAACTAACAATGTAAAGTAAATATTTGAAAAATATAAAGTAACCGAATTAATAGAATAAGAAATAGAAAATTTAAACAACTTAATCTCAGAGGAAGAAATTGAATAAACTATAAATGGACTCTTGAAAAAGAAAAAAAAACTAGGACGAAATACACTCATAAATAAATTGTGTCAAACATTCAAATATTTTTAATTGTAATATTACATAAACTCTGAAAAAATAACAAAAGGAGGAATCTTATTAAATTCTTTCTATGACACAAATAATAGATTTAATACACAATTCTATCCACAGATAGATCAGAAAAAGAAAACTATAGACCAATATTCCTAATGAACATTGATGTAAAATTTAAAATAAGATATTGGCTGAAAAATTTTTAAAAATCACAATAATCATGCCCTATGACCAAATTGGATTTATCTTAGGTGGGCAGGGTGTTTTTTTTATTATTAGGAAAGCTATAAATTTAATCATATTAATAATAAAACAAAAATTATATGATTGTATCAGTAGATAAAAAGATTTTGACAAAGTACAACATCCATTTCCATTTAAAACAGTAGAAAAAAAGGGGTAAATGGACCTTTCCTTAAAAATATAAATAGCATATGTCTAAAGCAAAAAACTAGCATTATTTGTAATAGAGATAAACTAGAATTTTTTATAATAAATTTGAGGGAAAGGGGATGCCCTTTACTTCTCTACATGGTACAAGGAATGCTGGCTATAGCAATAAGATAAGAAAATAAAATTAAGGAAATAAGCAAAGGTAAACAGAAATAACAATAAACTTAAATAATTAGACAACTATTAGTTGCTCATGGGTAACATGAATCAATACAATAAAAACTGAGAATACTACCTACATGAGAATACTTATTCAATGCAATACCAAACTATCAAAAGATTACTTTGTAGACTTAGAAAAAATAATAATTAAATTTATATGAAGGTAAAAAGTCAAGGGAAAAAAATGAGGGGGGAATGGCAGTATTAAATACAAAACTATACCATAAAATCAATAATTCTCAAAACATTTTGGTACTTGTTAAAAATAAAACTTAGTCAGTGAGCCAGATCAGGTATATAACATATAGAAACAAATATATTTAGGAAACGAGTATTCAATAAACACAAATACCCCAACTAGTGGGTTAATGACTCATTTTTTAATAAAAATTGCTGAAGAAATAGAAATGTAGATCAATGGAACAGAATAAATATACAATTTACAGCAGCAAAATAAATATAGTAACCTTGTATTTGACAACTGTAAAGACTTAAGATTTTGGGATAAGAATTGATTATTTGGTTAAAAAAATGTTGGGAAAACTGGAAAACAGTCTGGCAGAAACTGGACATAGACCAGTATCTTACACCATTTGCCAAGATAAGGTCAAAATGGATACATGACCTAGATACAAAGAGAGGTATTACAAGAAAATTTGAAGAACATGGAACATATTATTTATCAGACTAATGGATGGGTGAACAAATTATGAATAAACAAGAGATAGAGATCAGAGTGAGGTATAAAATGGATAATTTTGATTGCATTACATTAAAAAGGTTTCATACAAATAAAACAAATGTAGCCAAGATTAGAAGAAAAGAAAATTAGGGGTAAAACTGTATAGATAGTTTTTTCAGATAAAGGTATCATATCTCAAATATATAAAGAATTTATAAAATCTATAAGAATATGAGTCATTTCCCAATTGATAAATGATCAAAGCATATGAACAGGAAGTTTTCCAATGAAGAAATCTAAACAATTTATACTCATATATTAAAAAAACTCTGTCATTATTGATTAGAAAAATGCAAATTAAAATAACCTTGAGATATTACTTTACACTTATCAGATTGGCTAAAATGATTGAAAGGGAAAGTGCCAAATGTTGGCTAAGGTGTGGAAAAATTGGGACACTAATTCACTGTTGGTAGAAATGTGAATTGATCCAACCATTTCAGAGAGCAATCTGGGATTATGCCCAAAGAGTTATTAAAGTGCCTATTACACCCTTTGATTTAGCAATACCACTACTAGGTCTATTTCCCAATATGATTAGGGAAAAATGAAAAGAACCTGTATGTTCTAAAATATTTATGGTAGTTCTCTTTGTGGTGGCAAAGAACTGGAAGTTATGGGGATGCCCATCAATTGGGGAAAGGCTGAACAGGTATATGATTGTGATGAAATACTACTGTGCTATAAGAAATGATAAGCTTGATAAGCTTAGGAAAACATGGATAGACTTGCATGAAATAATGAAGAGCAAAATGTGCAGAACCAATAAAACACTATGTGCAGTAACAGCAATATTGTTTTAAGAACAACCTTCGGTGACTAAGTCATTTTGACTATTATAAATACCAAAATTAACTACAAAGGACATATGAAAGAAGTTGCTATCTGCATCCAGAGAAAGAACTGGTAAATAGAAGCATGCATAGAATGATTTACATATATGTATATATATACACACATATATATATAATTATACATGTATTTATATATTTTGTCTAATGGTAGCCATCTCTAGGGTGAGGGAGGAGGGAAGAAAAAAGGAAAAAGAAAAAAAGAAATTTACACAATAACTTTATTATATATTTAAAAGGAATTGCAAGTTGTACACAATAGATTTACAATTTCATGTGCAATCATCTTTTAAAAAATCATACTATGTTATGGAGATACTTGTTTTATTCTATAAATTAAAAATAAAATAAAAATAATAATTATTTGTTGATGATTAATGAAAATATTTAAAACAAAAATGTTGTTGGAGAAATCAGACAGCAATATAGCAGAAACTAGGTTTCTAGCTCACACCTTATACTAAGAGAACTTTCAAAAAGATATGTGACTCAAATATGAGGTCATATCATAAATGAATTAGAGAAACAAGGCAAAAATTACCTACCATATTCATGGAAGAAAAAAAGTTCATGGCCAAACAAAGGATAGAGAAGATCAAAAAAAGATAAAATCAATAATTTTAATTATATAAAACTTAAAAGTTTGTTTTTTCACAAACATATTCAATAAAACTAAGATTAACATTGAAATACTAACTGACATACTAACTGGAGAAAAAAAAAACCTTTACAGCAAGTTTCTCTGATTAAAGTTTCATTTCCAAGATATATATGGAACTGAGCTATTCTTTTCAATTGACAAATGGTCTAAGAATATAAACAGGCAGTTGTCAGGGGAAGAAAACCAGGCTATCTCTAGACACATGAAAAAAAATGCTCCAAGTTGCTGCTAATTAAAGAAATGAAAATTGAAGCAATTTTGAGATTCTACATCACACCCATTAGATTTATAAAGTTAATTTTTTTAAATGACAAATGTTGAGAGGGCTATGGGAAAACTAGCACATCGATTCCCTGTCAGTGGACAATGAATGCCCTTTGTCTTAGTTATACCACTAGCAGGTTTACACCAAAGAGAGATCAAAGAAAGAGGAAAAGTTCTATACATTCAAAAATGTTTATGGAAGCTCTTTTTGTGGTAGCTAAAACACTGGAAACAAGAGGCTACCCAACATTTGGGGAATGACTGAGAAAATTATGGTTTATGGATGTGATAGAATGCTATTGTGTTGTTAAAGATGAAGAAAGAGGATTTCATAGAGATATGGAAAGACTTGTATGAATTGATACAAAGTGAAGCCACTAGACCCAGAAGAATTCATTTCATAATAAATGCAAAAACAAATAACTTTAAAAGCTGTAAGATCTCTGAGATCAACATCAATGACCATTCATGATTCTAGAGGACCCATGACAAAGCATTCTATCCACCTCTTGACAGAGAGGTGACAGATTTAGGGTGCAGAAAGATATAAATTGTCCGGACTCAGGCAATGAGGGAAAATTGTTTTCCTTGATTACGCATATTTATTACAAGAAAGAAATTTTTGTTTTTGTTTTCCAATGGGATGGGGTAGAGAGAAAGAAAAATAGATTTCTAATAATTAAAAATAACATTTTATTTTAAGAAAAAATGAGAAAAGAGGTTATTAAATTAGATAATTAAGAGATTACTGGTAACTTTGGAGAGAGCAGTTTCATCTGAATGATAGGATCAAAAGCAGATTGCCTCCACAGAATTCTAGTGGTGTATTCCCTGACGCATACTCAACATTAAGGGCTAACTCTTTCTGAGGCTGATGAAATACACTAATACCTCTTTCCACTGCCCTTTCCAATTCCCAAAGTTCTCATTCCTCAAACCACTTATGAATAGGACAAGATATAAAAATTGCCCTTTTGGAAAAGTCTCAAAAGACATGGAAGAGAAGGAGCAAAGGTGACAGTAGAGTCAGGCAATCCTGTTATTACATAGTTACTGGGTTATATGTAAAGAATCTGGTGGCATAATATTTAATCAAATATATTAGAGAGACGTGATGTAGGTTCTTGAATAGAGGAGTGATTTTGGAAAGTCAGATCTTTTCTGAGAAAGACATGAGGCAGCCTGGTGTAGTAGATATAATGCTGGAGTCAGGAAGACATGACATTAAAACTTACTAATTATGTGACCCTGGAAAAGTCATTTAAACTCTTTGTTCCTCAGTTTCCTAATTTTTAAGAATAAGTAAGTTGAATTAAATTGGCTACTAGGAGCCTTTCCGCTATTATGATCCTATCATCTATGATTGGTTTCCAAGGCTCCAGTTTTGCTCTTCTGTTTTTTTACTTTGGAATTTGTTCAGTGCTATTCAATTGAACAAACATTGAAAGTCTATTGTATGCAATACAATAACTATGATCTCCTGAATTCCAGTGTCAAACAGCAATTTCATTTTTCAATTGCATGTGAATAATTTGTATCCAGTTCTAAATTATCTTATCGCCCCTTAGAGAAATAAATGTATTATATACTTTGTTCCATAGAAGAAGATACAGAGAGCCCAACAAGATGAATTTGTCTAGGATAATACAACAATGCAATTAAACCAGGAAAGGAAAACATTTGTTTTTCCGTTCATCATTTCAGTTATTAAGGCTACATTTGTAAATGTGAAATGATTTGGTTCATCTAGCCCAAATATATGTATGTATATATGTATGTATGTATGTATGTATGTATGTATATATCTGATATATATGTGTGTGTGTATGTATATATATATATATGATATATAGTATATATATATCTGATATATATATAAAATATATATATATATCAGATTTTGTTGTAAGAAATTAACAGACCTTGAGAAAAGGGCCAAGG
>NW_020955182.1:1072329-1077346 GCF_900497805.2 Vombatus ursinus
TCTATCTACTCCTAGTCACACTCCTACTTTGACAGAAGGAAAGAAGTGGAAAAAGCTGAGGAGATGGAAAGACAAGATGGGAAGGGAAGAAGGAAAAGGATTCCACCCTTTTCACCTCCATTCCTCCACCAGCATACACATACTTTGTATCCCCTCAGAAGTGGGAATAGCAAACCGACCAATGAAAGCTCTGCTTTTTCATATAACCCACCTCAAAGTCTTCTCTCTAGGCCTGGGAATAACTCAGCTTTTATTGTTTTCTGCAGCAGAAACTAAGTAGGAATGAGGATAAACCATTTTCTCATTTTTAGAGGGGAGAGACAGTAGGATTTACTAAGTCATTATTGAAGCTCCTTAACTGGATCATGTAAAGGAAAAATGACAAGCCTGTTACTGCTGGCCTCTACCATTTTGAGGGATGACTTCATGTTCTATGGCTTGTCAACATTGCAGACTCTAACAGTCCAGAGTTCACTGAGGGGTGTTTTTTTTTAAACCTAAGTTTTACTGGAATTAAACACTTTCCTTAGGGCGATTATCCATGTTGGCCTCCAAATGCAGCCTGTTTTACCAAGTGGTTTGATGATGAGATGATAAACACAAGCTGTAATTAAAAAAAAAATTTTCAGAGGAAATCTGGAAGTTGTCAGGAGCATGTAACTGAAATTGCAACACTTACAGCTGCCTCATTAAAAACAACCTCAGAGAAGATACTCAAATGATGACAAATACAAATTCTCTTGAGCTCATGAACAATAGAAGCTAAAATATTTAGGACAAAGGAGGAGTTGCATCAAATCTCTAGTCAATTCTTGGCTGAGCTGGAAAGGCATAAGTCCTTCACTGGAGGAAAGTCAATCTGGGAGGATTTGAAAATTAGGATGCATTTATAGGATAAATGTGCTTAAGTTTTTGGGTTTTTTTTGGTTTGTTGAAATGAAATTTTTAAATAGTTGATGAATGGTATCTTTCTAGGATCAAACTAAATAATAGCTAAAATCAAATAGTTATTGTCCTTAAATAGTTCCTTTTTTTAGGAAGACCTGTTACATGTCTGGACCCATGATAGTTCTAAGCCTTTGAGAAGCACATAGGGTTATGGTTAGCGTACTCTGACCAACCATAAAAGGATACTGCTAGAGCACGGGCTGAGCACAGCAAACTGCCATTCATCAGATTGTTCTGTTCCTTGTTTGATTTATTTTTCTTGATCTCCCAGATTATTCCAATGCTTTGTCCCAGTTTCTGTTCCTTTCCATTTTGTTGTTGTGGTTCAGTCATTTTCAGTCATGTCAGACTTTTTCTGACCGTATTTGGGGTTTTCTTGGCAAAGATACTGGAGTGGTTTGCCACTTGATAGTCTAGCTCATTTTACAGATGAGGAAACAGGATTAAATGATTCACCCAGGGCTACACAGCTAGTAAGTGTCTAAGGCCAGATTTGAACTGGGGAAGATGAGTCTTCCTGACCCGAGGCCCAGCACTTTATCCACTATGCCACCTAGCTGCCACCCTCTCCATTTACTCTTATTTAATATGGTCTAATCCATCTTGAAGTAGTTAATTCCTGTTTCTTTGTTAGTTTTGATGACTATCTTTCTGTCCAACTCACTGGTCTTAGCTTTACCCGGCTCCTCCTTATTTGACTATTGTGTTGTTTTCTCCATCCATTTCCCTCCCCAACATTTTCACCCACCCCACCTCTAAATGAACAGCTTCTTGACCACTGGTCCTCAGAATTGACCCCTGTCTAGCTGACATTGATTGTACAAAAATGTCATTTTTGCCATATTTCCATGTAGACCAATATAGAATACTTAGCTGCCATGATCCATGTTTCAGGTTGAAATCAAGTCTCTGAAAGAGAAAAATCAGCTCATATGACCATCTTAAGAAGGCTATTAGGAAAGTCTGCCAACAGTTCTTAACAAAGGAAACACTATGACTTCATAAGCAATCAGGGCAGTTGATTCTTCCTTCTCCCAGACCTTTCAGCCCCAGTGATAAATTCTCAGGTCAAGACAATTAGTGCAGATTTCTTATTCTTATCCCATTATTCATGTGCTTATGCCAAGGAGGTTATATTTAATAAGCAAAAAAAATTGACTACCTTCTGACTAGAGTTTTAGAATAGGCCACCTGATAGATAGTCCCATTTTATAACCAAGGCTATCCATTTCAGCAAATACATTAATATTCCTAAGACAGTTCCAGTAGGCACTAGACAGTTCCCTTAGGTCCCAGGTGACTAATAAGAAAATAAGGCAGCTGTGACAATGTTGGGGTCAATGATCAATTTACATCAGTCCATTCTAGAGATTTAGCTAGAATTTGATGCTACAAGCTCACTTCATATAGAAGTTGATCATTCATTACAAATTGGACTAGGTAAATAAGGCAACCATCTTTTTTTAAAGATCATCCAACTGTTCTTGTTAATCCAGGCATAATTCTACTTATTGACCATGATGGATTCCACCCCATCTCAACTTCTATAAGATCTCACAAGAACTGTTGCACCCATCAGGAATAGTCCATACCCTTCAGGGAAAACAGATCCCCCCAACCCCCAGAATCTCTTGCAAAAAAAGATATAGAAAAATGGTAACTAGTGAGGCCACAATTTGGTGTATTTTCTAATAAAACCCCTTTGAATTTCCTCAGTCTTGGGAAATTTGCATCTTCTTATATTGAATTTGATCTTTGGGGTTGGCTGAACATCATTTAGGGCTATATTTTGTCAATAAGGGATGACAAGGCAGGAAATATTATTTTAGGTTTTAAAAAATTCTAATACATTTTTATTTATTTTAATTATTATGTAAAATTAACATTTATTTTTTTAATTTTGAGTTTCAAACTTTCTCCCTCCCTTAATTCCTTCTCCACACCTTGAAAAGGTAAGCAATATGATACAGATTATACATGTGAAGTCATACTAAACATATTTTCATATTTTGCCGTGTTGCAAAAGAAAACACAAAAACAAAACAAGAAAAATAAAGAAAGTGATAAAAGTATGCTTCAGTCTGGATATGGAGTTCATCAGTTCTCTCTCTGGAGATTGATAACATTTTTCATTATGGATCCTTTGGAATTGTCTTGCATTATTGTCTTGATTAGAGTAGCTAAGTAATTCTCAGTTGTTTGTCATACGATATTGCTGTTTCTGTGTACAATGTTCTCCTGGTTCTGCTTACTTCACTTTACATCAATTCCTATATGCCTTCCCAGGTTTTTTCTGAAACTGTCCTGCTTGTCATTCCTTCTATCACAATAGTATTCCATCACAATCATATTACCACAACTTGTTCAGCCATTCCCCAACTGATTAGCATTCCCTCAATTTCCAATTCTTTGCACCACAAAAAGAGCTGTTATACTTTTGTTCTTATATAAATAAGTCCTTTCCCCTTTTCTTTGGGATACAGACCTACTAGAAGAATTGTGAGATCAAAGAGTATGCACAATTTTATAGCACTTTGGGTGTAGATCTAAACTGTTCTTTAGAATGGTTAGACTAGTTCACAACTTCACCAACAGTGTATTAGTGTTCCATTTTTCTGCATCCCCTCTGGTATCTGTCATTTTCCTTTTTGGTCATGTTAGCAGTCTGGTAAGTATGAGATAATATCAGAGTTGTTTGAATGTGCATTTCTCTAATCAGTAGTGATTCAGAGCATATTTTTCATTTGACAATTGATAGCTTTGATTTCTTCTTCTGAAAGCTGCCTGTTCACATAATTTGACCATTTTCAACTAGGGAATGGTTCCTATTTTTATGAATTTGGATTAGTTTCCCACATATTTGAAAAATGAAAACATTATCAGAGAAATTTTCTGTACATTTTTCTTAGTTTCTTTCTTTCCTTCTAATTTTGGCTGCATTCATTTTGTTTGTGCAAAAGCTTTTTAATTTCCTGTAATCAAAATTATCCACTTTATTTTCTGTGATTCTCTCTATCTCTTCTATGGTCATAATCTCTACCCTTATCCAGAGATCAAGAGATTCACTTTTCAATGCTTCCCTAATTTATCATATCTCCCTTTATGACTAAATCATTTATTCAATTTGAACTTACATTGGCATACAGTGTGCAATGTTGGTCTATGTCTACTTTCTGCCAAACTGCTTTTCGGTTTTCCCAGAAATTTTTGTTAAATAGTGGGGTTTTGTTTCCAAAGCTGGGATCTTTGTGTTTATTAAACACTAGATTACTATGGTCATTTACTATTTTTTGGGTCATTTACTATTGTGTGTTTAATCTATTCCACTGATACACCACACTATTTCTTAGCCAGTGCCAGATTGTTTCAGTGATTACCACTTTATAATATAGTAGTGCTAGTTAGTGCTATGCCTCCTTCCATAACATTTCTTTCATTGATTCCCTTGATATTCTTGATCTTTGTCCCTCCAGATGAAATTTGTTACTATTTTTTCTAACTCTGTAAAATATTTTTAGTAGTGTGATTGATGTGGCACTGAATTAACTTAGGTAGAATTGCCATTTTTATTATATTGGCTCAGGCTTCCCATGAGCAATTAATATTTCTCCAATTGTTTAGATCTATCTTTATTTGTGTGAAAAGTGTTTTGTAATTGTATTCATATAATCCCTGCATTTATCTTGGCAGGTAGACTCCCAAGTCTTTATATTTCTGCAGTTATTTTATATGGAAATTCTCTTTCTATCTCTTCTAGCTAGGTTTTGTTGACAGTATATAGAAATGCTGATGATTTATATAGGGTTTCTTCCTATCCTACAACTTTGCTAAAGTTGCTACTTGTTTCGACCAGTTTTTTAATTGATTCTTTAGGATTCTCCAAATATACCACCATATCACTTTCAAAGAGTGATAGTTTTGTTTTCTCATTTTCTATTTTCATTCCTTCAATTTCCTTTTCTTGTTTATCTAGTATTTCTAATACAATATTGATTTGTAATGGTGATGACATACTTGCCTCACCCCTGATTTTATTGAGAAGGCTTCTAGTTTATCCCCATTACAGTTA
>NW_020955182.1:1077402-1078625 GCF_900497805.2 Vombatus ursinus
ATGTTTCCAAAAGTTTTAGGCAAATACTACTTATCATTTTAAGAAAGGCTCCATTGATTCCTATGCTTTTTAGAGTTTTTAATATGAATGGGTGTTATATGATGTCAAAGACTTTTTCTTCATTTATTAAGATAATCATGAATTTTGTAGTTTTTATTACTGATATGGTCAATTTTGCTGATTTTTATTGTTATTGTTCAGTTGTTTCAGTTGTGTTCCTTTATTTTCCCTTCATTCTTTGGATTTAGATTATTTAATTTCCAATTAATTTAAATCTATGCTTCCCCAGCCCTTTATTTAGCAATTTTTATTGCATTATGGTCTAAAAATGGTTTTATACATGCACACACACACACGCACGTAAACATTGTCATGCTTTCCTGCAATTGTTTATAATGTTTTTATGCCCTAATGTATGGTCAGTTTTTGTAAAGATGCCATGTACAGCTGAGAAAAAAAGTATACTCCTTTCTACTCCAATTCAGTTTTCTCCAGAGAACTATCATATCTATCTTTCCTAAAATTTTATTCCCTTAATTTCTTTCTTATTTATTTTCGGTTAATCTTACTTTGAAAGTTGAGGTCCCTAGTACTATAATTCTACTATTTCTTCCAGCAATTTGTTTAATTTTTCCTTTAAGAATCTGGATGCTAGGCCATTTGTTTTACATATGTTTAGTACTGATATTACTTCATTGTCTATGTTGCCTTTTAGCATGATATAGTTTCCCTGCTTATCTCTATTAATTAAGTCTATTTTTTTCTTTTTCTTTCTTTTTTTTTTGAGATCATGGCTGTTAGCTGAGATCATGGTTGCCTTTTTTAGTTCATCTGAAATGTAATAGATTCTGCTCTGGCCCCTTATTTTCACTCTGTGTGTGTCTTTCTGTTTCAAATGTGTTTCTTGTAAACAATTCTTATTTGGATTTTGGTTTCTGATCTATTCTTTTATGTTTCCATTTTATGGATTAGTTTATCCCATTCACATTACCACTTATAATTATTAACTGCACTTTCCTCCATCCTGTTTTCTTCTGTTTATACACACATACCCACATACATACACACATGCACACATACACACACATATATACAGACATATATACATATACACATATACACACATATATACACACACACATATATACATATATACACATATATATACACAGACACACTATATATATGTGTGTGTGTGTGTGTGTGTGTGTGTGTGTGTGTGT
>NW_020955182.1:1078642-1078977 GCF_900497805.2 Vombatus ursinus
TCTTTTGCTTCTGAGCACTGCCTTCCTCTATTTACCCTCCTTTTTATCACCTCTCCTTGCTCTTATTCTGTTTCCCTCTTACTGCTCTATTGGACAAGACAGATTTTGAGACCTAATTGAGTGGTCGTGTGTGTATTCCTTCTTTGTACCAATTTAGATGAGAGAGATGTTCAAAGGTAGTCTGACTTTCCACCTTTTTTCCCCTCCACTGTAAAAGTTCTCCCTCATGCACTTTTTTATGTAAGATATTTCTAATTCTTTCTCTCTCTTCTCCTTTCTCCCTGTGCATCCCTTTTTCTTACCCATCCATTTTTTAGACCATCCGAACCTGATTA
>NW_020955182.1:1079008-1080389 GCF_900497805.2 Vombatus ursinus
ATTTGCTTCCATGCCCTCCATCTATGTAGTATCCTTCTAATTATTCTAATAATGATAAAGTTATTTGGAGTTACATGTACTATCACATATAAGGATTGTAAACAGTTTAACTTTTTTGAGTCCTTTATGATTTCTCTTTCATGTTTACCTTTTTATATTTCTCTTAGGAATTGTATTTGAAAGTCAATTTTTTTTATTAAGTTCTGGACTTTTCATCAGGAATGCTTGAAAATCCTCTATTTCATTAAATATCCATTTTTTCTTTTGAAATATTATATTAAGTTTTGCTGGGTGTTATTCTTGGTTGTAATTCCAACCCTTATGTTCTGGAATATTATATTCCAAGCCTTTCACACCCTTGATGTGGTAGCTGCTAAATATTGTATGATCCTGACAATGGCTCCATGGTATTTGAATGGTTTCTTTCTGGTTGCTTGAAGTATTTCTCTTTGAACTGGGAACTCTGGAATTTGGTTATAAGATTCCTGGGCATTTTCATTTTGGGATCTCTTTAAGGTGGTGATCAGTGAATTCTTTTAATTTCTATTTTTACCCTCTGGTTTTAGGAAATTGAGGGAGTTTTCCCTTGTAAGTTTTTGAAATATAATCTCTAAGCTCTTTATTTAATCATAGCTTTTGGACAGTCCAAAAATTCTTGCATTATCTCTTCTTGAACTATTTTCTAGGTCAGTTGTTTTTCTGATGAGATAGTTCACATTTTCTTTTACTTTTCCCCCCATTTTTTAAAGTTTAATTGTTTTTTAGTGTCTCATTGAGTCATTAGCTTCCACTTGGTCAATTCTAAATTTTAATGAATTATTTTGTTCAGTGACCCTTTATACCTTTTTGGCCAATTCTGCTTAAGGAGTTATTTTCATCAATGAAGTTTAGTACTTCTTTTAGCATTTGGCCAATTCTGATTTTTAGGTGTTATTTTGTTTGGTATTGTTTTGACCCTCTTTCACCAAGTCGTTAATTGCCTTTTCATAATTGTCTTCCCTCACTCTCATTTCTTTACTCAATTTTTCCTCTGCCACTCTTATTTTACTTCGAAAATAATTTTAGGTCTTCCTTGAATTCTTTTGGGGCTTGTATCCAATTCATATTTTTCTTTAAGGTTTGCTTATAGCTGTTTTGACAACATTATCTTCTGAGTTTGGGTCTTGATCTTCCCTGTTACCATATTAGTTTCTTTTTTTATGGTTAGGTTTGTTTGCTCATTTTCCCAGCCCATTTCTTGACTTTGAACTTTGTTAAAATTGTGCTCCATTCCTGGTGTGGGGAGACAGGACAAGGAGAAGTATTGTCCCAAGTTTTGAGGTTTTTTTTTTTTGTTTGTTTGTGTTTTGTTTTGTTGTTTTTTTTTTGTTTTTTTTTTTTT
>NW_020955182.1:1080432-1085228 GCF_900497805.2 Vombatus ursinus
TTCCACGGTGATGTGATCCAGATAAAGGTGTGGTTACTGCTCTATTGGTCTGTGCTCTGCTCCTTGCCCAGGAATTGCCCTGATCCCTGGGACTAGCAATAGATATGGCTCTTAACCCTTGCTTCCTTGTGACTGGGAGAAATACTGTTCCTCTGATTCTCTACTCACTCATTACCAAAAATTCTCCTCTCTGGCATTGAACTGTGACCCAAAAGTGGGGATAGGCAATGGAGTTGTCACGTAATTTCTGGTCCTGTGTCTAGTGCTAGTACAGGGTCACCTGTGATCTCTTTCTGACCAGTTGCTAGATCCCCTTGCTATCTTTAGCTTCACAGCTCCTAAAATTGTTGCTGATGCTTCTGTTGCTACTAACAGGTCCTAGTATTAGTACGTCCATTGAATTGGTAAGAGAATGTGATTCAGCTTAATGTATGGATTGTAATATGCTTATTATTTATACATTTGCTTTAATATATGATTACTTGTGAGATTATTATTAATTCTGATTACTTCATTAAGAAAATTGTTATGTTTAAGATCTAAAAGTGTCATTCTTTTAAGTGACTATGTGAATAGAAATGCACTGGTTGGGCTTAGAGCTGAAATGGTAAGCAGGGCAAAAATATTCCCTCTCAAAAAGGTACTCTTAGGACCTTGAGAGAATTTGAGTACGACCATATGATGGTGGTTCTTGTCTCGAAACCTTGAATTCTGAGTGTGATAAGAGGTTGTAATACATATTAGAGCGAGGGAGCCAATTCAGAGTAAATACAAATCCACACGCCTACATGAAGAGTATGAGGTGTCACAATGTTGAGCAGCCACCTCATGCTCCCTCATCACATAAATAAAACAAAAAAAAATATGAGGAGGAAAAGGACAGATGGCCACTCATCCAGGCCTTTCCATTCTGTTCACTTCTATTCATGTTCCCCTACATTTTATCCACAGAGGATTTTCCCAATGTACTGGAGGCTCTCCTTTAGTTATTTTAACATCCCTTCAATATCAATACAATGCTCAGGCTATCCACCTGTTATCCCTGGTTTGACTATCACAGAATCACAGAACCTGAAAGTTGGAAAAGACCCCAAATTGAATGCTATTTCAGTACAATTAACAAGTGGTCATCCAACCACTGCCTGAAGACCTGTGAAAAGAATAGACTCACCATCTTTGCGGGGAGCCCATCCAACTATTGGCTAATAGCTCTCATCATTATGATTCCGGCACCATCTTTTTCTAATCACACATTTCCTGGAGGATAGCATTTATTCCACTTCTTACAAAACAAGTTATCACTGACTCTGTCCTGAAACTTACGTGTGCCTATCATTTTAACTCATGAAACAAACAAATGTGAGCTAATTTTTAAAGCCATTTTTAGTCACATGTTATATACTGGTTGTTTGAGAAAGGACTTCTCTGTGAATCAGGCTCAGAGTTGTGAAAATGGACAGAAAAGCTATTTTCCCTAAATCTAATAAGCAAGAACATGCTTCCAATAGGAATGAATGAGCTTTTAATGAATATCTAAGGAATTCAGCAAATAGTCACTTAACTAAGTATAACTCTCAAAATGGTATATGATTGGAGATTTCTGCTCTGTTGTTGCCAAATGTTACTACCACATGGCAAATTGCATTAAACTGCAACTCCCAAAGCATGACTGTCAATTGAATTTTTATGGCTTGTTTTATGTCTGCAAGGAATTGTGGGCAGATTCATTCTGATTAGAGCTCCCTAGAACTTCTCGATACAATGTCATTTGTGAATGATGTGCGTGCATTTGAGTGCTTGCAATGAGGGTAGTCCATTGCCACTGAGATGAACTGGGTAGGAGCAAAGACTAACACAGCAAATTCAGCAAAAATGCAACAACAAAAAAATCTGTAGGATGGTTCTCTCAGGAACAGCTGCTTTCATTTTTCAAATACAGAGTTGTCTTTGTTCCAAAGTTTTCTGAAGTAGCTATGATATTGGGCAGACATTTTTCCATGCTTTTCTGTTGCCCTATACTGGTTATGGAATGATTTGACTCCTGTTCTTTGCAAAGCAAATAACTTTGGGACACCAGAAAAATGGCTTCATGATGCAGAGGCTCCTTGGAAAATGTTCAAAGGGGCTGAGGAAGAAGGAAATGGCCACTGTCCACTCAGGAGCTGAAAAGTCAAAGGGTTCACCGACAGAGTAAATAGTTTGATTTGTGCTTCTGGGTTGAGCTGTGAATCCCCAAATGATCCAATGCTAGTTAGAAGAATAGAACTGAGCATTACACAACCACAAGATTTCAAAGTTAAAAAACACCTTAGAAGTCATCTAGTCCAACCCATAATTGGGGAGAAATTTCCTCTAAAATATAACTGATCAGTTGGTGTCTCATCTTTTGGTGAAAGGTCATATAAAGACCATTTGATGGAGGTGAGGATATTTAGCTTGGAGAAGAGAAGGGTTGGTGGAAGAGGGGTCATGAAAGGCCATCTTCAATTATTTGAGAGTCTGTCATTTGGAAGAAGGATTGGACTTATTCTATTGGCCCCAGAGGACAAAACTAGGAGTAACACATAAAAGTTTCAGAGAAACAGATTATAGGTTGGGTCAATTGGCATCTCAGGTGGCTTCTAAGTCAGAGTGAGATTCTGTAACTCTGTGGGCAGAAGTGTATATAGTTTCACTGAGAGATTTTTCTTTTCCTAGAATAGATGTGAACATTTTCTTCACTTATTTATTCATTTATTTATCCATCTACCTACCCATTTATTTGTTTATTCATCCATCTGTTTATGTACCTGTCCATTTATTAGTTTACTTGTTTGTTCATTCATTCATCCATTTATTCATTTATGTGTTTGTTTGGTTTAATTGTAGAAAGAAACAATGAAGGGGTGTGAATATAAGAATATGATTTCCCTAATATTTATGTAACTATTTTAAGACATATTTTCCACCCCCAATCCCCATCAATAGGATAACTTAGCTTTTCGAGAATTTTCTGGAAGGTAGTGTGCTATAGTGGAAAGTGTGCACCAAGGATACACACCAAGAGATATGAGTTCTTGTCTAAGTTCTGTTACTGACTATATGACCTTAGGTAAGTCATTGACCAAAATAAGGTAGTACAAAAAAAACTTAGGTTCTGAAGTGGTAACAGCAGAATCCTGGGGGTTTTACTTCTTTGTCCAGAAAAGGGAATGGGAGAACATTGATAAACTGGAGACCATCCGGAGAAGGCTATCTACATTGGTGGAGGATCTTGAGTTCATGCCATATGAAGGCCTTCTGAAGGAGCTATGGAAGTTTAGCATGAAAAAGAGGAAACCTAGAGGCAACATAATAGATGTCTTCAAGTATTTCAAAGGCTGTCATGTGGCAGAGAGGTTAGACTTTTCTGTTTGGCCCCATAGGGAAGAACCAAGAGTAAATAAAGAATCAATCCATCAACAAATATTTATTAAGCACTTACTGTACCAGGGAGTGTGCTAGGTGCTAAGGATACAAAGTACAGAGCCTGGCAAATAGTAGGAGCTTTATAAATGCCTACTGTGACTGCTGTCCATGTCCTCCCTTAACTCTCCCACCGGGTGTTCATTTGACACGCTGGCAGCCTTCCTCCAGTGTCCTTGACATTATGTGGATACCAGTGGTGGAACTCTCAAGTTGTCTATCAATTACCCCTGACTCTTGCTAAATGTTAATCTGTCTTTAAAATTTAATGAGAATCACATGAGATATGCATGCGAAGTGCTTTGCAAACTTGAAGGTACTCTATAAATGCCAACTACTCTTATTATTATTAACAAATATATATGTGAGTCATGTAAATCACTAACACTTGTGCAAACAAATGGGGATCTTACGCAGAGTTCATTTCCTTCCCCACAGTTCAGCTGAGAGTTAATTTCCCCTGCGTCCAAGAATCTTCACTGAGTCCCCCCTGCTGTATAGGGCATGGGTGGGGCTAGAGGAAGAGATACGTAAGAAAAAATGAAGTAAGAAGTACTAAATGACTGGGGTTGGTCTTCAGTAACTGTCTAAATATATGTAAATTAAATAATGAAGTCTTAATTGGCTCTACTTTCACACGTATGAACATAATCATCTTATAGAGATTATCAATGCACCTTCTTCCCTAAGTATTATCCCATTCCCCATGATTCCCCTAGGTGGTGATCATGGGGTCTGGAAGGTTATTCCAGGAAGAATTAACCTTTAGGAGTTCCTGCCCTGTTGGCAAAACTTCTTTCTGTCTGCCTAGCTAGGTCAGCCAGAGGCTCATCACTTCTGGAGTGATTTGGCCACAGCTGCCCATCTACTGTGGTGTGAAAGAGTGCCCCTTTCAAGGAAAACAGAGATCCTTGAAGTGTAAAGGTAGATTTTATAATATGAGAACATCGGTGTGTATGCTTACCAAAAGAGCCAGTCACTTTAGCAGCAAGGTTTATTGCTCTTACTAAGAGTGCATACACACACATATATGTACATACAAAAAGATGGTGATCTCATCGGTGTTGAGAACAACGGAGAGGAAACTCCCTCCACTGATGTAGACCATCAACTTCCCTGCAGCTGATAGTCCTAGAGAGTTGTCTAAAGTTATGCAACTTGACCATGGTCACACACCTCATGGATGTCAGAGGAAGGACCCAAACACAAGTCTTCCTGACAATAAATCTGACTGTCTCTTCACTTAAATAAGCAGTCTGAAGATAGATCAATAGATTGGGGGAAGATCAATAGATTGGGGGAGGGGGGAGAGAGAGAGAGAGAGAGAGAGAGAGAGAGAGAGAGAGAGAGAG
>NW_020955182.1:1085249-1092112 GCF_900497805.2 Vombatus ursinus
AATTTGTAGTACAGTTCTTAAGCTTAAATAACCTTAGAAGTATAAATGTTACAAATATACAAAAACTTTTGACAATTATTTAACATAGATGTTGATGTTTCTTATTAAAATTCTTGGCAGTTAGCTGGTGCTGTGGATGGAGCACTAGGCTTGGAGTCAGGAAGACCCGAGTTCAAATCCAACCTCAGATACTCACTAGCTGTGTGACCTTGGGCAAGTCACTTAACCCTGTTTATCTCAGTTTCCTCATCTGTAAAATGAGGTGGAGAAGGAAATGGCAAACCATTTCAGTATTTTTGCCAAGAAAACTCTAAATGGAGTCATGAAGAGTCAGATACTACTGAAAACAACTGAATGACAAAGTTAAAATTCAAAATAAATAATGATCTAATCTTTTTTTTCTTTGTAAAAACTTTTGTGAGTTGGTGCTCAGTGAAAGGATTGTATTTGTAATTGTAACCTTAAAACCATCTGAAGAGTGAGGTTTTGATGCATACATGACAACTTTCACACGACCCCACAAGACAATGTCTATTATTGTAAACTTGAGTTCAGTATACATATATATGTATGTGTATATTATATATATAAACACACATATATGTACTTACATTTATACAAACATGTGTTTATGCATATATAAACACATGTGCATGTGTGCATGCATGTGTATATGTGTATACTCTTAAAACTAGCCAGTATCCCTCATTACTAAAGTGACCGGTTATTCCTGAAGATAGCTATAGATGTTGATAGAAAAACTGGAGACTAGACAGGTTAAGGGAATGGCACAAGGTTATCCGAGTTGCAATTCTGACTGAAGCCTTTGGACTCCATATTCAGCATTCTTTTCCACTCACCCAGCTGCTGCCTCAAATGCCCTAAAGAGAAAGGTAATAAGTCACATACAGAGATTGGAATGTCAGGAAGTAGGCACAGATACTACCTGATATTAAATTTGTTTCCTGAGGGTGAACAAAGGTATGGGGGAAGAGAGGGAAGTCAGGACAAAAGCAGATTTGAGAAATAGAGAAATTGCCAGCAGCAAGCAGGCTAGAATGTCAAACTAAACAAGGAAACTGAGGGAAATGGGGAGGGAGATGAGTTATTTACTACCCAGAGGAAAATCCTTGGATGGGGGCAGAGATAGGAGGGAATTAATATATGGTACTTGGAATCTCATGCCTTTATCTCACATTAGGTATTGTGTGTAATTTAAGGGCTTTTGGAGAAAATGAGAGAGGGGTAGAAAGAGAATCCTAGTGTCAGGAGGGAAAACTGAGGGGTGAGGTCAGTGGGCCTATTAGTTTTTGCATGGACAGGAGTGGTTGTAATGGTGTAGTCAGGGCATTCCTGAGATCCATATACCAGGCTACACTTCTGGCCAGTATGTAAATGGTCATTGTTTGTAGTGGTGTTGGGAGATCCTAGCTCAGTAGGAAAGGGACAATGTAGGTAACAAGGAATATGACTTCCATCTTCACCTTTCAGAGTTTCTGGCAACTCCCAGGTACCTAAGCCCAGACCCAGGGAACGTTGTATTGAAATGCCCAAAGCTACTATCTAGGGATTGTGGGTGAACGACGCATAAACTCATAGGTATAATGCTAGAAGGAACCTCAGATGCCATCTGATCCTATTCTTTCATTTTACAAATGAGGAAAATGAGGCCAAGAATAGGCAATTAAGTGACTTCCCCAAGATCATAGAGATAGTAATGTAAGCATTATCAGAAGCAGGATTTGAACACTAGTCTTGTGATTGCCAAGCCAGCCTTCTTTCCACTGCACCATACTGCCTCCTGGATCCTCCAATGATGGATCTCATGTGAGATACCAAATCATTTTCCATCCCTATTTCCTGCAATCTCAGTTTGCCCAGTCCTTATCCTCCTCAAACCACCTGGCTTCCCCAAGGGAGAGAGGGAGAGGCATCCCATCTGAAGTAGGTTGGGATGCTGAGGGAAGCATCTGGAAGACATGTAGTTTTCTATTACTGGCTGCCTTCTGACCACTCTCAGGGATTCTTCTCCAGGAACTAGTTGGACTATATGATCATTAAGTCCAAGCCTACCAAAGCCAGCTGACTTGTAAGATCTGATAGTTAAATTCAAAGTGGTAACATCTAAACCTCAGAAAGCTGCAAACCAGGGCTTGATGTAATGTTTTGCTAACTGTCTTGACTTAAGAAAGTGATGAATAAAATGTTAGTAATGGAGATTAAATTTAAATGTGTCATGCATACATACTTCCCCCCCCCCCCCGACCTCAGAGAAAGAGAGAGGCAGTTGTTAAACATCTATCCATATACTCCTGCTAAGCCCACTTCTAACTCCAGGAGTCTGTGACTCTATTCATAGGTATAGGGACTGGATTTGGTATTTGATTGGTATAAGAAACTCCCAGGCGAGGAAACTCACTCTACTAATGTAACTGAGTAGTACCCTCCCTGCAAATAGAGTCTTAGATATTTGCCTAGAGGTTAAGTGACTAATTGACTGGGCTTTTACAGCCAATATTCATCAGAGGAGGAATTTTAACCCACATTTTCCTGACTTCAAGGTTGGCTCTCTATCCACTATACCATGTTGCCTTCTCATTCTATATGTAAGAAGACAAATTTTTATTTTGAATATCAGGAAACCCTTAGTAAAGATGACATCTCTTTAGACGAAAATAACTTCTCTAGCAACACAGGGAAAACCCCATTACTTCAAACCTGAAGTCTGAACAATGCTGCACTGGTCCCTAAGGGTATGATCTAATTGCCATTATCCCTGGCCTGGCCTGGTGAGTCATAGTCCTCCATTCTGAATCAGGGAATTTAGCACATGTCTTGGAGAGAACCTGAACCTTCTGCAATGGAACTAAACCATGCTTTCCAAGCTAATCAGGACAGCAAAAAGTGAAGAGTTTTGAAACAAGACTTTCTGTCAGGCAGATACAGGGCAAAACGATTTTTTCCCAGCTTTGAATTGCTGTGAAGTTGACCAAGCACCTCAATGTTAATTTCTAGTATTAGATTGGAAAGCTACCATAGTCGATGGAATTCTAATGGCACTGGGTGTAACAGGGCCCTTATCCAAAGCCAAACCTCACATGTAAACTTCCATTTCCTTCATTCTAAAAATGAAGAGACTGAACTAGAAAACCTCTAAGACAACTTACAGCTCAAATGTCTATAATTTATGCTTATGAATTTAATTTTTGCTGAATGACTGTTATTATATACAACACAAACAGAATATAGAGCCAGTAGAGGGCACTCTTACTAACAGCAAATCTCACTTCTGAAAGTGACTGGTTAGTGCTGAAGATAATTTGGAGAAAGAAGTATATACATAGAAATATAAAAGCTTCAGTTATAAGTGACCAGATAACGTGTACTAAGTGAGATGGCCTTAGATTTGGGATCTCTGTTCCCTCTTAAATCATAGTATGATCACAGTTTGGGGTTTGGAAGGGACCTTACAGCTCACTTAGTTTAACCTCTTCATATATCAGATGAGGAAAGTGACTTACCCAAGATCACAAAGATAATAAATGATAAAGCTAGGACTCAAGCCCAGGGCCTATGACTCCAAATCCAATGTACCCCACAGCATCATGCTCTATAACTCTTATATTGTTTCCTTCAGTAGAAAAATAATAGTGGGCTATTATTATTTATCTACTTCTATCTACTATCTGATCCTTCTTTCATTTTTCTTGTTCAAGAAGATTTATATTTATTATCTATAAGAATAGCTCATACTGACACAAGGTGTCCCGAAAGTCTTAGGGCGGTTTTGGGACTCCCCAGAGAGTCTTTGATGGGCTACAAAGTCATTCCTCACTATGACTCTGAGAAGGAGGTAATATAAATATGATTTCCCCTGTTTTACAAAGAAGTTGACAAGAGCCACAACGTGTGCTTTCTGGCATCCTCTAATGACTGAAATCTAACAAACTGAGAGGTTTTATTGCAATCAATGTGAATTACTTTACAAAAATAATGACTTTTGAAAAGGTTTTTAGTTGGGTCCTGTGATTTAATTGGAATAGGGAACTCCTCAGAGAGCAAACTTAGCAAATTACCAATCAACAACTTTTTGGGAATTTATAGTGGGGATGGGAGATGAGATGGAGGGGCTCAGAGGAAATTCCTAGGGTTATACAATAAATACATATAAGAAGCATACTTAAACCCAAGTCCTCCTTACTCAAGTCAATGGACATTTATTAAACAATATATGCCGGGCTCTGTGCTTAAGTGTCAAGGGTGCAGAAAAGGGCAAAAATAGTTCCTGCCCTGGTTTTCTACTCTGTGATATTGCTTCTCTAAATTATACTTAATTTCAGGAATAAAAATAACAATGCTAATTAGAATTCTTTAAGGTTTGCAAAGCACTTTACAAATATCTCATTTGAGCCAACAACCCTGGGAAGTAAGCACTATTATTATCTCCAGAAATTATGAGTAAAAATGAATTAACCTGCATTCATTACCAATACATGAAAACCATGAGTGTGAAAAAAAACTGAGAGGAATTAGAGTTAGTAATCTTGTTTTATATGTGCTGTTGGTTTTTTGTTTGTTTTTGGTGAGGGTCAGAGGCATTTTTTTATACTTTTATAAACTATTATTTATTTAAACACTCTTTTCTTTTTATACTTGAAACTCCAAATTATCTCCCTCCTCCCACCCACTCCTCCCACTGAGAAGGCAAGCAATATGATATCAATTATACATGTGAAGTCATGGAAAATATATTTCCATATCAGCCATATTACAAAAATAGAGAAAAAAATATATTTCAATTTGCACTTGGAGTTCATCAGTTCTCTTTTGGGAGGTGCACAGCATTTTTTTTCACCATTAGTTCTTTGGAACTGTCTTGGATCATTGTATTGATCAGAGTAGACAAGTCTTTCGCAGTTGATCATCATTACAACATTCCTGTTACTGTGAGCAATAATGTCCCAGTTCTTACTTCACTTTGCATCAGTTCATAAAGGTCTTTCCATTTTTTTCTGACACTCTCACCCCAACCTTGTCATTTCTTATAGTACAATAGTACTACGTCACAATCATATGCCACAACTTGCTCAGCTCTTTCCCAATTAATGAGCATCCCCTCAATATCCAATTCTTTATCACCACAAAAAGAGCTACTATAAATATTTTTTGTACATTTAAGTTCTGTCCGTTTTCTTTGATCTCCTTGGGATACAGACCTAGTAGTAGTATCATTGAGTCAAAGGTTATACACAGTTTTATAGCTCTTTGGGCATTGTTTCAAATCTTTCTTCAGAATGACTGAACCAGTTCACTACTCCACCAACAATTCATTAGTGTGCCTATTTTCCCTTATCTCTTCCACCACTAGCACTCCTCTTGGCCCTAAAACTATGACAAAGACCCCAGCTCCCTTGTGACTGACCACAAGCACTCCTCTCAGCCCTTAAATTGTGACCCAGAATTGAGTTATCAATCAGTGCCAGCTATACCAACAAAGGGTCCACTGTAAACTCTTTCTGACTAATTATCTGACCTCCTTACCGTCTCTGGCCTAAAGAGTAGCTTCTGTTGCTACTGCCACCATTGTTGCCTGTTGTGTGCATTCTGGACAGGCATCCACCCCCGGGTCACTGACCTCCTAAATTTTTTTTAGTCCAGAAAAATGTCTTACCTTGACCTTTTGTTGGCTCTGCTCATTACCTTCCTGATTTTACTGGTCCTCTTCAAGAATGAAGGCAAAACAATGATCTTTGGCTCTACCACTCCAAAATTTGATGTGAGGTCCTATTTTAAAGTTGTTTGGAGGGGAATGTTGAGAGAATTCATCTGGGTTGCTGCCTCTAATCTGCCATCTTAACCCCACCTCCACCTCCCACCTGGCCTAGCCCTTCAGCCCCCTGAGAGGCAATTCTAATCATCTGCAGGGGAGATGGGGAAGAGACAAAATCACAATGCTCAGATCTATTGGTTTCGGGGTACATTCTCAACTCCTCCAGTGACACTATTGTATTGAATTGTTTGGATGCCATCTGGACACTTTTATGATCTGCTGGGACCAGACGATTTCCTTCTGCCTTTTCATTAGCAGTGATTCCACTCGCTAGTACAGAGTGTTTTGTATTGGCTGTACAACTTGAGAAATGTAGGTGAGTGAAGAGTACAACACTAGTTCAAATAGGAAATGTTAATAAACTCCACAGATCTCTACTGACTCTACACACTTAATCAGTTACCTACAACTGTGAGTAACCTTCGGGGCAGGGCTTTTTCCCCTAGTCAGAATTAATGAGTGCTGTAATAGAAAGAAAGGAGGTGAACTTGAGGCTGCTTTGTCTGGTTGGGGTGGGGGGAGGGATAGGAAGTTGGACTGAGAGGTAGGAGGCTTAAGTCCCTCATGCATATCAGTTTCTTCAATCAGTGGGGACTAGAATAGCTCTCCTTAGCCCAGGGGAGGTTTCTAAGGTATCTGTTTCTCTCCTCCAACCACATGAATGTGCTTAGCTGATGGGGTGTCTGTTTACAATTAAAGGAGGCTACGGCTTGTGATGGTCATCTTGTTCCGCAGTATACTTTTATCCAACTCTACTGGGTCTGTCAGCTAGCATCAAAGCAACAGAGACAGCAAACACTGATTTGTCCTTTATGGGAGAGGTGGGTTTGTTTGTATTTTGATAGCCGGCTTCACCATAGCAAAAATCAATTCTGACCAAAGACTGTATTGAACAGAAAGGGGTAAGGTGACAGACAATTTGTTCCGAATGCAGCCAAGACCACATTCAAAGGAGATAGGCTATATACAAAGTTGAGTGTGTGCATTAATCAAAAATGAAATAACCCACAAGATTCTAATTGGACCTAAATAA
>NW_020955182.1:1092148-1093678 GCF_900497805.2 Vombatus ursinus
CTACTGATTAAAATGTTCTAGTCCATGAAGAAAGTAAATAAATCTTTTAGTATTAAAAAAAGAAACTTTTTTTACTGGATAGGTAGAAAATAGGTCATGGAAGTAAAGGGGTTGTCAATTACTTTCTTTTTCTTTTGTTATTCTTTGCTACAAAGAATAGCTCATTGGGGAAAGGAGAGGAAAGGGATACGTTTGGAAATTAAGGTGATATAAAAACCAAAGACAATGATTTTTTTTCTTAGATAAAGAAAGTGAAAGGGGAGAGCAGCCACACACATCATTGTTAGGAGGGCAGAAAAAGGTCCAACTTATTCGTTACAGATGTAAGGGGAGGGAGCTTTAATGTCTATGCCCCATCTGGTAACCACAGTTCTGTGCTCATAAAGGGGAAAAGCAGATGTGCACCAAAGAGACATGAGGGAAATATGAAATGCTACTGAGTCATAGAAAACTTGAACATGAGAGATAAGAGAGGCGGGTGCAAAAGAGAATCAGCAGACTCTTCTTTTGGGGTCTTGCCTTTGAGTCCATTCCTTCTACTTCTTGAGTAATGAGTTAGCTGCAGTGAGAAGTAGCCAGTTTTCCTTGCGAACAACAGTACAACAAATAAAAAAATAACAGCAGTAGCAACAACAATAGTATCAATAACAAAACAATGGCTCTAGGAGTATCTGTTTGCACTAGAGGCTTCTATTAAGTCTTTACACCATGCCATGAAGATACTCTGAGTCCTTGATCCAGAGTTCCTGAATCTTTCATTTAATGACTAGCTCTACTGGATTCTATGGGCTAGATGTCCTCTGGGAACTGTATTTCCTACCCTCCTTTGCTCATTTGCAAGAGTATTTGCTCTGGGGAAGATTAAACCAAACTGTATCTTTCCTGGAACTTCTGGAATCAAAATACCAAGGCCTAAAAGAAGCTGGCAACATGCACCCCAATAGTATTATTCTGTTATGTCTTTATCCTTTTTTTATTGATCCTATTAAAAAAAACTCCACTGTACACAGTATCCAAGCATGCTTGTTTGTTTGCATGTGGGGAGTCAACTCCATTATGCTCTTGCCATATTAACTAGGGCTTAATTAAATACAGTAGATTCAGAGACCAAGTTGAGTTTCTGATGATGGGGACTCTGAGCTATTCTGATTGGGAAAATCCACATTTACATTACCCTTTAGATTCATGAATGTAGCCATACTAAGAGAAAAAGAGCTGGGTGTTATAAGGCTTGATACTGTTAGATACCCACAAAGAGTATAGCACTTTCCTAGCCCTCCCCTTTACCAGGGTGAAGCAAAAGAACTACAAAGGTGAGTGTATGACTTTTCCAATGCCTGATGCCTCATGTGGTCTAGCAACAGAATAATGTTAGCAAAGTCACCTAGTGTTTAAACTGCCATCTCTAATACTGGGACTTTAAACACAGTTTAAATGAAAAGTTCTACACACACATCCCTCTCATTAAACATAATTTAGTTTCTCCTTTCTAATGAGACTTAAGCCAAGTTTTTCATCTTCAGGTGGATT
>NW_020955182.1:1093688-1103821 GCF_900497805.2 Vombatus ursinus
CTCAAAAATATGATTGTTTGGGGCAGGGGGAGTGAGAGGAAAGTAGAGAGGAAATCTCTGGATCCATGAGTCTATGTTCTTTGTACTAAGACTGAACTAGGGATCAGAAAGGTATAGAAGAAGTAATGCAGTGGCAAGAATAACAAGAGGGCAAAGGAAGAAGTCAGCCAGGAAGAGAGAACCCTTCTATTATAGAAACACCACGTACAGGGAAGTGGTTCATGGAAGCCTAGGCCATATGGTCCCTGGGTACCACATGACCTCAAGGAAGGAGAGGGTCCAGGTGCTAATCTAGGACCACAGGGTAGAGAAACCACATACATGAACCAGGGTAAGTTCAGCTACCATAGCCTTAATCACTTCTAGCTAACCGGGGCAGAGAGAATGAAAGAGGCAGTTCTTAAGGTTGGAATCTTAAGATCACTTTGGAAAGGTGAAGGCAAAAGACAATTGCTAGAGAAAATGAAAGAGACAGTTTTTAAAGTTGGAGTCTTAAGATCACTTTGGAAAGATGAAGGGAGACAATCTTGCTCAAGGGAAAAAAAAACCTTAGGAGAAGTCAGAGAGTTAAGGAAAAGGTCTTACTTTTCTAAAAGTCAGAGAAGAAGAGGTTCCCTTTTGGGTCATGGCCAGAGAATGTAGGACTCATCTAGAGGGGCCATAGGAAGAGACCAGGGTTTCCTTTAGCCAGGGTTAATGACCTAAGGGTTAAGCTATCTAGAGTATTGCCAAACCAGATCCATTGGCAAGTGACCAAGGTCTGAGATAACATCTATCCTAGGCATAGGGCCAGTTGTCTTTGAGGACCAGTCAGCCAGATCAAAGCAGGAGGATTTAAGAAAGAACACGGCCTTTCCCCGCCTAAAAGTGCCAGGAAGACCAGAATCAATTAATAAGATAGATGGACAACTTTGTATCTTTCCTTTCTGATTAGTTATTGCAGCTGTTTTCTATATTTTCCTGTATTACTTACTAGTAGAACTCTTCAGGGCCTCTCAAAGAAGGAGCTGTTCTCAAGGAACAGGGGTAGGAGAAGGCCTCTGTCATCTTCCACAGGCCAAGCTGGTTCTAACAGAAATTCTGGCAAGAGAGGAGACATGATGAAAGCTCAAAACCAGACAAGGCCTCCAAGGAACCAGGTTTCTGAGCTTGCTGATTAGGAGAAAAGAGCAGTGACCAAAGGGAGTCTTGATGGCAGTCCACCCGTGCTGCTGTTGTTGATGGTGATTGTTTGTTGGTTTGTTTAGTACAAGCAGAACAAGCCCTAGAGTCCAACACGATCATCATACTATGTGTATGTATTAGTATGCAGGCATCCTAGCAATTTTCCCATGGCAGTGACTTACGGTGCGTGGATAAGATCTAAGTATATAGTATATTGCACCATGAGACAGTGTGGTATATTGGTTAGGAGTCTGGACTTAGAAAATCAGGAAGATCTAGATCTAAATACCAGCTCTTGGAATCTCGGGCAATTCTTTTAGATGACTAAGTTATAGGCCATATTGCCTAATATGTAACTATGGAATAGTCTACTCAGTGACCTCAAACAACTCTAACTGGCATTTGACAAAGACAATATTTACACAAAAAGCATTGAAAGAGCAAAGAACTAATTAATATAGTCTCAGTAGCCAATCTGGTACTGTGAACAGAGGAGGAACTCATTGAATTAAACACACTCACACACACACACACACACGCGCGCGCGCACGTGCGCGCACAAACAATAATTTTATGTCCTCAATGAGTTTATGGCACTTTTGGAAATCTTCAAACCAAGTGATTCATCCCCATCACCATGACTTTAACTATCACTCTCATGGTCACTTTTGCTATTGTCATCCTCATCGCCATTATCACGACCAGTACCACTTTACTGCATAGTCACTGATTAATAGTGATTGAGTAGGTCTGGAGGGAAGAATACTTTATTAAAATCCTGTATATCACTAAAATTTTAGTTGACAGCAGATAGTTCCTTGTTCAATATCAATTTATTCATGCAACATAAAGGCCTATTGAGTGGTTTTTTTTTTTTGATAGGAGAAAATGAAATTCATAGAATTGCAGCATTCGAAGTGACCTTGGAGGTCTAATCCTGTCACTTTGAGTTGAGGAAATTAAGGGCCAGAGAAGGAAAATGGCTTGAACCCAGTTTTCCTAATTTTAGTCTAGTTTATCATAGTGCCTGGCACGGAGTAAGCACTTAATAAATGTTTGTTTCCTCCCTTCCTCTAGTCCAGTATTCTTCCTAGGACATAGTCAGAAAGGAGAGAGAATTACCGTGCGGAGTGAATACCAATGTAATCAAGTAGAAAAGGATGCCATGCTACCTTCTTGCCTATCTCAAAAATGGATTTCTCTCCAGAAAGCACTTTTTTGAGAGGTAAAAAAATGTAACTTGTCTAGAAATTCAGCAAATTGTTTTGTTCTAGTCAACCTGACAAGAGGTCATGCAGAATTGAGTTGAGAAGACTTCAATGACAGAAATGTCACCACCACCCAAAGTAGCAGTTCTATTTTGAATAACCCCAGTGATTAGGAAGATTTTCCTTATATCAATCCTAAATTTGCCTCTTTACAACTTCTGTCTGTTGCTTCTAATATACAGAACCTTCAATGTTCCATGTATTTGCAAGAAAATTAACGTACAGTTTCCCAATCCATCCTTCCAGAATGCCTTTTTCTGGAACTAAAGCTCCTTACTGTCTCTAGCACTCTAGCTTATGCACATGCAGAATGGTCTCTGACTATGCTGGAGATCAAGCTAGTCAACTGAAACCCACAACTGGGAAAGAGAAAATTCCCATGAATTTCTCCTATGTCAACAACCATGCTGCACGCTTTTCATGAACTTTCTTACCCTTGTGTCTCACACATGTATGTGTGTAGTTATCTTTTTCCCTTTTTTAAAGGGGCATGGGGAGCTATTCCAATATGATTAACCTTTTTAGAGTTAAATTGTCTAATTTATTGATAGTAAAACCCAATTCACAGTTGCACTTAAGATCCTTGGTATATTATCTTTGAATCCCTTTACTAGCTGTGCAGTAAAATTGTGACTCCACCTAAAAATGTTGTTAATATTCAGTCAAGAAGCTCACTTACTCCCTACTAAAGAGGGCCTCTCTGTGCTCTTTTCCTTTCTTATTTAGCCTGCTTTGCTTTGGGGATCACTGCCATTTGTTAATGATTGAATCTTTCTAATTTGGGGATGAAGGGTGTTGGTTTCTTTCTCCTCTAAACTTTCCTCTACACCATGACTTCCTGTTTCTCACTGGAAAGCTCTAAGGCTGAACCCAATACAAAGGCAGCATAAAATCCCAGAGGAAAACAACCTCCAATGGGATAAACTGAAATGGTTCATAGTACCCATTCGAAAATGTGCAAAACCCCAGAACTGCCATTGTGACTGGTAGATGCCATCATCCTGATTACCTGTGCTAGAACTTTTTAATCCTAAAGGTTTCTAAAAGTCTTGTTTGTCTAATGGTTCAAACCCTCTGTGGCTTGACTTCATTCATAAGTTCCAAGCTTATCTCAGAAAGAATTTGATTACAAATTTATGCAAATTTCCACAGGATAGAGCAATAAGACTGAAATTGCTTCATCATCTGGTAAATGCCCTTCGCAAATAGTCCCTTTCATAGAAAATGATATCTCCTTTCTCATTCCCTAGTGCCTTTAAGACATCATGATAAAGTGGAAAGAAGGCTAGATTTAGAGTGAGAAAACTTAGGTTCCAATCCATCTCTGCCATTTAATACTTGTGTGACCTTGGGCTAGGCATTTCTCGTCATTTTCCTTGTCCAAAAATAAAGGGATTGGACTACCACAGGTGAATTCTAAGAGTTTTTCTGACTCTAAATATGTGACCTGAGACCACAACAATTGATTCAGGGAAATAAAAACAAATCTCTGTGTTAGTTTTGGTTGGAAGAAATCATGTAGTCCTTCAAAATATTTATATTATTGTCTTATGAGATACAATATTCCCATTACATTTTCTCATTATATATACAGATCTCACCTTCTTAACACATTTATGGTACTAATAATGGACACTTCTACAGGGCCTTAAAGTTTTCAAAGTTTTATACATAAATTTTCTCATTTGAACCTCATAACAACACTGCAAAATAGATATGACATTCATTGTTATTATTCCCATTTTTATAAATGAAGGAACTGAGGCTCAGTGATGAGGCTTAGAGATGCTCAGTGACTTACCCAAGGTCACCTAGCTAGAAAGTGTCAAGATTGGCATTTGAACCCTGGTCTTTTGAACCCTAAGTCCAACACTGTGACATGTTGCCTCCTTAGAGTGAGAGTAATAAGATCATAGATTTGTAATTGGAATGGTCCTCAGAATTCATTTAGTCCAGGGGTTCTTAACTTTTTTTGTGTTCTGCAAGAATAGACAGTTTGGTGAAGTCAGAATCAAGTTTAAATGTTGCTTAATGTTTTAATGTTTAAATGTATTACAAAGGAAACTTTTTATATTCAAATCCAATTATCAAAAAATAGTTCATAGGCCCTAAGTTAAGAGCCCTAATCTAGTGTAATTCCACTCTTCCCATCCCTTTCAATTTTACATAAGAGGAAACTGATACCCAGGGAGGTCAACAGACTTGCCCAGGGAGCCACTGGTAGTAAGAATTAGAGATGGGATTTTAAGTCAAGTCCTCTGATTTCAGAGTCAATGCTCTTTCCATTGTATCAATATAAGAATCATTCTTTGTAGGGCTTCTAACTTTGTGTCCCTTTTAACAGGTTATTAAAAGAAAATTATTAGTAAAAAAAATCATGAATCATCTGGAGGTATTTTCAGCTATTTTGGATGAGAGTACTTGGGATGCTGACAACAATGGTACCCACTGACTCCACTCTTCAGGCTCCTAAGATTTCCTTGATAGTTCGACGTCAATATTGAAGTTGGCTTGGCCTCACTTGGTATTTACCTCTGGGGGGTGGATGAATCTTGATGGAGTTCTCAAAAGAAGTCACTATCTGTGTATCACTTGACCCATTGCCCATAAACTCCACAAAATTTCCAGGCCTTTCAAGTCCTCCTCCTTTCAGCCTTAAGACAGTTTACCCAGTTGCTGATTCCCAGCTACTTGCTCAGCTAATGTATCTAATACCTACTTCCCTGGCCGACAGCTCTGCACAAACAGATTTAGGGCTAGCAGGAAAATGAATAGGAATCCTGGGAGTGGGGGGTAGTGGAGATACAAGTAGGGTAAAAGGTCATTCACTGTCACAGAAGCTTCTGTTTAGGACTCTTCTTCCCATTTATCCCCTTTCTCAGCCCTATTGTGGCCAGAGAGTATCTTCAGAGCAACTTTGATGGACTTCGCTGCTAAAAATCAGACTTACAATAACATAAGTTAATAATAACTGCCTAAAGGCAGGGGGGAGAAATTTAATAAATTTGATTCAGCTAGAATATCCTTCCTGAGGATCAGGAATAGAGCTTATGTGTAATTCAGGGAAACAAGAGATTTAACTACAGCCAGAGGGATTTCTGGTAAATGCTTATTACTAAGGCAAACAAGAGACAAAGTACGATGGTTTACTACAGTTCAGACTCTCCAACCCAAGCAAAAAGAAAACAGCATGACCTTTGGGTTTGGAACATTCTAGGCATTAGGGTTGTATTATTTGAAAACAAGAATCACAAAACATAGTCTAGCAAAAGATTTTTCCCCTCTGATTTGATAATTTATGTGAAAAATCTCACAAAAATATAATAATTAAATCACATTTAGTTAAACATTGGAGAAATTGCCTTTATTGAAAGAAAGAAATAGTATTGAGCCAGAATAGTGGGCTCCAAAGAATGGGAGGTTTGAAGTCATAGGGGGGAAATTCCTGAGCTTTCAAGACCCAAGTTCAAATCTTACCTTTGGTGCTTACTATCTGTGATATGGGGCAATCTTCTGTGCCCCATCTTCATAGGATCACTGATTCAGAGCTGAAAGGAATTTGGGAGGGCACATATTCCAATCCTTTCCTTTTCAGATGAGGAAAATGAGACCCAGAGAGGCTTACCCAAGTCATAGAGGCAATAAGGAGAAGAGCTGTGATTTGCACTCAGGTCCCCTTTCTCCAAATGCTATGCCCTTCCATTGTACAACACTCTCTCCACACTTCCTCTTCCTTATAATGAGTGGATCAGACTAAGGTCCTCTTTAGCTCTATGTCTGTGATTCTATGACCCTATAGTCTGGGTTCAAATTCTACTTTGCTGCATATATGACCTTGGGTAGGACGCCATCCCTCTGGAATTCAGCTTCCTCTTCCATTGAATGATGGAGTTGGACTATGTGGCTTCTACAATCCCTTCCACATTCCTATGATATGAAGGGAAAAAACTCTACAATGTTGTGTATAAGGTATTACCTGCAAATTAATTATATCATATTTTAAGGCTATTCCTTTTGCAAAACCTCATTAAAATTCCACTTTTTATCCTTTCTCTTTATACTCTTTTTGATGCTAAAGTAAAAAGCTGTAGTTAAATAATTTTAGACTCACTTCATTCTGCTCCTCATGCCTAGAATACACTCTCTCCTGAGCTCCCCCCCTACCTTAGTCTCCAGCATCCTTCAAGAGTCAGGATAGATGCTGCCCCCATGGAAAGCCTTTCTTGTTGTGTCTGCTCTCATTTCCAATGACCACACAGATTCTAAATCTGTTTGGAAGGTGTTTCCCTCCAGCAGAATGGAAGTTTCTTGAGGGCAGAAAGTGTTTTACTTTTGTCTTTGTATGTATCCCTAGTGGCTAGCCCAGGACCTTTCTCATAGTTTGACACTTAACAAACATTGACTTGATTGAATTTTGTACAGCTTTTTATAGTTTTCAACACCTTTCACACATATGATTTATATAATTTTATTTGACTTGCTTCGACTGTCCTCCTTCTGGTTCTTGCCATATGAATTTAGAATTTCAATTTGACTGAATTTGACAAGCACTTATGAAACACCTTCTGTGTGAGAAGACACTATGCCAGGTCCTGGGGATGCCAAAGTAATAACATGGTCCATATCTTCAAGGAACTGATATACCATTGAGTGGCTACATTATACACACATAAACATAAGTTGAGATAAAGTGTGATGGGGGCAAAAGAGAGGCCCAAACAAAATACTTTAGAAAAATTTAAGGAAGAAGAGAAGATTTTATGAATGTAAGCTCCATGAGGGCAGGTATTGTTTCACTTTTATCTTTGTATCACCAGTACCTAGCACAGTGCCTAGTATATAATGGGTGTTTAATAAATGTTTATTTACTAGTGCTTGTTGATTTATGGAAGGGGTGCCACCTGGGCAGACCATAAGAGGAGAATTAATTGAAAGGAATGTTAAAGGTATTTTGGTAGAATTACTCTCATTCTAAATATGGGGAAACTGTAGCCCAGAGAAATGTGATGACTTACTCAAAGTCACGGGGGAAATTGGCAGAGTTAAGTTTTCTGTCTCCCAGAGTGCTTTTGTTTCTCTTATATCATGCAGTGACTTGTATGCAGCTTCATCAGCTTAAGAAACATTGATGTTGGGGCCATCTTCGTCTCCAAGATACTGTTTATTAACATTAGCTATAGACTGGGGTTGAGAAGAGGCCTAGGATTAGCCAGTACCAGGAAGCACCCAAGGACCCGATGAGCAGTACAAGACTCTAAAATTGGATCCCTTAGCTGACATGAGTAGGATGCCCATTGTGTCACAAAATGACTGATGCAAGAGGAATCTAGTCTTCAGGAAAGGGATCCGTCATACCCTGATAGGATTGCTGTTACTGAATCCTCATCTAGCTTTTCCTCCAGACCGGATCCTGGTCATACCTTGTGTGACAGGATGGATGTGTGCTGGAGCTCAGCACAGACTCTTTTTTTCCTTAGCTTGTGACAATGGAAAAGGAAGGAATTACTCAGGCTAAAGTAAGGAGATTCTAACTCAATGTATGGAAAAACATCCTAATATTCAAGTTGTCCAAAAATGTTATGGGCTTCCTTGAGTGGTTGAGAGATAATCATCAGTGGAGATTTTAAAGAGGATTTGAACGACCTTTTGTTGGACTACAAAGGACCCTAGGCTTAAAGGGGACTTTAAAGCCCATCTAACTTCAAGTACAGCTTAAACTAAATATAATATCTGAGGTCTGTTTTGGATCTAGTAGAGATCAGACTCTCAGAGCAAAATTATACCAGCAGAGAACCTGTGTCTAACATGGTTTAATTTATGCATTTAAGTATTATAGAATATGGAGAGGCAATGTAACATAATAAATGCAGAGCTGGCTTCAGAGTTGAGAAGAGTTGGGTTCAAGTCCTGTCTTCTGATACATGCTACTTATATGACCCTTAAGTCACTTAACCTCTCTTTGTCTTTTGGCAACTTTCTGAGACTAAGTTGTCGAACATTTGCTCTGCATTAATGAAATGAATTTTCTCACAAGGAGTTCCCTATACCAATGAAGCAGTTTCAAACTTTTTTTTTCATGTGAAACATTACATCTAATGTGAGTATATGATTTATAACATAATAGTGTCTCTTAAAACCTGATTTCTATTCGCACTCCGCTGCTGGAACTGCTCTTTCCAAGGTCACTAAATGACCATGAAGGTCAGTGTGGTGTAGTGAATTGAGTGCTGGACATAGTCAGGAAAACCTAGGTTTGAATTCCACTCCAAACACTCCAGAACTATGTGACCATGGGCAGGTTACCTTACGTTTCTGAGCCTCGATTTCTTCACCTGTGAAATGGTTGTAATAATATCAATTCTACCTGTATCACTTGGCATATTTGTAAACACAAATGGAAGTTATTGTCTACCTTATCACCAAATCCAATTCCCTTTCAAAAGTCCTCATTCTCCCTACATTTTCTACCCATTCTCAGATCTTTCCCCTTCCTTCAGGCCATCCTTGGGTGGCAAACCTCTTTTCCTCCCCCAGTGAAAGTTTCACTGACCTGTCAAGATCAGAGTGATTTCTGTCCTTGCATTTCTCATAGCATTTTTAAATTCTCCTTTCACTTCTTATGTTCTAATTTACATTATTGTTATTTGTATAATTTGTGTTATAGTTTGCTATGCTATATACTATACTACACTATACTATACTATACTATACTATACTATACTATACTATACTATACTATGCTATATACTATAACATGTTATCTCCATGTTATAGGGAACTCCCTGTGAGAAAATTCATTTCATGAAACTACATGCCTTATCACCCCATGAGACTATATATTTCTGTACAATGTGGGCAATAATTATCTTATTCATTTTCATATCCCTAGAAACTAGGACAATGTCGTATAATAGTCACCAAATACATGTTATGTTCCAATTCAATTTAAATGATTACATTAGTTTTGCAGTCAGTGAGAAACAGAGGCAATGGGGTGATATAAGGGTAAGTTATGATAGAAAAGTAGGTTTAAAAAATGGGACTTGCAGGAGTGGAGCCAAAGTGGCAGAGTAGAGAAAGTACTCAGCCAAACTCTACCAACATTCCCCTCAAATAAATTCAAAATAATGCCTCAAACTAAATTATGAAGTGGCAGAGTCAACAAAAGGTCAGAGAGAGATATTCTTCCAGCCCACCACAACAAAGGAAGTCATAAAGAGAAATCAGTGAAACTGAGATGAAGACTGGCCTGGAGTCCACACAGATAAAACACCAGTGGTGGGAAGAGGTGGTAGCAACAGAAGCAGCAGCAGCTTTGGAAACTCTCAAGCCAAAGATGATGAGGGGCCCTGGCAAATGGTCAGAAAGAGATTACAGGAGACCCCTACACTGGTACCAGAAGTAGAACCACATGCTGTTTTCATTGCCTATATTTACTTTTGGGTTATAGTTTAAGGGCAGAGAGGAGCACTTTTAGTCAAGAGGGAGCAGGAGCCCTGAGAAGCAATATTACTTTTGGTCACAAGGGCTCAGGGGCCCTTTTTGAGTAAGGAGCAGATTGCAGACCAGGAAAGCAGTGACCACATCTCTCACCAGACTACATCACCTTGGAAGCAGATCCCCTTGGAATGTAAAATAAGGCAGTGGTCAGAAGCAAAAAAAAAAAAAAAAAAAAAAAAAAAAAAAAAAAAAAAAAAAGAA
>NW_020955182.1:1103842-1105024 GCF_900497805.2 Vombatus ursinus
GAATGGGAATAGAAAGGATTATACTTTTATCTTAGCTACACATGGCACCAACAAAATGTAGAAAAGCAGAAATACTAAATGCACCTTTTCAGAAAATAATGCAATAAAATTACATTCAACAAAGGACTGTGGAAGCCTAGATTAAAAATTAGTTGGAAGCTAAATAATCTAACCCTAAAGAGTGAGAGGGTCAAAGAACAAGTTATAGGAACACAAATAATTTCATTAAAGAGAATGAATAATGAGACAACATTCCAAAATTTGCGTGATGCAGTCAAAACAGTACTTAGAGGGAATTTTATATCTCTAAATATGTATATCAATAAAAGAAAGAGAAATGAACTGTATATGCAATTAAAAAAACTACAAAAAGAACAAAATAAAAATCTCCAATTAAAAAACAAAATAAAAACCTGAAACACAAAGGAAAGATTAATAAACTTGAAAATAAAAACACATTGAAATAATAAATAAAACTAGATGGTTTTGTGAAAAAATACAATAAAACAAATAAACCATTGGTTAATTTGATTTAAAAAGGAAGAAAACCAAATTACTAGTATCAAAAATGAAAAAGGTGAATGCAGCACCAACGAAGATGAAGTTAAACTAATTATTAGTTATTTTTCCCAATTATATGTCAGTAAGATTGACAAGTTAAGTGAAGTGAATGGATATTTATAAAAAATATAAGCTGCCCAAATTAACAGAAGAGATTAAATAGCCCTACTTTAGAAAAAGAAATTGAACAAACCATCAAAAAAATCCACAGGGCCAGACGGATTTACAAGTGAATTCTAGGAAACACAGAACAAATAATCCAAATGCAAAAATACTATCTGAAAAAAATAGGTAAAGAAAACGTCCTACTAAATTACTTTTATGACATGAGCAGGATTTTGATACCTAAATCAGGGAGAGCAAAAACAGAGGGAAAAAAAAAACTATACACAAATTTCCTCAGTGAATATCTTTGCAAAAAAATATTAAGTAATATATTAGCGAGGAGATTGCAGCAATATATCTCAAAGATTATATACTATGGCCAGGTGGGATTTATACCAGGAATTCAGGTCTGGTTCAATATAAGGAAAACTATAAGCATAATTGGTCATATTGGTTAAAGAGAGAGGGAGAGAGAGAGAGAGAGAGAGAGAGAGAGAGAGAGAGAGAGAGAGAGAG
>NW_020955182.1:1105044-1142212 GCF_900497805.2 Vombatus ursinus
ATTATCTCAATAGTTGCAGAAAAAGCCTTTGACAAAACACAATATCCATTCCTATTAAAATCACTAGAAACTATAGGAATAAGTAGAACCTTTCATCAAATGATAAGTAATAACCATCTAGAACCAAAAGCAAGCATTATCTGTGATGGGGATAAGCTAGAAGATTTCCCAATAAGAAGATCAGAGGTGAAACAAGGATGTCCATTGTTACCACTATTATTCCATACCATACTAGAAATGCTAGTTATGGTGATAAGATAAGAAAAAGAAATTGAAGAAATAAAAAAAGCAACGAAAAAACTCAACTAACACTCTTTGCAGATAATGTGATTATATACTTAAGAACCCTAGAGAATCAACTGAAAAACTAATCAAAACTATTAAAAAGTTAAGCAAAGTTAACCTTTCTATATGCCACAAGCAGGAAGAGATAGAAAGAGAAATTTCATTTAAAATAATTGCAGAAAATATAAAATACTTGGGAGTCAATCTGCCAAAACAAACCCAGGGATTATATGAACATAATCACAAAAAATACTTTTCACATAAATAAAGACAGATCTAAACGATCGGAGAAATATTAAGTGTTCATGGGTAGACCAATATAGCAAAATATATAGCCAATATAACAAAATGATAATTCTGCCTATGTTAATTTACTTATTCAGTGCCATGCCAATCAAACCACCAAAGAATTATTTTATAGAGCTGCAAAAAATAATAAAATCCATCTGGAAGAAAAAAAGGTCAAGAATATCAAGAGAATCAGTGAAAGAAAAAAAAATGTAAAGGAAGGCAGCCTAGCAGTATCAGATTTCAATCTATGCTTCAAAGCAGTAATCACCAAAAACAGTCTGGTATTGACTAAGAAATAGGATGGTGGGTCAATGGAATAGGTTAGGCACAACATACACAGTAGTAAATGAGCATAGCAATCTAGTGTGTGATAAACTCAAAGATCCAAGCTTTGGGGTAAGAACTCATCATCTGACAAAAATTGCCAGGAAAACTAAAAAGCAGTTAGGCAGAAACTAGGTTTAGACAAATATCTCACACTGTACACCAAGATAAAGTCAAAATGATTTAGAAATAAAGGGTGATATCATAAATAAATTAGGGGAACATGAAAAAATGAAATTATCAGATCTGTGGATAATGGAAGAATTCATAACTAAACAAGAGACAGAGAACATTACAGGAGGTAAAATGGATAATTCTGATCACATGAAATCAAAAAGCTTTTTCACAAACAAAACTAATGTAGCCAAAATTAGAAGGAAAACAAAACGGGGAGGGGAGATTTTACAGTGAGTTTTTCAGATGAAGGCCTCACATCTCAAATATATAGGGAATTGAGTCAAGTTTATAAAAATAAGAGCCATTTGCAGCTGATATGAAGTCAAAGGATATGAACAGAGCAGTTTTCAGAGGAAGAAATCAAAGCTATCACATGAAAAAATGCTCTAAATCACAATTGATTAGAGAAATACAAATGAAAACAATTCTGAGATACTACCTCACATCTATCAGATTGGCTAGCATGACAGAAAAGGAAAATGACAAATGCTGGAGGAGATGTGGAAAAAATGAGACATTAATTCATTATTGGAGGAGTTATGAACTAGTCTAACTATTCTGGAGGACAATTTGAAAGTACACCCAAAAGGATACAAAACTGTGTATGCCCTTTGATCCAATAACACCATTTCCAGGTGTGTATCCCAAAGAGACCAAAGAAAGGGGAAAAGGACCTGTTATATATACATGTGTATATATATATACACACATATTATATATATATATGTATGCATATATACACATATGTACATACATACTTGTATGTGTATTCATAGCAGCTCTTTCTTTTTGTGGTGGCAAAGAAGTGGAAATTGACGGAACGCCCACCAATTGTGGAATGGCTAACCAAGTAGTGTTATATGATTCTGATGGAATATTCTTGTGCTGTTAGAAATGATGAGCAGATTGGTTTCAGAAAAACCTGGGGAAGCATATATGAACTGATGCAAAGTGAAGTGAACATAATCAGGGGAACATTGTACATAGTAATCAACATTTTGAGGATGATCAACTGTGAAAATCTTCACTATTCTGATCAAGACCATGTTCCAAGACAATTCCCAATGACCCATGATGAAAAATTCTGTCCACCTTCAGAGAAAGAATTGATGAACTCTGAGTACAAATTGAAGCATACTTCTTATACTTTCTTTATTTTTTTATTTTTTTGTGTGTGTTTTCTTTTGCAACATGGCTAATATGGAAATATGTTTTGAATAACTTCACATATATGGTTGATCTCAAATTGCTTGCCTTTTCAAGGAGGGATGGGGTAGAGAGGGAAGGAGAGAATTTGGAACTCATGATTTAAAAAAATGAATTTTACATTTTTACATGTAATTGCAAAATATTTAATGAAATAAATAAAATGTGATTTAAAAAAGAAAAGATTAGGACTATATAATGCTGTCTGGTTTAGTGCTAAGTCCTGGACAGTATGATTGATTGACTGAATGAATGAAAAACAGTAATGATGGAAAACAAATATGTAGTTTTAGCTAGATGTAAATTGGTCCAAATGCACGTAGGTTCTTTTCCTGGAAAAGTTAGAGAGCTTAAGAATATACAACTTATTAATAAAATCATAACACCTTGTCAAGTTATCAGACCAGACTACTCTGTGATTAACAGGCCACATTAGTCTCCAAACTCTTTAAATCCTTGTTCAATCAAATAGCCCCTGATCTTTCTCTCATTTGTATTCTCTCTCTTCACCCACTTTAATAAAACAATTAAGACATCATTTTAAGTTTAGATAAAGCCAGCTTTTTAAAGGTATATCAAATTAGCAAATAAGGTGAATTGGAAAGAGCACTTAGAAGGAAACTATGCCTTCCAGCTGGGAATAAAGAACAGGAAAAATGGAGAGTAAAGAAATGTAGCACATCCTAGCAGTGTCTTAGACTAGGCACAGTTTAGACATTCTGAGACAGATTTTTTTTCCCCTATGCACAGCAGTTAGCAATGAAAGGCTCCTGGGATGGCATTTGTTAACCTCTCAAATATGGGATAGAAACAATGAAACAACCAATTTGCTTGGAATTTTCTGACCTACTCCGCCATCTTCCCAGAATCCTCGCCCAAAACAACTGACTTGGTGCTGTTGATTGTCATTTCCATAGTCAGCACATTTAAGAAATAAACTCTGGCTCTGATAAGTTAGAGGACTGTGAGACTAGAGCTAGAAAGAGTGCAGGGCCTTGAGTCAGGAAGACCTGAATTCAAATCCAGCCTCAGATACTTTACTAGTTGTGTGACCCTGGGTAAGTCACTTAAACCTTGTTTGTCTCAGTTTCCTCATCTGTAAATTGGGGATGATAATAGCACCAACTCCTAAGGTTGTTGTGAGGATCAGTTGAGATGATAATTTTAAAGCACTTATAGCACCTAGAATATAAGAAGTTCCACATAATGTTAGCTATTATTACCAAAGCACCTCCAATGCTGTAGAGTTGACTTTGACTCTATGGATGAGAGATCAAGGTCTCTACTTTATCTATCTGTTTGTTTGGTGCTAGTACACAGAGGCAGAGATAAGTTAAAGATCGGGGCTGATGATAAGGCATGAGAGGAACATGACAGCCAGTCATTAGGATTTGGTGTAGAAATCTCCACCTCGGCAGAGGTGTTTAAGGGGAGAAGCCAGTCCATTCTATTGAACAATGAGTGACATTTTGGCTGGTGATGGAGTAAGCCAGAGATCTCCACACTGGGTGTCAAACTCAGAAAGAGGGCCACTCTATCTTACATAAAGTTCCCTGTAGCTAGCCCTGTAATGACAGTTTTAGCATATAATGTTTTCTATGTTTTATTGTATTTTTATTTATTTTGTTAATATTTTCCTATTACCTTTGAATCTGGTTCAGGCTGGACTTGGGAGTGTTGCAGGCAGCATAGGGCCAGCCTGCCATGTATTGGATACCTCTGGACTAGAGGTGGCCCCTAATATGGCCTGAAGGGACCTGAGATGTCATTTCTTCCAGCTCCCTTGTTCAACAGATACCAAAGTTGAGAGGAAAAGGACCCTACTTAAGGTCACAGGGCTTATCAGCTCTCAATTCCACTACACTGGGGTTGCCAACTATGAAATTAGGACAGTAATTTAAAATCAGATAGCACTTTAAGGTCTGCAAATCAATTTACATTTATTAGTTAATTAGCTCCTTATAACAACCCTGGGAGGTGGGTGCTATAATCACCTCCAATTTGTAGATCATGAAGTTGAGTCTTGAATAAGTTAAGTGACTTGCCTAGGATCACAGAGCTAGTAAGTGTCAGAAGAGGATTCACACCCAGGTCTTCCTGAATCATAGTCTGCACTCTATCTACTTCACCAAGTCAGTCGGACAACCAGTCAACAAGAATTTAGTAAGCATTTACTAAATGGAAAATACTGTTTGGTCAATTCATTAAATATGCCAAAGACCACCCAAAGGAGGATTTTTTTCCCTTGCCTCTGAACATTCCTTTCACAGAAACTAGATACCTCTCCATGGCACCAAGTGAATTGGGGACCAGACAAGAAGAAAAAATTCTATGTTCTCCAATGGATGAGAGGAATGTAATGTTCCACTCACCTTTTGCAGACCCCCTATTGTGAGTTGTGAGTTCTGCTAAGATCCCTCTCCTTATGAACTGACAACAGGTTTATATGCTCGATAGGCAGTAAAGTTCACTTGATGGGGCTGTGGAATGGGGCCAACATTGGCAAAAGCTAAGAAAAGAGGAAGCACCAGCATCATTAAAAGGGGGTTTGGACATAGGCGTGAGAACCAGGCACAACATCCCCACGGACACACATGGAACAAATCTTCAGCCTCTGAATTAAATGTTAAAAGTAACGACTTGGGGATGGTGGAAGCTTGGGATGGAAACCAGCCTTATTGCATTTGCAGTCCCCAAACAAAAGATTTTATCTTTGAACCTTAAAGTTATTCTAAGTATGTTTTTATTTTTTTCCCTTTTGACATTTTGTGTGCAGAACTAATTTTCTTCTTTTTGCTTTTCAAGGCTGCATGGACATTGCTCATAACCATGAATGTTAGAGCTGGAAATAGACTTCTAGATCACTTTGTCCTATCTCCCCATTTTATAGATGGAGAAACTGAGGCTTAGAGAGGGAAAAAATATTACTCAATATCTCAGAGCTAGGGAGGGACAAATATAGGGCTAGAACACATGGACTTGGTCCTCTAGACCCCTGCTCTTGACATTTGCAAGATAAGCAAATGCCGATTCACACTGCCTAGGACTAAGGATTGTCCCAGGATAGTCATTATATTCCCACCTATAGTATATAAGCAAAGTCTAATCACCTATAACCAAGCAGCCAGGGGTTCCATTAGTATCAGACCATCTCCCAAGGGCTATTGACCCCTAACAAGATAGATTAGATAGATAGATAGATAATCTAGATACAAATATAGATCTATATCCATATATCTATATATATCCATTTGTAGATAAATCTCTCTATATATCTATATAGAGAGATTTATCTACAAATATGTATCTATGCATGTATGTGTATATAGTATATACATGAATTTATTGATATTTTTTGTACATCTCAGGTTTAATGAGGGACAAATGTGGGACTAAAACACATAGGTTCGGTGTACACACATGTACATACATATACATCACATATGTAAATAAATGTGAAATGAATATGTGTATATGTGTATGTGAATGTATGTAATTATGTATGTGTGTATATGTCTAAGACCAAAGCCCCACAACAGTGTCCTGCTTTTTGGTCAATAGAAAAGACACAAAAGTTCTGTCCTGAGAGAGTGACTAAAGTCATTGAACCTAGGCAGGAAGAGGGCATAGAGCACATAGATTGGCCCTGAGATTTCATTAGTATATAGAAATTCCAGGTGAGGAAACTCCCTCTGTGATGCAGGTAGTCACCTTCTCTGCAACTTATAATTTTTAAATAATATTTTATTTTTTCCCAATTATATGTAAAGACGATTTTTAAGATTTATTTTTTTGTACCTGCTAAGTTTATGCCCCACCCCACTGAATTGCCTGTATACCATTAACGCCCTTACCAAATGATGCCTTCCATTTTTTTTAAATTTCTTTTAAAATTTATTTAATTTTATTCTGAACTTAAATAAAACAAACATTTTTCTATTTTCTTTTTCTTCTGTGTCTATATACATGAACAGTTTCATTGATTCAGTGGGAAAAATCAGCTAAGTCATTTGATTGAGCAACTGATGGATAGTTCAATTCAACCAATTCAATCACCATGGCCAGCCTAGATAGCTATGAATTGTTGTGACATCCCATTTTACCAGCAGGAAGCAGGAAGTCTATCCCTTGCTCTCAATCAGTATGATTGAAAGTACATGTGCATGTAACTATTTTATAAGAAAACTTTCTATGAGCCTAGGTTCATCAGAATGGAAACCAGTTCTTTTCTTTGCTTTTTTTTTTTTTGGCTGAAATTCTAAATATAGCTCCCAGGTGACATTAATTTGAGGCTACTGTTCTAAATCTTCTATCCTTTGATTTCTATCAATACTTTGTTAGCTTGATGGGTGTGTGACTTCATCAGTGTCAGAAGAGGCAATTAGGTGGGCATTCTACTGGCTAGAGTCAGAATCAGGAAGACCTGAATTCAAATCCAGCTTCAGATATTTACTAGGTAAGTGACCCTGGGCAAATCAATGAATACCTGCCTGCCTCAGGTGAGAAAATATCTGTAAAATTGAGATAATAATAGCACCGATTTTCCAGGGGGTGTTGGGAGGATCAAATTAGATAATATTTATAAAATGTTTTTTAAACTTTAAAGAACAACCTAAGAACTAGCTATTACTATTAGTGGGTAGCTAGGTGTTACAGTGGATAGAGTGTCAAGTCTGAAGTCAGGAAGACTCATTTTCCTGAATTCAAATCTGGGATGAAACCTTTACTAGCTGTGTGACCCTGGGCAAGTCATTTAACCCTGTTTGTTTCAATTCCTCATCTGTAAAATGAGTTGGAGAAGGAAATGGAAAAACATTCCAGTATCTTTGCCAAGAAAACTCCAGATGGAGTCACAGAGAGTCAGACACAACTGAAATGATTGAACAACAACAAATTACTATTAGTAAGAGTTTTCCCTCATCCCAGACAAATCAGGACCCCTTCCTGCCTTCTCATCCTATACAATTCTTGGCCACGTTTTCTTTTAGAGTATCTGCCCAACTAGTCTACTGGGCACACCTTTTTCTAGTTCTTTCAGTATCTTGAGGGTATCCATATCCATTAGGGCTATCCATCTGTATTGTCTCATTCTCTATACCTGCCTGGCCTACCAGGATCAGTATGGACAATAAATTTATCTGTCATATTAAATTTTGTTCTTATTTTTATTTGTAGTTGTAAAGCCATAGGCTTATTCAACCCTGGTAGGTTCCTTGATTGGGTCTCCCTAACTCACCCAGGCTGGAAAAACAGTGGCTACACACGGGCTCAATCCCACTACTGATCAACATGAGAATTTTGGCTTGCTCCATTTCTGACTTGAGCTGGTTAACCCTTTCCTAGGAAGGCTAGTCCCCTGAAGAGTTCACTATATTGGTTATAGACATAACATGAACATCTTGTTGACTTAGCCTAGCACAGCTCAGGACTTCTGAACTCAAGAGAGCCATTAATGACAGTCTCTCTATTAGCAGGGATTATAGACATGTGCCACCACACCTGGTTCCTCCTGACTTCTGAAATCAACAGGTTTTTTTTTTTCTGGAAAAGTTTACTTTGTTTTGCTTTGTTTTTTCAATTTTTAACAAGAGTGAACACTTATAACTATTTGAATATTTCAAGTATCCATGATTTCATGGGTGTAGACATTCCACTAAGACAGATTGCAAAGCTTCTAAAAATTAGTAGATGGTCTTCAATAGTTTCTGTGGCTGAGAAATTCATTGTCCTTTGGCTAAATTGGTGAGGATCACCCCGTTCTTTGATCAGGAACCCACTCTCTGAACTTAGGAGGACTGGTCCTTGGACAATAGCTTTATAGTCTGTTGTTGTAGCCCCATTCAAAGGTTTTCCATCTTGATATAGGATTGTTAGAATTTGGGCTTTGCTAGCATGACCTTCAAGAACCCAGAGGCATCTATGACAATACATCGTTGGAGAAAGACTCTAGTGGAGGGTAAAATGCAGGTTTAAGATAACAAACGTAAGAGAAAAGTTCAGTGTCATAGTACTAAGTGGCAAACTGTATCGTAATCACCCTTTATAACCCAGCCCCTTCTTTCTTTTTCTATTCTTATACCTCCTCTTCTCCATGTACTTTGTGATCTAGTGGCACTGATCTCCTGATTGTTCCTTGAACATAAGACTCATCTCCTCACTTGGGGCATATTCATTGGCTGTCTTTCCCCCATGCCTGGAAAGTTCTCCCTCTTCAGCTTTGTCTCCTGGCTTCCCTGGCTTCCTTCAAGTCCTATTTAAAATTTCACCTCCTCCGAGAAGATTTTCCTAACCTCTCCCTTATTGCTAATGCCTTCCCTCTATTGATTATCTCTGATTTAATCTATATCTTATTTGGGTATAGTTGTTTGTCTGTTGTTACCCTCAGGAGACTGTGAGGTCTTTGAAATCAGGAACTATCTTTGACCTTTCTTTTGTATCCTCTGTGCTTCTTAGCACAGCGCCTAGTGCATTGTAGGTCCTTAATAAATGCTTGTTGACTTGACTCAACTCATAGGATCATTTTTGGTCCAGACCTGGGACTTCATTGAAGCAGGGGACTCATGGTATGGAAAATGCATCCATCAACACATTTAGTAACTCATCCATACGTTACAGATACTCTTAAAACATTATTTAGAGTATTAAGAAGCTAAGTGACTTACCCAGGGCACCTGTCAGAGCTGGTATATGTCAGGGGCAGGATTTGACTCAGAGCCATGTCTTCTCCACCTCAAGGCCAACTCTTTACCTTCTGTACCAAGCTGCACCTCCATAGGATGACAGGATTGTAAGATGAGAGTTGAAAGAAACCACTGAGGTCACAGTCCAACTCTCTTTTTATGGTGCTCCATACTTACATAGGGAGACCTAAGAGAAGACCTTTCTTAGCTTCCCTTTACCTAACAATGCCTTGTGTTTATATAGGGTCATAGATTTCAAAAAATAGAAGGAAAGGGAAAGGACAGGGAATAAACATTTATGTAGCATCTACTATGTGCCAGGTACTATGCTAAGCACTTTTACAAACATTGCTTCATTTGTTCCTCACAATAAACCGGCAAAGGAGATTTATTTTTTTTTTATTATTTCCATCTTACACTTGAGGAAACTGAGGCAAAGTTAAATTACTTACCCAGAGTCAAATAGCTAGTAAGTGTCTGAAGCTGGTTTTGAACTCCTCTTCCTGAATCCAGGCCCAACTCCCTACCCTCCATACCATCTAGTTGCCTTAGAAGCCATGGATGTCTTGACATTGTTCTTATCTTGTTCTTTCAGTATCATTTTACAGATAGGGAAACTGAAATCCAAAAAGGTTAAGACATTTGTCCAGGGTCACACAGCTAGTATCTGAGAATGGATTCGAACTCAGTTTTTCCTGACTGCAGGTCCAGTGCTCTAACCACTACACCATGCTTTTTACATGTTCCAAAATATTTCCTCATTACAGTAATGTGAGAGAAGTAGGGAAACTATTATTATCACCATTTAAAGATAAGGAAACTGAGGCTCAGAGAGATGAAGCAATTTTACCAGGGTTACAAGACTTTGAAATGGTAGCCACTACTGTTAAATCAGACTTGAAGTGCATTGCTTCCTCGTCTCCAGATTTTGTTCTGAGAGTCAAGCAGTCTAGGTCTGCCTGGGCTGGATTTTGTAGAAACCCACAGATGTTTTTATGTGAGTGAGCCAGCTCTTTTGAGGGCCCAGGAATGGAGTTCCTATTCTTATATCTAGGAGTAGAATTTTGAATTTTTATAGGGACTTCTTCCCTCCATTCCAAGGCTTTCCTTGGGCTTCAAGTCTCCTGTAAAGGACCCAGAGTTACATCCTTTACTTGCTTAAAGATCTTTACAAATTTCTCTTTGTTACTTTCCTGGTTGATTTTCCTGAAGCAGACTCACTAGGGGGTTCTTCAAGCTGGTTCTTTAGGTCCTAGAGGTGAAGCTTGATTTCTCAGCTTTTAGTATCTGGGCCCATCCTCTCTGGAGTACATCAAAGCATAATAGAGGATGTTGAATAGATGATTCTTTCTTAAGTGTAGGTCAGACTACATGACCATTTCCAATCTGCAAATTCAAAGCTTACATTAATCAAAATATATTTCTATATTATAGGTTATTAAATTTAAAAAAAACATAAAAATAGGTTATTTTTGTGTCCTCAATGTAGTAACATCAACAAAACAGACATTTAAACACATAAACAACCCAAACTGGCACATATCAAACTTCAAATCTTACTACTTATAATTTATTAAAACAATATGCATAATAACGATAAAATAATTTCTAAAATCATATTGACTTCCATATTCCTTTATCTTTTCTTTTCTAGAGTTTTAAAAAAATTATTGCAGTTTGTTTGCTTTTTTACACCTGTATAGTCAGCATGTATATTACTGATCTGATTTTCTTTTCTTTTCTTTTTTTTTTTTTGGTGAGGCAATTGGGGTTAAGTGACTTGTCCAGGGTCACACAGCTGAGTGAGTGTTATGTGTCTGAGGTCACATTTGAACTCAGGTCCTCCTGACTCCGGGGCCAGTGCTTTATCCACTGTGCAATCTAGCTGCTCCTTGATTTGGTTTTCTTTACTCAGTCACTTCAGCTTTCTTTCCATACCTCTGTAAGTCTTCATATTTATCTTTCATTGCTATGCAGTTATAGTCCATTTGTATTAATATATCACATTTTTTTCAGCTCTACTCCAATCATTGGATAAATAGGTTGTTTCTAATTTTTATTATTACAAGTATTGTTTTTGTTAACTTGTCCTACAGATTTTTTCCAATATCATCATTATATTGTAATTCTAATAATGGGATCAATTATTGGGTCAAGGGATATCACTATATATTGTTTTCCAAAAAAGACTACAGTAAAGCTTAGCTTGACCATCAGAATAATAACATTCCTATTGCTTTGCAGCCTTGATATCATTCACTTTTTATCAGATTAAAAAATAATTTAGGGGCATGTGAGGCAGCATGATGTAATGAATAAAGAGCTAGCCTCAGAAGACCTGGGTTCAAGTTCTACCTCAGACATATTAACCCCTCTGAGTTTCAGGAAAGTCTTTAAAATTATAATTTACAGAAAATGTGCTGATTTGTATTGGTAGAGAATGTCCCTCACTGGAAGTCTTTATGAAATCAAGATCTGTTGTGGGTTTGTGTGTGTGTGTGTGTGTGTATGTGTTTTCTTTCTAAAGTATCTTAATAGTTGTTTAAATGTGCATTTCTCTGGTTATTAAAGGATTTGAACAATTTGTAATGTAGTTATTGACCACTTGTGTTGCTTCTTTCAAGAATTGCTTGTTTGTATCCTTTTATCACTTATCCATCCACTGAAAAAATAATTCTTTAATACTTTGATCAAACGCAACAGATCTTACTACTTATAATGCATGTCAATTGCTTTTGTTCAACCATTCAATCAACAAACATTCATTAAAAAGCACCTACTATGTGCCAGGTACTGGAGATACAAAAACAAAAATGAAATGATCCCTGCCCTCAAGAAGCTTTTATTCTCTGGGAAGGAGCTTATATTCCACTAGGTAAATCTCTCTATGCCTACATTATATAAATATTGGGTATCATTTTTTTTTTACCAGAAATGTTAGCATGGATCAAATAAGATAACACATGTAAAATACTTTGCACAATATAAAATACTTAAGGCACTATATAAATGCTATTATAGTTAATACTACTACTAAGTTATTATTATTCATGGCAAAGATTTTCTCTTAGATTTTCCTTCTTTCTCCTCTATGAAGCCTTCCATTGATCCTCAAATTGTTAGCACTTGCTTTTCTGAATTACTTTGAATTTATTTGTCTGTGTCCTTGTTGTGCACCATAGAGTTTTGCAGCCCCACAAATGGTCAGTTTCCAAAAAATAGTCGCTGCCTGGTATAGATAGTTTGGAGACTATGTAGGATGGACATTAATAAAATGGAGAATGTCCAAAGGAAAGCAATCTGGGTGGTGAAGGGCCTTGAATATGTACCATATGAAGGCAATTTAGGAAATTTTTAGGCTATAAGAGACAAAACTCAAAAAGGACATACTAGCTGTTTTCGAGTATGTAAAGGGCTCTTCTATGAAAAAGGCAGTAGACGTTCTATTGGGATTCAAAGAGACAAATTAGGAGCAATGAATGGAAATTACAAAGATACAATTGTTGTATTCATATAAAGAATACTTTATTCACAATTACAACTATCCAAAAGTAGACCGAGTTGCTCTTCATTTGTGGTCTTCTAGCAAAGGCTAGATGACGATGGAATCATCGATTTATAGGTAGAAGAGACCTTAAAGGCCATCAAATCCAACACCTTCATTCTACAAGTGATGAGAATGAGGCACAGAGAGGTTATGGGACTGACCCAGCATCACACAGCTATTATTTGAACCCAGATCTTCCTGATTCCAAGTCCAGTGCCTTATCCATTATATCACTTGTTGGGAATATTATAGACAGAGCTGGTTTTTAGACATGACTTGTGGAGTTTCTTTACTTGAGTTCCATGAATATTTTTTAATAAAATTGATAACTATATTTCACTATAATTGGTTTCTTTTGTAATCTTATTTTATGCATTTAAGAACATGACTTTGAGAAAAGGTTAATAGGCTTCAACAGACAGCCAAAGAGATTCATGATAGAAGAAAGTTTAAGAATCTCTAATCAGATGATAGTGAGGTTTCTTCTGACTCTGAGAGTGTGTGATTCTGTTCCTCAATGAGGGCCAAGAGGACAATTCAAAGCCCTACCACCCCTAGCCAAACATGTAGGTTCATGCCATTTCTGTGCCAAGTCTCCTGCTTTGTGTTCCTGTAATGGGGTTAGCTTTTTTTGATGCCAGAAGTTCAAGAGAGTGAGAGCATAGTTGAACATAGTTCAAGCCAAAGCATAAATCCCAGTGCCATTGCAAACTTGGGGCATTCTTACTGATACCAATAGGCTCCAGGAGAGATTGGAAATTCACCAAGCAGCTCTCACTTGGACTTGCTGAAATACCTGAAATAATCCATGCTTCATCAAAGCTGAGTCTTTCTATTCAGGATGCCATAAAATGCACTTCATAGAGCTTGCATTTTGGAAATCCAAGAAGCCCTGCCATTCTGATTATTTAGGTGATGCTGGCTCTAATTTCATGGTGTTTAACCTAGGGAGAAAAAGGACTTGGGGGAAATTAGAGCAGTCTTCAAGCCTTTGAAGGGCTGTCCTATGGACATGGGTTTAGACTAGTTCTGCTTAGTTTCAAAGGGCAGAACTAGGATCTATGCATGGAAGGTACAGAATCAGATTTCAGTCCAACATAAGGAAAAGGGTTCCTAACAAAGAGAGATGTTTTTAAGAGGAATAATGATAACTGATGCATATTGTACTTCAAGGTCCACAAAATGCTTTATCTACAACCTCTCATTGGAGCCCCATAACAATCCCATGGGAGAGGAACTACAGGAATTATTATGAACTTCATGTGAACCTGCCAAATGTGGTAGTTGACATCCTCTGAAAGGAGGGCAATCTAGAAGCCATCAGAGGTTCAGTGTAGGCCTGGAAAGAAGACCTTTCAGAACAGCAGGAGGTTTATGAGCTAAAGCTCAGTTCCTCTCTTCTTTAAGAAGGCCTCCAAACCCTTCAATAGCAGTGTCTTCTCTCTGCTAATTGTATCTAATTTTTCACGTTTGTATATGTTGTTTTACCCATTAGAGGGTGAGATCCTAGAATTGTTTTTTGTTTGTTTGTTTGTTTGTTTTGCCTTTCTCTGTATCTCTAGAGCCTAGTCCAGTGCCTGGAATATGGTAGGTAATTAATAAATGCTTTATAACTGACTGGTTGATTATATTAAGATGAGAAAACTTGAGCTCAGAGGACAAATGAATGAATGAAAAAGCATTTCGTAAATTCTTACTATGTGTGAAGTATTATACTAGGGGCTAAGGATACAAATAGGTCACTGAGACAATAACGTTCTTAGATTTAAGAGTGTTCTACTGTGAGGCAGATGGAAAACCCAGTGTCAGGAATTCAGTGGTAGGTAAGATGTCAATGTCCAGAGGTCCAAAAGTTATAATGGCAGGGCAGATTGTCAGGTCTGCAGAACCATAAGAAATAGAAAGGGCAGGTGTTAAGGCCTGGTGGTCTACTGTCTTCCTTGAAGATTTGTAGTTGGTGACTCCAGGCTCACCATGTAGTATGATTGGCCATGTTCCCCATTCATGACTATTGGGAAAGGGGCAGTGGGCCTAAAAACTGGAGTGGAGCAGGGGCTGTGGGTTGCCTCCTTCATAGATGGGGATGGGGCAAGGTGGGGCATAGTCAAAAGGTACCATTCAGTGTTTGGCAGAAATTAGGCAATGAAGACTGAGATAAGGAAGGGAAAGGCTTTCCAGAGCATGCCCTTAATGGGCTTTTGGGACATCTGTTAGATAGTTAAGGGACCTACCCATGGTCATACAGCTAAAAAGTAATAGAAGAAGGCTTTCAACTAAGGTCATCCTGACTCTAAATTGAGCAATCTATTCACTAGGGCCATAGTACTTCTCAGTGGAACGGGCTGCCCCAGGAGACAGCCTTCCTTACTAGTTCCTTACTAGAAACCTTCAAACAGAGTTCAGATGACCAGTCATTTTAGAGGGAGTTTCAGCAAAGGCACTGGTTGGTCAAGGTGATCTCTGAGGTCCCTTCCAGAGTTTATGAATACGATCTCCCTGGCACCATTACCATGTACTAAATCCATAGCTCAGCATATTTTTTCCAAAAATCTATTTAATAGAGGTCTCATTAAAAAGTCACTACCCCTTCTTCCCTCCAGGCATGTGTAAAATCAATAAGAAAATACCCACTGAAATCCTAGAGAAAGAATTCATGGGGCAAACCCACAAAAGTGAGGAAAGAGGGAAAACCTTGCTCTGAAGTCCAGGCAAGATATCAGTTTCCTACAATGAAATGAGCAAAATGCTGGTTTCCAGATGGATTAGGTAAAATAAAGATTGCCTAGAAAGATAACCCAAACCCCTTTTATTAACTTAATCACGTGCATGTTTTCCTCCTGCCCAGTAGCTAACTCTGGGGTTCTGGGTTTGGGAACACAATCTTCATTCACTCACTCCTTCCATTTTTCTATTTTCTCACCGTGGACAAGTATGTCTTCCATACCATGTTGGCCCAAGCACACAGCAAAGATTTCTCGGTGGACAAGTTGCCCTGAGCTACTCCCCTAGTGGTACAAATCTTTCCCAAAACCAGAATTACATGGCCAACACTTGGGCTTCAGCTTTCTGAGTGGCAATAAAAGTTTGTGTATCTACCAAGTGGTGACTTTGGGGTTCATACCCGTCTGGGGACTGCGATCTGGTGGCTTGCTACCTAGGAATGAGAGTTTAGGATTTCATAAAAAAACTGTGCTTTTGATTTTTCTATATTTCCACATGTAATATATGTGTGTGAGTGCATGCTCATCTTCAGTCTGAGTCCATCACCTGTCATCAGGAGTGGGGTAACATGTTTCATCATGAGTCCCCTACAATTGGGGTTGATCATTGCTTTGATCATAGTACCTATGTCTTTCAAAGTGGTCTTCATAATATTGTTCTCACTGTACAGACCATTCTCCTGGTTCTATTCACTTCCCTCTGTATTAATTCATGTAAGTTCTCCCAGGTTTTTCTAACATCATCCCCTTCATCATTTCCTATAGCATAATAGTATTCCATCACATTAATGTCCCACAATTTATTCAGTCATTCCCCAACTGGCAGGAATTCCTTCAGTTTCCAATTCTTTGCCACCACAAAATAGGTTAATATATATTTGAAAATATTTAGGGTTTATTTTTGCCTCCCTTGATATACCTTCCCTCCTATTACTTCACCCTAATCTTTTCCTCTTGTTTCCCTGTTGAGTGGAATGTATTCCGGAACTCATTCATATGTACCTGTGTTTTCCTTCCTTTGACCAGTTCAGATGAGTAGGTTCAAGTGACACCTGTTCCCTCTACCCCTTCCTTCTTGTTTGTATAGACATTTACTTGACTGCCCCACTGACATGAGGTAATTTTCTCCATTCTTACTTTCCCTTACTCCTCCTTGTTTATTCATCTTCCCCTCTCTGTCTATCCTTCTTTTGAGATCATCCAAACATAACAGAACCAGTCTCAGGCTTTCTTTTATTAGACTCCATCTAATATTCCTGATGATGATAGGATTTAGTGGAGACATATGTATCCTCTCCTTGTATTGGAATGTGAACATTTCATCCTTGCTTAGTCCCTTATGATTGCTCACTCATGTTTACCTTTTATGTTTCTCTTGACTCTTGTGTTTGAATTTCAGAGTTTCTACCCATCTCTGATTTTGTCACCAGTAGTGCTTGGAAGTCCTCTAGTTCATTAAAGATCCATCTTCATCCCTATAGGATTATACTCAATTTTTCTGGATAAGTAATTTCTCAATATAAGCCCTTATCATTTGTTTTCTGGAATATCGTGTTCCAAGCTCTCTGCTCCTTTTTACAATGGCGGCTGATAAATCATGTATAATCCTGACTGTGATTCTTCAGTACTTGAATTCTTTCTTTCTGGCTGCTTACAGCATTTTTAATTGACCCGAGGGTTATGAATGTGGACTACAATATTCCTGGGGTTTTTCATGTTTGAGTTTTTTTCTGGAGGTGACTGGCAGATTCTTTCAATTTCTACTTGACCCTCTGTTTCCAAGAGATCTGGGCAATTTTCTTTTTATATTTTCTTGAACTATGATGTCTAGGCTTCTTTTTTTGGGGGGGGAGTATGATTTTCATATTATCTAGTGATTTTAAATTTTCTCTTTTTGATCCATTTTCAAGGCCAGTTATTTCAGTTATGAGGTACCTTACATTTTCAAATGAGATAATAATTTTAAAGCACTTAAATACAGTAGATATTTAACAAATCTTTGTTCCCATCCCCCCTTATCCAAGCTTTCTTCTATTTTTCTTCTATTTTTAACTGTTTTAATGTTTTTTTTGTTGTTGTCTCATGAAATCATTAGCTTCTATTTGGCCCATTCTAATTTTTAGGGACTTTCTCTTTTTCCTTGAGTGACATATTGTACCTCTTATACCAAGCTTTTCTAATTTTTCCTTCCGCAACTTTTTTCTCATATCATTTCCCATCTGTAAAATGTAAATAATAATAACACATACCTCCAGGGTTTTTTTTTCTTTTTGAGGATCAAATGGGATAATATTTGTACAGTGCTTTGTAAACCTTTAAACACTAAATAAATGTAAACTATTTTTAGCTGTTACTATATTTTCTATTTTTCCTCTAGAACTCCTATTTCATATACACAAAAATTAATTATTTAAAAAAAACTTCATTTCATCTCTTCTAGGAATTTTATTTAAATTTGTGCTTAAGCTTATATATATGTATATATATATATATACACATACACATGCATACATATGTATGCATTGTTTATGGATGTTTTGAACTTTTCTTCTTATGGGTTTGTGTCTTGATCATCTCTGTCAACATAATAGCTTTTTACATTGGGATTCTTTTTCTGCCTTTTTTTCCAGTCTATCTCCTAACTTCAGATGTGATGTTAAGGTAGGCCTCAGTGTACTTGGGAAGGGAATGTCTGGGCTGGTCCTACTGCTGCTTACTTGGGTTATTGAATGTTGTGTTATTCCAGGATCTCAGAGATAGCTCAGGCTGGACACCTACAAGCTTTTAGTGCTCTCCATGTGATCTGATTCAGTATAAAGTCTGATTTCTGTTCCCCTGGTCTGACCTCTGCAAGTTTCTGACCTGGGTTTGGGTCTGAGCAATACACCAATGATCTCGCCCCAGTTGGAATTCCAGAAGACTGCTGCTGGACTTAGCTATTATCAGCTAGACAGGAAGCTGCTTATTTAGAAAGACAGAATACAGGCTCTTCTTTGGTCTAGGATTCCTGGTTGTACATTTGCAAACTTCAGACTGAGTTGGAAACTGGAACTGAGACTCAGTTCTACTCTTGGGGGTCAGAACAATTCAACTGCTGCTTGCTTTTGAACTTGCTCTTTTCATGGTCCATATCCTAGAGAACTATAGCAGCTCCTCAATCAGAAAAGTCACCCCGAGGTCGGTCCCCTCCTCAGTCAACCTTGAATCTGTGGCCCAGAACCGGGTAGTGAGCAACAGAACTGCCAGCTATCAGTTATTCTGCTCCCTGTTCAAGTTTAGACTCCTCAGATATGAACAAGTGGTGATCTGTATCACTGAAAAGAATATCCACATTGATGTGATTCCAGTTCCATAATACATGGGCATTCCAAAGGACTATAAAACTGTGCATTCCCTTTGATCTACCAATAGCACTGCTACATCTATATCCCAAAGACATCCAAAAAAAGGGAAAAGGATATGTTTGTACAAAAATATCTTTAGCAGCTTTTTTGTGGTGGCTAAGAATTAGAAATAAAAGAAACGCCCATCAATTGGGGAATGGCTAAACAAGCAGTGGCATATGTTTATAATGGAATATTATTGTGCTATAAGAAATGACAAGCAGCATGATTTCAGAAAAACCTGGAAAGACTTATATGAACTGATGCAAAGTGAAGTGAACAGAACCAGGAGAACATTGTATATAATATTACCAATATTATTCGATGAAGAACTACACTTGGATCAGCTATTTTCAGAAATCCAAAGATCCAAGAAAATCACAAAGGACTAAGGATGAAGTATACTATCTGCCTCCAGAGAAAGAACTGATATTATTTGAATAAAGACTGAAGCATGCAGTTTTTTACTTCCTTTCATTTTCTTTTATCTATCTTTTCATTTTCTTGTTCAAAATAACTAATATGAAAATATTTTAGTGATTACTTACCATCTGATTGCTTACCATCTCAGGGAGGGGGAAAGGGAGGGAGAGAGGGAATAAAATTAAATTTAAAAAAGTGAACAAATAATTATTTATTATTATTTATTTAAATAAAAATTATTTTAAAAATAAAATTAAATTAAAAAAGCCAAATGTTAAAAATTGTTTTAACATTTAATTGGGGAAAAATAATATATATAAACTATATTTATATATATGCATATATATATGCATTAAGTTAAGAATCTCCTGCTCCTAGTATAGTGTGTTGTATAATGCAGTAAATTTTTTTTTAAATTGCTTGCTGAAAAGCTCAATTAATTCAGCTACCTTTACTCCCCTATGGTTGAGTTCTTGGTTCCAGGGTTGAGAATTCATTGATGCTTCTGAATCCTACTTGGTACGAGGGAACAAGAAGAATTCAGAGCAACATAACCCTCATGCACCAGTTTTTAGGAATTACATTTGTTGAACATTAGAGAAGTGGGGAAAAACTCAGATTGTACTCCCTCTAACCATTTCAGGTGGGACAACCCGGCCCCGATGTTTCTTGGCAGGTGGTAAATGGTAGAATGTAAACTTTTTGAGGCCAAAAACATTTTTTGTCTCCAGCGTAGTGACTGAGACATATTAGGCATTTTAAAAATGCTTGTTTAATTGAATCTATGTGTCCAGCCTGGTCTCCAGTGCTTCTTGATAATCAAATCCTTCTTTGCACATTCATATTTACATCCTGCCTGTGTGCCCCTATGATGCTCAAACAGTCAGTTAACAAGGGAAACAGTAAACCAAATTGGTTGCTTGGTATCTCCTTAGGCAAAAAACAAATAAAAATCATGGTTTTCAAAATAAATTCCATCTGGTTATCCTCTCTTTTCATAAATAGAATTGAGTTTGACTATGGTCTATTTGTGAATTCAAATGGCTTTTTACCTCTTTTATTTTTTTTCTGAATTCCTGATAGATTCTGAGGCTCTCTTCCTGTTTTTTTATTCTGATTTTTTGGGGGACAGTAGAGATCAAACTTTAGGCAGTTGGCCCATTTCTGTTTCAGAACTATGATGTTCCCTTCCTATGTTACTTTTTCTCTTCATAACTCCCAATCCCACCAATCTCATCTGATCTTTTACCTGTGGCCACATTTTTTTCAGCCAAACTACAGTTGTTAGAAGTCTCCTCAGAAGTGTTGTTCTCTAAGCAGCCAGAGGGAAAGCCAGGAAAGAGCCCCCAGGAGTATTTTCCATATCATGTAATAATTATCTAATAACCAAACCAATGAGAAATTTCTATAAAATGTCACAACATCATCTGTGACACCATTTCTGGGGTTCCTAAAATGATCAGGAATGTTCTGAGGATTAAATCCATGAAGCCCTTTGGAGCATTGTCATCATGTAAGCCCTGGCTGGGTAACACAAAGACATGTTGTCTCATCAATCTGCCACATATCTCCTTATAGCAGACAAGCAGAGTGTTGTTTGGGGACAGCTATGTGTGTCTTGGTAAAATGGTTCCAAATATACTAGCCATTTATTGTCATCCTCACCACACCCCAAATCCCCCCTCTGTCATACAAGAGCAAATGTACTAACGGTTTCCCTGCTGGACTCTTTTGCAGGGTTTTGGTGAGGGTTGATCAGTGCATTCTAATTTTCCAGTTATCTAAAGGAATTCTTTACGACCCTGCTTGTTCCACAAAATTATTCACCAGGGAACATCAAGACAAAACAAAGAAACAAACAAAAGAAAGAAAAGCATCACTCCCTCATATTTGTGTCTGGGGTTGTTTGAAAAGAAATATTTTAGTCTTCTTAATTAGCTCATAAGCCCAGCAGGACTCTGGCTTTGTCTAAAAGTATCAGGGGACACAGTTGTGTGATGTCTGTGTGGATCATAAATATAGCTGAAATTAATGTCGCCATCTTGGTATTACATGGGTAGCAAGGTGGCTTCCACTTTCCCCACTGTAACCCTCATTTATTAAGAAAAATCACTAAACACTTAAAACAAATAGGGTTTGAAAATGCAGAAGTAAAATATATCATTTCTTCCTCATTTCCATTTCTAGATCTCTCATCCGGGTGTTATTGTTTGGCAGAAAGAGCTTTGGCTTTAGGGTCAGAAGGTTGGAGTTCAAATCTGGCTTTTCTAATGAGTACATCTGTGTGATCTTGGATGAGTCATTTCCCTTCCCTAGAACTCAGTTTCCTCATCTGCAAAATGAAAGGAATTGGATTAGATGGTCTCAGAAGTTCCCTTATATTTCTACTATGTTCCTGTGCCCACATAGCAACCTGCTGCTAATGTTATTCTGTACTGAAGCCAGTCCCAATGATCAGTGCAAATTGTTTCTCTCTTCAGATTCACCCTTCTTAATATATGATTCAAGCTTCTCCATAAATTATTTTCTCCATCTTTTCCCAATCCATTCTTCTCCTTCTCACAGAGGCAGCTGATGGCTCAGAGGAGAGAGTGGTGGGCCTGGAGTCAGTAAGATCCAAATTCAAATCCAGATTGAGACACTTACTGGCTGTGTGATCCTGGGCCAGACTGTTTGCCTCAGTTTCCTCATCTGTAAAATGGGTGTAATAATAGCACCTACCTCTCAGGGTTGTTGTGAGGACCAAATGAAATAATATCTGTAAAAGTGCTTAGCACAGTACCTTGCACATTGTAAGTGCTATATAAATACATGTTCTATTTCCTTACTCTCATCTTGATCAAATTAATTTTATTCCCCATCTCACTCTTCTTGCTTTTTTGCCATCTCAACATCACTTGCTATTTGTTCCTTTGCTTTCTTACTGCCCTGGCTTCCTCCACATTTCCTCTGTTCCCAGATTCCACTTGTCTAGATATTAGGATCCAAAGACTCAGTTGGAGTCTTTGGAATATGGAACATAATGGCGTTTTTTATGTCATTTGGCAGTTCCGGTATCAATAAATTTTAGGATGCCAGGTGATCTAGAAGTGAATTTTGAGTGTGAACTTGGAGATTTGGTTGATTAAAAGGCTAATATTAAAGACAGTGAGAGGCAGAACAGCAGAATGGATAGAGCTGGACGAGACCTTAGAGGTCATTGAATCTAACACCCTCTGTTTACAGAAGAGGAAACTGAGTCTGGCAAAGTTAAGCAATTTATTTGCCTAAGGTCACACAGTTCATAAGTATCAGAAGCAAGATTTGAACCAAGGTCTTTCTGATTTCATGACCAGTGTACTATCTATCACACCACACTGCCACCATTACTATTAGCCTTTATTTTCTACTCATATTTTTTTTAATATCATCTGTGATTTAATGGGTGTTGGGAACTTTCTTAAGGGATGCCCTCTACCAATGCAGATCTGCAACTATTCTGAAATGTAGAATCTTAGAGAATTGCTTGGGATCTCTAAGGGGTTAAGTGACCTGTCCAGGTACTCTCAACCAAAAGAAGGCCTTGAACTTGTCTTTTTGATTCCAAAGACAGTTCTCTAACCACTAGGCCATGTGCCTTGATCAAAGATAAGCAAAGGGACTGGACCTGTGATTTCTTAGATATAGTGGACTCTTGGATGAGGAAAATCCCTCCCCCAATGCAGGTTGGCACACCTTCTAGTCTCAGAGAGCTGCCCAGAGCACAGAAAGTCTAGTAACTTGTCCCAGAGTCACAAAGTATTGGTCAGAGACAGAACTTGAATCTAGTTCTCACCAATCCCTAAGCCAGCTCCTCTGCTTCTCACTGCCTTTAATATCAACCTTTTAATCAATCAAATCTCCAAGTTTATGTTCAAATTCTAGATGAACTGGTATCTTAAGTTTATTGATTCTGGAGCTGCCAACTGAAATAAAGAACACTATATTTTCCACAGTTTTGAAATCTCCACCTGGGTTTGAATGAGGATGGAAAGCCCAAAGATTATCAAAGCTCAAAGGGATCTTGGGAATCATCTGAAGATTCAGACTTTTCCTGCTTAGTTACAGAACTGGGACCCATGCAGAAATTCCACTAGGACAGATTTCAGCTCAAATCTCAAGGAAAACTGCCTACTAGGGAGAATTAAGTCAAGATAGACTGGGGCTCCATTGACAGGTAGTGAGTTATCTTTCCCTAGATGTCTTCTAGGGACTTTGTACTCTGCCAGTGGAGTCTATACAATGCCTTATTGAAGAGATGTATTCTTTGGGGGAAACGGGGCTGACTTGTCCTCTAGTTTTCAATTCAGTTAAGCAAGCATTTTTAAAGTACCTACTAAGTACAAAGTAGTGGGATGGGCATACAAAGCCAAAAGCAAAAGAATCCCCTCAGTTGAGGGGCTTGCATTCTACTAGGAAGAGACAGGAATCATATAGATAAACATAAAGCCTGGATTTATAATATCATGGTTATAGGGAACTTCTAGGTGAGGAAATTCCTTCTACCAATGCAGATCAGTAACTTCTCTACAACTTATAGGCTTAGTCAATTACTTAGAGCACTGAGAGGGTAAGTGACTTATCCAGGGTCAAACAGCCCAGTTGTGTCAGAAGTGGGCCTTAAATTCAGGCCTTCCTGGCTCTGAGGCCAGCTCTCTATCCACTTCACCAAGCTGCCTCTCGACGTGCTCATAAATAAGTAAATAGGAGTCCTATAAACATATTTGGGGTAGGGAGAACACTAACAATTACAGAGATCAGGGCACACCTCTTGGAGGAGGTGGCCCCTGAGCTGAGCCTTAGAAGATGCTAGAGAATCACAGATGCAAAAGTGAGGAGGAATAACAAATACCATTTCAATAATGCTTTAAAGTTTGCAAGCATTTTGCAAATATCTTATTCTATCTTCACCACAATCCTGGGATGTTGGTACTATTATCACTCCCTTTTACAGATGAGGAAACTAAGGCAGACAACAGTTAAGTGACTTGCCCGGTGTCACATAGTTAGCAAGTATCTGAGGGAGGATTTGAACTCAGGTCTTCTTGCCTCCAAGTCCAGTAGTCTATTTATTCTGTCACCTAGCTCCTTCTAAGAAGTTCCTTCCATTCCTAAAAATCTATGATTCAACTATTCTAGTCCAACTCCTTCATTTTATAGGTGGGGAAACTGATTGACTAATTGGTTGATTAATTGGCTAATTTATTGACTAATACAAGGTCATACAGATATTTATTGGTGGACTGACGCTTAGATACATGTTTCTTGGTTCCACGTCTTATCACTTATGATCATGGGAACATAATTTTACAGCTGGAATGAACTTCAGATGATTATGTAGTCCAATCACATAATTTTACAGATGGGGAAACTGAGGCCCAGGGAGATGTCCTTTGTCACACAGGTAGAATGTGAAAGAGCTGAGAAATGACCTCTGACTATGAACCCTGTGTTCTTGCCACTGTAGCATGCCACATTCCTCACTATTTATCTATATTTTGTATTTCACCAATCTATCTTCTTTGGACTATAAATCAGCATACAAGTATTTGCACCTACCTTTATGTTTTTCGTGGATCCTAGCACACCCTGAATTGTTGCTTTATACCAGTGCAATCATTTTCTAATATTACTGGACATTCTCATATATCTGGAATCCAACCACAGAATGAATCCAAGTGAAGATCACAAGACAGACGCCAAATAAGAAAGCCAATGCATCTAGTGTCATTTGGGGTCTGTGGCAGACAGCTTTGGAAAGAATCAAGCACAATCGGGGCCAAGGTGAAAGTGAAACTCCCAGCTGGCTCTGGAGAGAGAGTCTATGGGGCTTCCCAAAGAGTGGCAAGAGTTTGTCATTTGATTTAAGGCTCGACATGCACAGGGAAGCCATGTTTTAAGAAGCACTCATAAATCTAGTCAGTTTTCCTCCCAAGTTGTGAATTCGGTGCCAGATGACAAATCACAGAATGTATATGTCGTGATCGGTCTAGTCTGCCCCCATGAACCATGCACATTTGGAAGGCCAAAGACGGCGATAGAAATATCACTTGAGTAGATGGGGTGGCCCCATTACTAGCAACCTGTCCCCTGGGGCCCCGATGAGTGAGGAGGGTGGGATAGACTTCATCACCTCCTCACCACCATCTGGAATTACACTGAGAGCGCTGCCGGTGGGGGCCGGGGAGAGCGGGCAGCCCCCAGGGTGCCGGACGCCTTTGGCTCAAAGTGTGAGAATGGCAAGCAATCAGTAAGAGCAACAATGCTCACATACCCACCAGCACATACACAAAGTACCAATTACCGCCAAAATAAAGGCAAAGGCCAATGGCATTATTATTTCAGGTCACTTCACCTCCAGTTCAGAAAAGTAGTTGCCAGAAGGCAGAGAGTGACATAGTCCAGACCACTCATCCACTGTTGCCAGCCATGAATAGCTGGCGCTCGGTGCTGAACGTGTCTGGATTTAATATAGCTAGGGCTCAATTACTTCATTCAGCTGAGGGAAGTCTGCCCATTCTCACTGTTGAAGTGGAGAACTTCCTTCAAACGCTTCAGATCTCACGTGCAGTGTAGACCCAATTATTGATACCCAAGACCAACACTCCAGCCCAGATGCACAGATAACCAGAGGCTTTCTCAATGATGAATCTATGTTATATGACACACAGAAGAAATCCTGACCTTCTTCAATTGCTTTTTACTCTACTGACCTCAAGCTTTCTCAGCCATTAGATTAACTTCCTGCAAGGTAGTTATTTGTAAGAGCAACAGAACTGTAACCATGGTAGCACAACTGGAACGTCACCCCAGGGACCAAATCTAGAGGGTGCTTATATCATTGCAGCATTTTGGTAGTATAGAAATGCCAGACTAATATAAATATATATATATATACATATTATATATATACACAAATACATATACATATACTTATACACTATATGTATACATATACATGTACACATACATTTCTCCCCCCCCAAAGGATTGCCCTGTGTTGAGTGTATGGATGGAGATGTGACTCCTGAGTGGTTGAGAGAATTCTGAGCATGACTTTATAGACCTGAGAAAGGGATACTATTAGAGGCCACCTGGGAGGAAGACTTCAAGTGGCAAGCAGAACCTTTTTGGTGGCTACCAGGACCCTGGAAACTTCAGTCAGTTAGGGGAAGCTGTACCCCCCCCAACTCCATCATAAGCCTTGACTTCCAGTGCTTGCAACGCTAAAGACTAGAGACATCTCACAGTGAGACATCTTCCCTTAGTGAGGTTGTTTTCTGGATTGTGCTGAGATTTTTATTTTGTCCTAGATGAACAATCATCCTTGTATATTTCTTGGTCTATTGTAATGTATATAACGTGCTTGTTTTTTTTGTAGGGGAGGGGTTGGTTATTTACTTTCCTTTAACAAAGTACTATCAATATAACGAAATACTATCAATGGTAGCTAGATGGTGCAGTGGATAGAGCACCAGCCCTAGACTCAGGACCTGAGTTCAAATCTAGCCTCAGACACTTGACACTTACTAGCTGTATGACCCTGGGGAAATCACTTAATCCTAATTGCCTTTGGAAAGAAAGAAAGAAAGTGATCAGGGAAAGTGTCTTTTATTCTGAACCTATCAGGTCCCAGGACTATAGATATTTGAGGTATAGTGGATAGAGATAATTCTAGCCCAGGGTCTCTCTTAGTTGGAGTTTGGAGGACGTTGGACCCTGGAAGATAGATCACCCAAGTGGTCCCGAATCAAGTGGTCCCAGATCCTGCCTGTTTGTCCTTCCCCTCACTAGGCCACTGGCAGTGCCTGCATATGTGTTCCTCCTCCTGTTTCCCTCAAAGGAAGAATATGCAACTTCTTTTGGAAAGAGGTACATCCAATTCCTAATATTCATGCCCCATTTGAGCCAGTTTCCTTTATGTATTTACATAGTACACACATACACACATATACATACACACAGTCATGTGCACATACATGCACAATACACACTCACATATACATTTCTTATAGAACTAACACAGCTTAACAATAATAACTAGCATTTATTCAGTGGGGGTACTGGTAAAAAGTTTAATAATTGGGTCTCCAAAAACACAGCTTTCGGTTGAGTTTCTATTATTAGCATTCTCACCACCACTTTCTTAATTCTAGACAATCAACAAAATAATAAATCACACTCTGATATGTGGCATTTGCCCATCTCAAAGGTGTAAATGCTCATGCTGAAAAATTGAACAATCTGCTCTCTGGAGCTGGCCCCAGACCACCCCTATTAGAACTTTGAGGTTTTCAAAGTGATTTACATGCCTTGCCTTATCTGAATCCTGGGAGCTACATGATGAAGTTATAGGTTAACATATCTGTAATGGGAAGGGACTTCAAAAAGCATCTAATCGAAATCCTCTTTTATTTTACAGATGAGAAAACTAAGGCCCAGAGAGTTTAAAAGACTTCTCCAAGGTTACCCAAAGAGTAAAAATCAGAGATGAGATTTGAGCCTAGATTCTCTGATTCTAGAGCCACCTCTCTTCCCAACAATTTATAACCCCATTTTACAGATGAAAAACTGAAGGTGAGAGAAGTAACATGATTTACCCAGCTAGTAAGTGGCTGAATCAGATTGAATTGAGGTTTTCCTGACTCCAAGCCCATGGTCTATTTACCTTGTCAAGCTGCTGTTCACCCTAGCATCTACTAAACAAGAATGATTTGTTATAATAGGAAGTTTAATCTCTAGTCTATAAACCTATTTAATTCATAAATCTATCTGGCTTCCTTCCTACTCCAGGCCTTGGCCCTTGGGGTGTCAGGTAAATTCCTCCCTGAGCATCACGGTTTGCAGTGATGGCCCCTATTTCAACAATGACTGTGGGGGTCAGAGAGTCATCTCCCTGTTTTGCAGTGAGCAGAGGTGGAAGCTATTTTGTTTATGGTTTCACTGTCTGTCAACAGGGGAGCTGGGAATCGACGTGCTTCCTTCTTCATCCCATCCTGCCAAGGCTTCAGGGCTAAGGCTTGAGGTTGACTGCTCAGACTGACCTTTGGAAGAGCCATCGGGGATGGCAAATCTACGTCTTTCCCTGCCTCCTTCATACTCCTGCTGCCCCCTCCTCCAGGCAAACGCCTTCCATCTGTTTGGAAATGACTTTTTAACCTTACTCTATGTGAAATGAAATGTGATACCTAATAAATGTTTATTGAATTGAATGGAGATTGGCAGCTAGGCGGTACAGTGGATAGATCTCTGGGACTGTAGTTCAAATCTGGCCTCAGACACTAATGATGTGTCCTTAGGCAAATCATTTAATTCCTGCAGCCTGTTTGCTTTACCATAAAATGAGGAAACCTATCTCCCAAGGTTGCTATAAGGATCAAAGGAAATAATATTTATAAAGTGCTTAGCAGAGTGCCTGGCACACAGTAAGTGCTACATGGTTATTGTTATTATTGTTATTGTTATTATTATTGTTATTATATTTCCTCCACCTTTTTCTCCCCATCCAGTGTGAGTCAGCCAACCAGCATTTATGAAGCATTTACTATCCATCAGGAACTTTGATAAGTGCTGGAGATACGAAGAAAGGCAAAAACATAGTCACTGCTCTCAAGGTGCTCCATCTTCAAGACTCACTTCACCTGCCTCCTCTCCCTCCCCTCCCCTCCCTCCCCTCCAGTGTCCTAGCATAGTGCTGGCTGTGTCATAGCATCTACTTTATTAGGTGTTGTGCAAGTCAAATAAGACAATATATTCAAAGCCATTTGATCTAGATACATGTGAGCTATTATTATTAATAATTATAGTATTATAGAATACATATGACATATATATAATTACCATTAATAATTATGTACTGCTGATAATAACATGAATATTAATCATTATAGGTGGAGCTGGACCTATAGTCAGGAAGACATGAGTTCAAATACACTTCACACATTTCCTAGAAGTGTGACCCTGGGAGGGTCACTTAACCTCTGTCTGCCTCAGTTTACACAACTGTAAAATGGGGATAGTAATAGTACCTACCATCCAGGGTTGCAGTGAGGATCAAATAAAACAACATTTGTAAAGTTCTTAGCACAGTGCCTGGTACTGACACATAGTAGGTGTTTGACAAATGAGTATTTCCTTTTTTCCTTATTATTTTTACCTGCTATTTCAATAGATCTATGATCTTATCAGTGTGGAAACTTCTTTCACAAGGGTCTCCTGTTTTTTTCCACTCATTTCCTTATATTCAACTGCCCAAAGCACTAGGAGGTTTTAGTAGGGTCAGAGAGAAAGGGACACAATGTTTTCTACTTCTTGTCATGAGTAATGCCTTAGAATGAGCCTCCATTTCAGTATAAAACAGCTCATATGATTCCTGTGTTTCCATTCTTTAACCCCAGATCATGGACAAGGACCACCAAGGGACAAATACTTTGTGTTAGGCTTCCAAGACTAACTATAGACTAGTAGATTAGAAAGCCTCTGTCCTCTCTCCTCAGACTGGTCCAAGGCCAGTGCCAGATTACTTGTGAACCCAGCAGGACACCAAGTTTACTGGACACTGTCAGTACTTTTAGAGATGGCTCATATTCAAAAGCCTACTTGTCCTGTAGAGACTTGCTTCTCTATGGACCAAAGGATGCTTCTTTCTGCTTTGGCTTGTAACTCTAGCCCAAGTAAAGGCTTTTTACTAATTTGTATCCTACCTTGTAAAAAATGGACCTTCTTTCCACAATTCTTTCCTTTTGGTGCATGTTAACAAAATCCCTCATTCTTTATAAAATCCTACTCCAATGTCTCACTGGGGACATGGAGAAGGCCTTGGGTTTTTAAAGTCTATGACAGGAAACAATTGTAAGCCTAGAGAGATTCTACTGTGCTGAAAAGGCTTCAAGCATTGTCCCAAGAGCAGATTGTGGTGAGGAATGAGGCACTAAGTGATGAATTCTTTGATAACAACAACTCCTGAAACAAAGGAATATTTCATAAATTCTAATGAAACACTTAAACTGTCTTCTATTATTTGTCCTTCTCCTTAAATGACCACACATCTCATTCTCTAGTAAGTAGTAATGTGGAACAGTGGACATAGGGAGTCAGAGGAGACATGAGTTCCAATCTTTCTTCTAAGACTTATAAGCTATGAGACCCTGAACAAGTTATTTTTGCTGATACTAATCTCGCCTGTAGAAAACGGCACAATATTTGCAATACTTACCTCATAGGCTGTGAGAGTCAAATGAGATGATTCATAGGCTTCTAGATTTAGGAATGAAAGTCACCTTTGAGGACCCAGAACTGAAGTTGAAAGGGACCTCAGAAGCCATTTATTCCAAACCTCTCATTGTACATGTAAACCAAATTTCCTATCAACTGGGTGTTTAGAGACCCAGATTATATACAGATAAAGCAACTGAAGCCCGATGAAGTTAGATGACTTGGCCATAGTCAAAGAAGCAGTTTGCATGAGAGGCAAGATTCCAACCCAGGTCTTTTGACTCAAATCAATTTTTGTTTTTGTTTTGTTTTCCTATAGCTCCATACTGTTTCCTTCAGTTGAAGCTCACAACAATCACAAGTATTATCTCCATTTTACAGGTGAGGAAACTGAAACTCAGAGAAAGTAAGTGAGTTGCCAAGAGTCAAATGACTAGTAAGTATCAGAAGGAAGTTTCAAGTCAAAGTCTTCTTGACTTCAGGTCTGACACTCAATTTCACAACATCATCCTGATGGTACCTACCTCCCAGGGTTGTAAGGGTCAACTGTATTATCTCATTAAATACATATTATATTATATATCATATATCATATCATAAAATATATTATCTCATTTGATCCTCACAACAACCCTGGGAGATAGGTACCATTATTAGCCCTATTTTAGCATCACAGAATAATTAGGCATTTGATTCCTGGCCTCTGGGTAGCCCACATACTATTTTTCACCCTTTCAGGATGTAGAGAGCAACAAGGTTGGCAGTGCCTGGAAACTCAAGGGAAAGAGTAGTGTGATGATAACTCTGAATGCATGCTGACTTGTTACCCCAGAATCTCAAATCATGAAGGTCTGCTTGGCCCAGATGAAGGAAGTAATAATTAGCGCCTGATAATTAGATCTGAGGGCACTTTATCCAGACTATCTTATTTGATCCTCACAATGACCCACGGAGGTAATACATGATGCAGATATATAACATGAATATTACAACATCCATTTTTACAGATGAGGAAACTGAGGCCCATAGAGATAAATGACTAATCACACAGAAAGTATCAGAGATGGGATTAGAACTCAGGTTTCTTCTATCTTCAGATTCAACCTTCTTCCCACTGTTCCCCAGCACATACAGTAGGTGCTTAATAAATACTTGCTCCTCCTCTCTGAGCCTCAGTTTACCTATCTGTAAAGTAACTGGTTTGGATTCAGTGATCTCTAAAGTCCATTACAGCTTTAAATCCTATGATCTATGAGCCTCTAATGTCTCTGCCTCAGTATCTTTATCTGTAAAATGGGGACAATAATGTCTACAATAAATATCTTATAGGGTCAAGGTAAGGCTAAAATGAAATGTTACATTTAAATGTTTTGCAAACTTAAAAATAAAACTATGCAGATTTTAGCTATTATTTTTGTATACAGGTTTCCCTTTTGTTAGATAGTCATACTCTACATAGAAAAGTCTGAATATTCTATACAGTGAGAGCTTTAATGAATTATGACTTGTTCATCTCTAATTAGAGACCACATCTAATTAGATTAGATTTCTACTGGTAGAAATTCTACTGTCTTTTGAGAGTATCTCTGATATAGTAGATAAGCACAGGGTATAAATACATGAAATAGAGAATACAGCCTTGTATTATTAGTTCTGATTAATATTTTTAAACGTTATCAGTTAAGAAGGCAGAAATGTTTTCCATATGGTAGGGCTCGGTCATTTTCCATGACAGCCATTTAACAAATGCTCCAAGGTCAGTTTTCTGGGCAGAGGCACCCTATTTAACAAATAAAGAGTAATAATGACCGTAATCTGTATTCCATTAAATGTGATGGATATATAGAGCAAAATATACATAAAACACACTCAGTAATTACACTGAAACTTGCTTGTTTGGAACTCGATACTAAATTTCAGTCTGCGTTAGTCAGACAAACATCTCGTGCTATTATATGATTTTGTCCCCAAGATCCTTGATATTTGATATAGGCAACTTTGCCTCTGCAGCCCAGAGCAACCTTCACTTGTGGTGGTAACAGGATAATCCAATTTACCTGTGGGCCACATCTACCTGTGCCCCAGAGCTCTGCTTTCCTTCAGTTATGAGAGCTTGGGGACTTTCTTCCCTCCCAAGTACGGCTAGTTTGGCTTTAGACAGACGCTGGTATGTATTTAATAAGGAGAGCTATGTAAACACCATGGCCACAAACAACTGGGAGTTACCAACTTATCATTCCAGGGAAAGAACTGGGTGGGTGGAAAAAAATCTAAGTATAGCTTGAATTGAAACAAACCTCATTGCTCCCAGTGATTCTGGCTTGTGTAGGTGTACATCTGGTAGTCTTTGTGTTTGCTCCTTTTCAGTGCATGCTCCTTTTCTCCCCCATTTTCCTTCATAGTTGAGTGACTATCATAGAGGAGGTTGTAAAGAGTGCTGGATATGGGATCCAAGGAACTGGATTCAAATCCTTTCTATGACACTTTCTACCAGGGTGACCTTGTGGCAACTCATTTCATTTCCCTGAGACTCCAAGGAGTCTCCTCCTTGCAAAGCAGCCTATTCTGCATTTGGACAGCATTAATTATTTGCAAGTTGACTTTTTTTTATCCTGACATCAAGTTTACATTTTCCTCTTTGAAACTTCTCTGTCATTTTATCTGCCAGGGCCAATCAGGAGTAGTCTATTCTCTTTTCCACATGACAGATCATCAAATAAATGAAGTTGGCTATCCTAGGCCCCCACATATTCTCCAAGCTAAACATAAGCACTTCTTTTAGCCTATGTTCCTACGGCATGAGATTGGGGCCCTCAACATCTTGGGTATACTATATAGATGCCAATTTCAATTCTAAAATGTAGTGGTCAAAGCTGGACCCAAGGCTTCAGACTTAGTCTGGTCAAGAAAGACTCCAAAGGGACCATCACTGGCTGGTTCTGGACACAAGTTCTCTCCTAATATAGTCCATCAATGCACGTACTTTTTGGCTGCCATGTTGAATGGTTGACTTCTATTAAGCTTAAAACCTGCCAAACTCTAGATTTCTTCTCTACAAATTACTATCTAGAGTAGACAATCCTTCCTCCCTCTCCCCATACTTATCTGACTTGTTTTGGAGGATTCTGTCAAGATTTTCAAAGAATTTTTCTACTCTTAATTTTCTTTAACAGATGTTGGCTCTTAAGATGCAAATATCTTCATGGTGATCTTCAGTTTATTCTCACCATGAGTACTATGACGTAATATGATGATGATAGATAGATAGATAGATAGATAGTATTTATATAGCACCTTAAGATTTGCAAGATACTTTATCTCATTTTATATCATATGTTTATATGTAATAGTATAAATAATTATATATATACAATTATATTTATATTTATATCATATTTATATTATCCCATTTTATTCTCACAACAACGATTGTATCTAGGTACTATCATTATACTTCTTTTGTAGATGAAGAAACTAAGGCGGGACTTCAGTGGCTTGCTCAGTGTTACAAAGCTAGTAAGGATCTGAGGCTGTATTTGAACTCAGGTCTTCCTGACACCAGGCCCAGTGCTCTGTCTACTCTGTCACCTGGCTCTACTCTGATAGCAAACATGGTCTGCCTTTAAGGCTATATTTAGACAGTTTTCAGTCTGATAGAACTGGGTAGATCTTGTGCTTGCTTGGAATGAGCTTTCAGAGCACTATTTCACCTTTTTCTGGCATTAGAGGTAGATTAAGGATTAACACATTCTGAGGGCTCACCCAAGTACTGCTCACTACCAAAACAAATGGCATAGACCTTTAGTAAGAATTTGTTATAAGCAGGTTTCTATGAATTGATTGCTTGGGATACCAGCCCTGCTCTCCAGGAGCTCACATTCTATTCTAAGGGGATATGATGCATGCAGAGATAATTATACCCAGAAGAGTATGAAGGGACAAAGAGGGGACTTAAGAAAAAAGTACCTATGAATGTAAGCTATGCTAATAATTATTATTTTAGGGCAGATGGGGCAGTACCCTTTTGAAAGGATGACAATTAGCTTCCATTTTCCATAGCCATAAAAGGGTTTTAGACACAATGTTTAGATTTTATCACCTCCAAAGTCCCTTAAAAGTCTATAATTCTATTATTGCTAACTAGAAAAATCAATTCATAAATCCTTTTGCTTTGTATAGCTGAGAATCATGGAACACCCCCACAATGCCAAAAGATACAAAGTTCCAGTGACACTCTTGTTGGTGGCACACTCCCAAAGACAACTAGTATGGAAGAAGTAGTAAAAATGGCATCATTGAAGAATTGTATGAATGGGAAGGGACACACAAGAAAAACCAGATGGCCATCTTGAACGCTAGTTTGGTATTGAAAGAACTGGAAGGAGGTCTCCAGAACATGGAGTGGGTACTCGATGGAAGATTTAAGGAAATACACGAACTAGAATCAGACAAGAATGGAACGTATGGATTGTGGAGTTGTGATTGATATTGAAGGATGAGGTCACAGATCTAGCTAAGCATCTAAGAATGCTTTTTCTCACAAAGGAAGTTCAGAGGAATCATTCCAACTTTCCTAGTTCTGTACCCTTTGAATGACAGCCAGATAATTTATCATTGCAAGATACTCACTCAGACCCTATAATTATTCCTGTGGCTTTCCCCTCCAAATTGGAACCTGTATATAAAGAGTCCAAGGCTCCTAACAGGGTATTATCAATGCAAAACAAACCCAGACAAATTAAAACAAAGACTAGGAAGGTTTAAATATATCTAATCGGTTTAGAATAGCAATGAGTCAGACAGAGTGGTTTAAGTAACAGTTAGCCTTCAATAATGCAGACAAGGGTGGATTTGTAATTATAAAACACTAATGAAAACAAATGTTAGTTTGAATGGAAGAGAAATAAATGATCATTCGGCATGTAAATCTTGCTGTAATTTTCATTTCTTTGATGATATTTAGACTGGGGCAAGCCAGCATGGGTTAACTAATGTATAGAACACCAGAGTAGAAGTCACAGGGTTGTAAATTTGGAGCTGGTCCTTAGAGCCTATCTAGTCCAATTCCATTATTTTACAAATGAGGAAACTGAGGCCTAGGAAAGTGGCAACTTCCTTAAGGACCCACATATAGTAAGCAGTAGAATCAGAATTTGAACTCAAGTCCCATGGTTTCAAATACGCTTTTAATTTTTTTCAGCTGTACCACACTGCCATAAATGTGGGATGCTGTCCCTTGAAGCACTTCTATTGGATAATTCCTCACTAGGAACATTTTACAGCCTGTTCATACCCACTGTTTATTTCTCAGTTATCCTTGGGTGATCCTCAATGGGAGCTCTTCAGAAATTGTATTATTACTGGTCTTGAGGTCATTCAACATCTCCTGGAGAGCATGGGCACTAACAAAAGGGATCCTTTTGGGGGGAGGGAAGGGGATGCAGGTGGAAACCCTCCTCCAGTCAGATCACCTCTATGGCTGTGATTATCTGTCAACCTTATTCAATAGGCTTCACTTTCCTCATCTTTACAATGAAGTAGAGATGATTGAGTCTGAAAGTTCTTAACCCTAAGATTCTGACTTTTTTCTAGTCTAAGGAAAACAGCTGATGAAAAGCATACTGGTTTTGGAGGCAATGATGGTTTCTGTTTAGTCGTTTCAGTTGTGTCCAACTCTCCATGATTCCATTCAGAATTTTCTTGGCAAAGATGCTGGAGGGATTTATCATTTCCTTCTTCAGCTCATTTTACATATGAGGAAACTGAGGCAAACTGGGTTAAGCGACTCGCCCAGGGTCACATGGCTCGTAAGTGTCTGAGGCCGGATTTGGGCTCACAAAGGTAAGTCTTCCTTACTTCAGGGTCAGCAGTCTATCCACTGTGGCACCAACTAGCTGCTTCTTGGAGCCAATGGGCCTGGGTTCAGATCCCAACTCTGGCACTTCCTAAATATGACTTCAGGCAAGTCAAAACCTCTCTGGCCCCAGTTTCCTCATTTACAAAGTGAAGAGGTTGGAGTAGTTGAATTATAAGTTATCTTCTGGGCATACGTAGAGGCAGTAGGTGGCACAGTGGAGAGAGAGCTGGGACTGGAGTCAGAAAGCTCTGAGTTCAAATCCAGCCTCAGACCCTTACTAGTTATGTGATCCTAGGCAAGTCATTCAATCTCTATCTGGCTCAGTTTCCTCAATTGTGAAATGAGGATAATAATAACATCTACCTCCCAGGGCTGTGGTGAGGATCAAATAAGCTAATATTGGTAAAGCTGCTAACACAGTGCCTGGCACAGAGGAGGTATTTAATAAATGCGTGCTCTCTTCCCCTATATCCTACAAACCTATGAGCTTACCATAAACTACCTGGAAAGATACAAGAGAAAAATAAAGAATAAAAGAAAAAAAAACACCAGCTGACACAGTTCTAATAATTCAAGATCAAAGCCCGAATGAGAGTTTCATTGTGTCATCCAAAAGGAATGGTTCTGTTTTGGAACTGAACAGTCACTATGAGGAGAAATAGATTTTTGTCATAATCTTTTCTAGGCTAGTGCCATGCTGTTGCCCTATAAGAAGGGAGCATGGTGCAGTATACAGGGTAAACTAAGAATCAAGGAAGGCCTAGGTTCAAATCCTGCCTCAGGGACAAGCTGCATGAGGCTGAGCAAATTGCTCAACCTTTCTGGCCTCAGTTTCCTCATCTGTAAAATGAGGGAGTTATATTCAATGATCTCTATGGTCTTTTCCAGCTGTAAATCCATGATCTTATGTAGCCTAAAAGGGCCCATTCTAGTATTTCTTTCTCACATGTTATCAATTGGAGCTGCCTTTTTGGAATCCTTCCTCTTTCCAACACTTGCTATATATATATATATATATATATATATATATATATATATATATA
>NW_020955182.1:1142264-1176464 GCF_900497805.2 Vombatus ursinus
ACTAATCCTAAACTAGATTTCCACCATATGCCCATGAGTTTATGATCCTATGAGCCAATAACTGCTAAATAACATTTTCAACTTCTTCTCATGTCCTAAGCTCCTAATTTGCAAACCAGATTACTGACGTTCTGCCATGAGGTATGAAGAGCTGAGTACAAACCACTTTGGCTGGGGCCTGCATTCTATAAATCTGGAGTTTGTTTTCTTCTCCAAAACTGATTCTTTCCTAAAGGTAAGATTTTGTAACTAATCCTATTTAGGGCCTCCCAGTTGTAAGTCAGGGTAAGATTGGGTTACCCTTTCTCGTATTTGTGAGTGATTTGACTAGCTTTGATCCCTAATGACCTTTGGCCATTTGGAGTACTCAGAGATGGCACCATGAACTCCTTCTCTGTTTAAGGCCTCTGAACTCTGGGGCAGAGGATTAACATGCCATTAGATCTAAATCCTCCTCCTTCTTAATTCATGGGGATATGATGTTGTCAAGGTCATGAGGTTAGAGGAAAAAAGACCCATCAGTCAATCAATCAATCAACAAATATGTATTAAGTTGCCTACTATGTGCCAGGTAGAAGCTATACTAGGTGGTGGGGAAGACAAAGACAAAAATGATACAGCCTTTACCTTCAAGGAGCCCCCATTCTCTGGAGGAAAACTATACATATACACATAGGTATATACAAGATATATACAGTATAAGACCAAGAGAGAGATATATAAATTTTTACCTTCTAAAGTTCAGTCTAGAATGTCATCTACTAAGTGTCCTGATCTCTTGTTTAAATTCGGCTCAGTAGTGGATCATAGGGCAGCTAGGTGGTTCAGTGTCCTAGAGTCTGGCCCTAGTGTCAGGAAAACTCATCTTCCTGAGTTTAAATCCAACCTTAGATGCTTACCAGCTGTGTGACCCTGGGCAAGTCACTTAACCCTGTTTGCCTCAGTTTCCTCATTTGTAAAATGAGCTGGAGAAAGAAATGGCAAACTCCTCCAGTCTCTTTGTCAAGAAAACCCCAAATGGGATCACAGAAAATCGGACACAACAACAACAGAGGATCATGATGTCTCAAAGAGTTAGCCTTTTAGATTAAAAGTTTCTGGGCACTGATCAATTGCTTTTAGTTCTGGGATCCTGACGTGCTGGAATATTAGCAGTGATTGTATCTTTCAAAGAGTATGAGGGACAATCAGTCTTCCTTCTTTTCCAGGCTGCCTTGCTGGTTCTTCTCCATAGGACTTTCTCTCCTGTGTCATAAAACCCTCTTCACCCTGGGAGCCCACTCTAGCCCTGGACTACTTCTGGAAGTCCCCTCCCTGAGGCCTCTCCCTCTGATTGATTGTTTACTCTCAGACTCTCCCTTGAAGGAGGAGGCCAAATATGCCTTCATTCCTTTAGTGACTCATCTCCATAGGACTTTGTCTAATGAGCATCATCATTTCTCCTCCTGCTCCTCTTTTGGTTTCCTTTTTATGTTCTGTCTTCCTCCATTAGAATGTAAGCTCCTAAAGGGCAGGGATTATCTTTCTTTCTGCTTGTATCTGTATTCCCAGCATTTATCTCTGCGCCTAGGACATAAAAAGCATTTACTAAATGTTTCTTCAGCAACTTAGAAAAGACATTAGGCTAAATGACCTCTGGGGTGACTTCCAATATGGAGATCCCATGGTTAACTAACCGCTGTAGGGCACCATTTTCTCATCTATAAAGCGAGGGGGATGGACTAACTGGCATCTATGGGAATTCCATTGTTGTATTCCCTGTACTTGCCCAACATTATGCATTTTCCCACACTGCTCTCTATGCTTTGAATACCCTCCCAGTGCAGACTACTGAAATCTTCCTCATCTTCCATGGCCAAGCCTAGATATTACCTCTCCCATGAAGCCATTTTTGTTTGTCCCAGCAAATAGTTATCTGCTCACACATGACACACTGCTTATACTTTTCTCATACACTTACCACAATTTAATTTGTAATTGTTATGTACAAAGGAGTGTAGTGTCAGAGATATAGAGTTGGAAGAGATTTTAGAAATCATCTGGTCTAACCTATTTATTTTATACACATTTTGTTTTCTTTACCTGATTGTAAATCCTATGAGGGTGAAAATTGGATTATATTTTTTCTTTGTACTTATCTAGCACCCAATACAGTATACTGCAAACTTTGTCTTCGGAAAATAGATTTTTGTTGATATCTTCTGTTTTTCATCACCTACATTTTCACCTGTATCCCTCTGCCTCCTCTCAAAACTTTTTATGTTTAATAAATGTTTTCTGACTTTGGAATGTCAAAGGACATCCACGATATGGTGGAAAGAACATGGATTTGGAGTCAAAAGGTTTGGGTTCAAATCTTGGCTTTGTTACTTAACTCTCTATACAATCTTATCCAAGTCTCTCTACCCCTCTAAACATTATCCACAAAACCAGAGGGTTAGATTATAGGATTTTTCTGAGATCTCTTCTAGCTCTGAATCCTATGATCTCTTCCCTCATGCCACTGGATTTAGAGTAGACTGAGTTGTGGGCAATATTTGTATATATGGGAAAGAAGGGCAAATAGGGATAATAGAATGAGCCTAGGAAAGATGTGCAAGCAGGAATGTATTTATGGCTCTTGGGAAAGAATGAGAGAAACAGTCTTGTTGGCCAGAGAAGAGGGAAGTAGTGGTACATAATGTCCTATGAAGTAAGTTGGGTCTAAATTGTTAAGGGCCTTGAATGTCAGACTAAAGAGTTTGGAATTTCTCTAGTGTCAGATGAAAGGAAATTTGTCTTGGTTCAGCTTAGATGACCCTCACAATAAAGCCAACTGGGACCAGGCCACTAAGCAGAATTTCCAAGGGTAGCAGGTCACTGCTTTCCCACCCCATCTTCACCTTTGCTGCCCTTACAAGCCACAGGGCAAATTCCTTATTACCCTTTGGGGGTAGTTCAACTAGACCTGTTATCTTGCTTAGTCCAATGGCAATGTAAAACCACGATGGTTCAACACTGTCTTTCTTCTTGTACTATTACCTACAGAGATTAGTTTCTGCCCTATCTTTCTTTCAGAGTTTCTGAAGGTCTTCAAACTCTCATGAGTATTTTCAAGTTTCCCTTGGCTTTCCCAGGCAACAAATGTATATAAACAGTGGCCTTCTGGAAATCATAGCTTAACTCAAAGACTAACTGAACGGATGGGAATTTGAGGTGCTAGAGCGGGCTGATGAAGGAGATAGTTTTAGACAGCAGGGCCCTTCAAATCATTCAGAATAGCTGGCCACCCACTTCACCAACACAGCTGGTTCATTTATACTCCCCAAGTGGGGTCTACCTATATTCGTTTTGACATGGGTCAACGCACACATCTTTCTTTGTAGCTGGCTGGGACTCAGAGACTACCGGGAAAATCTCTGCTGTCCACATTGCTAGTTTCTTTCTTAGCTCCAAGATGGAAGAGACAAGGTCTCTGCTGACAGTGACAGTGAGAGTCCTCAGCTCTGAAGATAACTCCCTTTGAAGCACTCAGCTCTCCTTTCTCACAAATGCATCTCGACCTTTCCCCTGTATCCCGTTCCCTCCTTTTTGAGCCTTGCCAAAGACCCAGCCCCCAGAATTCTCTTCTAATCCTCAGGGCCCACCTCCATTAAATTCCAAATTCATCTCCATTATTCCCAACTACCTTCTTTCCTTCCAGCTACATTAATATATTATGAGGTTTGAAAGGAGAAAAAAAATCCAGATGCCTTCAGCTTGAGGAGGGGAGCCAATGCCTGAAATTCTGAACTCATAGCTTCATGGCTTCAAGCTTAAAGCTCTAAGCAACAAATCTCACTCCTACAGTTAAAACTATTCCTTTCTCAGGGGTTCTTAACCTGAAGACTGCAGACTTTAAGAAAAAAAAGCTTTGAACATTGAATTTCAATATAATTTTTTAATATATTTTGTTATATCCTTTGTTATTCTTTGTTTTTTTATGCCTTCAAAGAACATTATTCTGAGAAAAGGTCCATAGGCTTCACCAAACTACCAAAGGGGTCCATGATACCCCAAATAGTTAAGGACCCTTCTCACACAGCATTGTCCCATCACTCTGACCATTTCATGTGTAAATTAGCCTCCAACTCATTTTCAGTCTCTTTTGAATGAATATTATGTATATCCCTGGATCTTGCAAATGCAACAGATCTTAAAGTCCCTCCATTTTGTCCGAATCCAGATTGACTCTTGGACTTACTGTGGAGCCCTGGGAAAGCTGAAGAAAATATGGAGAGTAAAAGAAAGAGAAATTCACATCCCAGATAAGAGTTGTCTTTCCGAATGGATATGGTTCTAGGTTTCCCAGTGATGGACTGGCACAATTTGGTTTGTCCTTTGTTACTGAGATGTTTGATGCCTGAGTTATGGATTGGTTATCTGAGGATGAAGGAAGTGACAAGAAAGACAGAGAGAAGGGGTAAGAGAGTGGAGGTGGAGATGGTGCAACCATGACCAAGCACACTACAGTCTCTTCCCCAGTACAAAGTGAGACAAGAATTTCTCTCTAATACTAGTAAGGCCCTAGGTTCACAGCATCATCCTCAGCTTTGCAAGCCATAACAATAGGGCAGTGTGTGCAGAGTAGCCAAGGATTCTATAGATGTTTTAGGCAAGTGGAGAAGAACACCATCCTTTAGAGCTTCTGCTAAATCTGAGTCATTTCAGTGACAGGATTAGTCCCTTCTCCTGAAGTATTAGCAGACAGGAGAGTTCATGAGGAGACAATGGAGCTGCCTGCCATCTGTTATGTGGACATAGAGGTGGGTGGCCCAGGGAGTGGAAAGGGATTCTACTCTAGCTTTGAGAGCAAATGAAACAATTTGGGATGGAAATGAAAATGAAGACTTTGAATTGTCATTTATTGCCTGATGTGACTATAACGTAGATTACATATAGTATGCACAGATATTCCTTGTCTCCTGGTTGAACCCATGAGAGCAATGAGGCTATCTGTACCAGACAGGGCTAAAGGGCTCATGATTTCAGATAATGAAGAGTCCTCTAATTGGCTACTGAGGTGAAGGAGCTGATGACTCAGTGCATGTCCAAGTTGTACTTTTTTCTTCCCAGTCATTCTTTTGGCTATACCTCTCCTGGTTGCATCATGAGGTTCCACTGAGGGGTGCTGAAGGATAGATGTTTCTTTACCGAAGTACTATGGTAAGGCCACTAGATAAGTCCACACCATGTGGATTACACCTGTAAGAAGCTGTATTCAGTCTCTAATACCAGGGAAGAAGAAGACCTATCCTCTCTCCCTCTTTGGAGTCACATGAGGCCACTAGTAAGGTTGCCACCAAGAGAGATCATCCAGAGAGGAAGTGAGAGGCAGAAGTGTTGATCATTCCCTCAGCTACATATTAGCTAGGTAATGGGCAAGTCATTTAACCTCTCTGAGCCTCAGTTTCCTAATCTACAAATGAAGAAGGTGGACTCAATGTCCTCTAAGATCCTTTCCAGATCTAAATTTATAAACCCGTGGTAAATAATAAGGGGCTATAATCCAGAATGTACTTTAAAGTGAGCTTAACTAAAACAGCAAAGTAGGAATCAGAGCTAAGAAAAAAAATGCATGGAGAATTTGGCTTTAAGAAAACAAACAAACAAAAATATTCCTAGGAATCTTGACAGAAATTTCACACCACCCACTCTTGATCCAGATAGACACCTGGGCACCCATTTCCTCCTCCCTCATAAATTCCCACCCCACCCACCTCACAGATATGATTAATTGGCTCAAAACCTTCAAACCGCCTTAACTCACTAAGTCAATTGAACCCACACCAGGGAACAATATGTAATTGAAAGTCAATGCCCTGAGCCAGGAGAACTGCTATCTTCCTTCCCTTAAGTCAGTGCAAATCTCACACCAGCTGGAGTGCATTCCTGGGAACCGGGACTGCTATTCCTAAAGCACAGGTCTATTCATGTCACTCTCCTGCTCAAGAAGCTTCAGGGGCTCCCTATTGCCTCTAGGATAAAACACAAATTCCTCATGCTGGCACTGAAAGCCCTTCTTAGTCTAGTTCTGAACTATCTTTCCATGCTGATTATACATTGCTGCTTTTCATGCATTCTGCTTGAGTCATACCAGCCTCTTTGCCATTCCTTGTATGCTACATTCCATCTCCTGTCACCACATCTTTCCACAGGCTGGCCACCATGCCTGGAATCCTCTCTCTCTTCACCTCTGCTTCTTGGAATCCTGAGATCCCTGTAAGGCTCAGCCCAAGTGCCACTTCCTACAAGAGGTCTTCCCTTATTCCCCTAGTTGTTAGTGTTTCCCTCCCCTGAAAATACTTTGTATTTTTTGTATACGTGTTGTGGGTATTTGTCTGCATAAATGTTGTTCCCCGCAGTAAACTGTAAGCTTTTTGAGGACAGGGTTTGTTTTGCTTTTTATCTTTTTATTTTCAAGACCTAGCATGGTGTCTGGCACAAAGTAAGTGCTTGCATCCTGAAATGAATTGAATTAAATCCCTTTTATAGGGTGATTGAGAAAGACTCCTAAGTCATACCCATAATTTAGAATACTCTCTAGAGTATAGGTCCTTAGGCATTCCCTAGTGACTTCATCCTAAAACTGAAAACTACAGTAAAAAATCCTTCCCTGATGATGTTTCTGACATCACCTTGGTATATTCTGAGGGTGGAAAGATGCAAACCTATGTTATTTTCTTTAATCTTTCCAAGAAGTTACTTAATTCTTCCAAAAAGCTATTAATGTACAATAGATAAGTCAATTTACTAATCATTGAATTGATCATTATAAGTTTCTTCTGATGATCTCAAAGCTTTTTACCAACATCTATCATAGAAGTCAAAGGGAATCATAGACTACTAGCATCTCAGAGCTAAAATGTAATTCAGAGGTTCAACCCATACCTGAATCATGAATCATCTCTACATGTCATGTGCATACCAATCAGGAATGGTATGCAGTGCTGTTGGAATACTGCCAAGAACATCATTAAGTTGTTACCAAGGAGATCAACATAGGGAGCCTAGGAGAGCTAAAGTTGGGTACAGGTTGGGGAAGTCCAAGAATTATCAAAAGGGAATTTGAACCGGTTCCAAGACGTGGAGGAGATAATGATCAACAGGAACAGAATCAAGGGGAGAGTGGATGGAGAATTTACAATAACACATTATGAGAGGATGTGTGATATAATGCAAAACGCACCAAACTTAGAGAAACAGAATCCAAGTTTGGTCCCAGCTTGGCCATTTATTGCTTGCATAATCTTGGGTAAGTCAGTTAACCTTTTGGAATCTCAGTTTCCTCACCAATAAAATGAGAGGTTCAGACTATGTAGAGTCTGAGGCCCTTCTGGATCTACAATGTGGTCATTCTTTATTTAGAGTTCTACTGCAAGCTAGTTACTCATGTTTTTTCTTTCTTTTTTAAAAAGGAAATAATTCTGAACTTAACCATCTTCCCCAGAAAGAGCATTTGTAAACACACAGAACACAAGAAGAGAATGCTCTATAAAACCATGACTCTCTATTTCATGCTGCTTGCTTTTTAAAAAAAAAAAGTGTAATAAATTCTAAAAGTTACTCTCAAAACTCCTTCTTGTCTGGGCTTCCTTCTGAACTTCCTTCTGTTCTTTTCTGTGCTTCAAAAGAATGTTTCAATGACTAATTTTTGGCATCACTATTGCTGAAATCTTTCCCTATTCCCACCACTGAAAACCAAGAGAAAAAAAAATCTTTGTAACAAGTAAGCATAGTCAAACAAAATGAATTCACACAGTAAGCATGTCCAAAAACATATGTCTCTTTCTGTACCTTGTGTCCATCGCCTCTCTGGCAGGAGGTAGGTAGCACATCTCCTTATCAGTCTTCTGAAGACATGATTGGTCATTGCATTGGTCAAGCTGCTGATCTTACACGTTCCCACTGCTCATAATAAATCATATTTTTTTTTTCAAAATTCTCCAAGGATTAGATGGATAGAAAGAGGGGAGTATTTTTGGGGATAGAATTGCACAAGCAAAGGAGTAAAGACTGAAAGGTGCAAATGATCAATCAATCAAATATTTATTAAGCACCTACTATGTGCTAGGCACTGTACTAAGTACTGAGGATACAAAAAGAGTCTACTGGGGATACAAAAAGACTGGCCAGTAGCAAAATGTTTTTGCATCTTAGGGAGAATGAGATATTAAAGTAGACAGGTATGTTGAGGCTATATTGTGGTTAAAATGTCATTGAATATCCATTACCTTGGACCCCTTTTTCTAAATAACTTAATGGGCATTATAGAAATGATCTTGTTATAGTGGTCAGTTTTCAGAACCTAAACAGATGTGTGTGTGTGTGTGTGTGTGTGTGAGTGTGTCTTTGTTTCATAGTGTGTTGTGTGTTGAGGGGGGAATATAGTTCAGATAAGGTAAATGATCTTCCTGACATTCAAGGAATGAGAAGTTAATCACCTCGGATTATGAGTAGCATGAAAGGGAATCTGAGTTGACAATCATCACACCAGCCATTCCAGATTTTCCATTTGCCCCTTCTGTTCTTGCCAATTACTGTCTCTTCTGGGCCTTGGATTTGATTGGAATTTCCTGATGATGATCCCTGGACTTGCCTGATCTCTAATTACCCGATCTCTGAGAGGATTATTTCACTAAATGGAGAAAATAGTCTAATTTGGGGAAAAATAGTATTAAAAAGTATTATACAAATAGATTAATGTTAATATAATTTTCACATAGGTAGGTTGTTTATTCATATATTTTAAATTAAATTATATAGTTTGTATGCTATATTAGTTTAATATTATATTATCATTACATTTATTTTATGAAAGATAGTATGTAGAGGATAGAGAGCCATCCTCTGCATTAGGAATACCAGGCTCCTACCACTGACACCTTTGACTTTGTGGCCCTAGACAGTCATTTATCCCCTCAGTACCTCTGGGAACTCTCAAAAACTACAAATTGGACAACAGTTGCCTATCTGTATTAGCAGGGTGAATCGAGTTCCTCATGAGGAGCTCTATTTCAGTAAAATTACAGGCCCAGGCAATTATTTAAAAATTACGTTTATATGCAATATATAACATAAAACAATTGCACATGGCACATACATAATTTACTATAACATTTGATTGGAATTATGTGATTTAATGTATTTATATTATTAGAAAAAATAGAAACAAAGCATCTATACCTCACTAGTGGAATGACCCCAGCTGAGATTTGGTCCTGCTTCCACCCCTTTAACCTAAATAGGTTAACCTTGTCATTGTAACACAATCAAATCCTAACTTATCTGTGGGACATTTGGCATACTGCAAGACTCATGATATAGTTTGAGTTTATAAATGATTGGAACCAATAAAACAGTCTCGAAGAGGAATAGTTTCCTCCCTTTCTGTTTACTTTCTATACACACACACACACACACACACACACACACACATACACACACACACACATTCCTGTTGGTCATTTTAGAGGAATATGGGATGTTATATGGGAAGCATTAGAAAGCCTGAAGGGGACATTTGAAAAGTCCATCAGGTGACTGCTCTTGCACAAGTGACCTCACCTCCTTTGTGCCTCAGTTTCCTTAATTGTCAAATGAGGAGGTGGGACCAGAGCCTTCAAGAGCCCTTGTGTCTCTAGATCTAAGATCCCTAGGACTTCCCTTGTTCCTTCAACTGATATTCATGGGGCATGATCTCCAGTCCCTTGCTGAGATCCCAGCACCTAGAAGCTGGTGTTACTACCCTATGATCACACATGCCAACAGTATCAAAATAGTTCTTTCTCAGGAGGCCGTGAATAAGCAGTATAGGAAGAGGAAGCTATTATCCTGACAAAAATAGTCTGTAAATGACCAATGTCTATTTCAGCAGGATGATTGGCAGGGGAGTTTGAAAGAGTGGTAAAAGTTTTAAAATAATTTTAACTTCTTGTGGTGGGAGTCAAGTTAGAAAAGAGGAGATGGTAGAATAGACTGGGAACACTGTAAAATCAAAAATAATCAACAAGACAAAAAAAATAGCCATTTATGAGCCTGCTATGTACAGCGACAGAGGAGGAGACATACATGTATGGACAAGGGAGAAGCATTGTGGAGGTCCTATTCATGTGGGGTGTAGGTGACACATGATTCCCACACAGTGAGTTTTTTGTAAAATGCTTCTCTATTCATATTATTCTGACATTAATGGCAATAACCACAGTAAGGAAAAAAAAAACTCTGTAGTCTGAAGTTGCAAAATTTTGGAGACTCAGACATCACTCAAAGATACCCCAAAGTCCTAGACTGTTTTGGGAAATTCAGGGATTTCTATTCTTGTGGCTGATATGAAAATGGGAAACAGGGAGATGCAATCTTCTTTTTTTTTTTTTTCAAATTGTAGGCCTGGAAGCCTCCTCCAAATGTGTACTCATGGGAGAAATAGGCTGCCATGGAATTAAAGGTTATAATTTCTCCCATCAGAGATTAAAAGAAAGAATTTTAGCCTTGATCACATTTGGTTGGAAGATGGTAAGTCCAAGCATATCCATTCCTAAGGAACTTACCACAGTGACTGTGGAGCTCCCCAATCATTCAAACAGGTTAAGTTATTCATCAATACTGGGCAAAAGGCAACACTAGAGAAGATGAGGCTGGGCTTCAACACAGCCTGAGTGTCAGGAGACAGTTCATGAAAGTTCTCAAAGCAAATATTTATTTGACTTCTGGTATTAAGCTGGATTTTCATTTTGTTTATCTGAACGTCAACCGGCCATTAAAATTTCTTTCCTACTGGGAACTCTTGTGATAACTGGCAGCTCATCTGAGAAGCTGTTAAGAGCTTTGGATGGGTGTGTTATTGCTCTAAGCCACCCTGAATAGCAGAGTAGAGTTGGTGACAGTAGTTTCAAAGTAGTGGCAATGAAATCATTGTACTCTGAGGCCTCCTGTGCTATTTCTTCTTTTTTTTTTCAGCCTAAGATAAGGTTTATTAGAATGTCCATCACATTGGTCAGACTCTTAAGGAATCTGAACATTACTGAGCTAGTGGCTAGATTTCAAGAATCAGATTCCCACCCCCACCCCCACCCCCCATGCTATTTCTTATATATCCTGACAAACTATTCACGGTCAACTGGATTGACAATGTGCTATCTGTCTGTCCTGGAGAAACATGTCACAGTAATGAGGTTCTTTGGGGTATTTCTCCAGTAAGAGGAATGGGTTTAGACTTAGCCAACCATGTTCTCTTACTCTGTTATTTACAATGAGATTGTGCTCTGTTTTATAGAATATGAGATCCTTAGAGCTGGGAATTCAGAGGTCATCTGGTCTAACCCTTCCATGAACAAGAATTCCCTCTGTAACATACTTGACAAATGTTCATACAGCTTTTGACTGAAGACTTCCTAGGGGGAGAACCCCTTCCTTCCTGAGTCAACCCATTCTACCTTGGAACAATTCCAATTATTAAGAAGTGTTTTGCTTACCTCAAACTGAAATCTACACTTCTACAGCCTCCACCCATTATTCTCCATTCTGCTCCAATGTAGAACATGTATAATCCTGCTATCACGCTGCTACGTGACAGCCCTTCAAACTCTTGAAGAGAATTCTCTCTTTCTGCTTTTTTGTTCTTTCTCAGGCTAAACTTCTCCTGTTCCTTCAGCTGATATTCATATGGCATGGTCTCCAGGCTCTTCATGATGTTGATGTTATCCTCCATCTGGGCACTCTCCAGAAGTGTAAAGCATATAATCTATGGCCACAGAGCAAAGTGAAGCCAATCGGGACGAAAAAAAAAAAAAGAGTCCAACTCAGAGCTATATGCCCTTTAGCATCATTCTCCTACCTCACCAGGGATAGCTGGGTGGCACAGTAGATAGAGTACTGGCCCTGGAGTCAGGACGGACCTAAGTTCAAATCCAGCTTCAGACACTTACTAGTTGTGTGGCTCTGGGTAAGTCACTAACCCTGTTTGCCTCAGTTTCCCCATCTGTAAAATGAACTGGGGGGAAAAATGGCAAACCACTCCCATATCTTTTCCAAGAAAACCCCAAATAGGGTCAGAGAGAATCAGACACAACCGAAACAACTCAATAACTTACCTCACTGAGAGTCCTGGCTTTGGATCTCGTAGGTCTCACTTTTTTAACTCAAAATGTCTAAAAGAAGCCCCAGGATCTTGTGTCTTTAGTTATAAATTATTGGCTTCTAAAGGTTGTCCACACCTCCACAGATAAAACTTTTCTAAATAGGAAAACAAATCTTTTAATTCTAATTAATTCTCACAAGAAGTGTCAATAGTCACTTATAGAAGCTAGAGATTAGCTTATCTGTTAAGAGGCTGGAACTTTTTCTTTTCTTTCCACCAGAATGCTAGAGAAACAATAAGCAATTTTGTTAATGACAGATATGACATAATAAAATAAGGATAATAGTACAAAGCTGAGGCTCATCGCTTTAGCTCCTTCATTCCTGCACTGCAGGAAGTTTTCAGTCACCTCCTACTCCACATTAGTCTTCTAAAGGTTGGGTTGGGGGAGTCCTGAAATGGTGACAAACAATCTAGTCTGACAATCAGGGATTTTACAGGTATATAAATTCAAGTCAAATAGCTGACTGGGCCATGACTTCGAGTTCGCACCGTGACAAAGAGAGCGAACAAGACAAGAAAATTTTGCCTTGCATCTTCTACTGACTTTTTTTTCTCAATGCCTGATTAGGTATAGTAGCTCATAACCCTATACTAGGCACCTAAAGAATTATAGCCCTCTCTTGCCACAAACATGCTTATTAGATGCTAAACTGCAGTAGATGGTCAGCGGGAGCAGCGGACACTGAAGAGACTGAATAAATTCCATCATTATTTAAATTCCATCCAGTGGACAGCCCCAGCACAGAGTGAAAACGTCACGTGTAGGAGAGATTATGCAATGGAAAACAGATGTCATGCCTCGCAGAGACAAGGTGTCCCCTAGCAGAAAGCAGCACAATGACATTGAAGAGGACAAGGGTTGCTCTTTGGTGTCAGAGCTGTGAGTTGTTCTAACCATGCACACCCTGGGCACATATCCAGATATATATCCAGCTATAAATAAATATTTATATTCCTATATATACTCACATCAATCCCTTTGAATGTATTCTTTGGTTCTCTGACCATCTACGTTCCCTCCGTGTGTGTTCCCTGTTCCTTTGTATTCTCTGAATTTCTTGGTGAAGAACTCAAGCCTTGAAGAGTTCGAGGGACTTACCCACGATCACTCAGCAATTGAAGCTGGAACTTGAACTCAGGCCTCCTGGCTCTAAGTTCAGTGCTCCTCCCACTGAAACGGTGGTGTTGATGTTGCCTTGGATATGAGAAATGTTTAAGCAGAGGCTAAGCCAGCATTCATCAGTGAGGGATATTTGGGAATTTGTACTCTTGGAAGCTTTGAGGATTTCTGGGACAGAGGCGCCAAGAAGAGTTAGTTAGCAGCTGGAAGTTGGAGTTTGGAGTGAAGAGTCTTCAGTTCATCCTCCTCTTGGGACCCTGTAGGCAAGCACTAGGGATGGAGGCTATTTGCTGTCCAGTTTTCCCCTCCAGAGAAACAGATCAGACCTAGCAGCAGCAGCAACTACTGCCTCTGGGGTGGTTACTGCGCCCAAAGACAACCAGGAACTAACAGTGATGGTTGATGAGCCCTTTATCTCACCCCCAGCCTCTGCACCAGGAACAGAGGCACCTCCTATTGAGTGCTTCACTCTTCTCAAGTTATGTCTTCCTCTCCTTCCCATGACGAATGAAGGAGTTCAAAGCAGATGGAGGCAATTTATTCTTCTGCAATCAGCAGGCTAGCCTGGTTACTTTGTGTGCAATGAAATGTACCCTGCCCTTTTTGTTCTCTACCCTTTTATTGTTATCATTTTATTCCTCTATACAGAAATAAAATTGATGGCCACTAATTCTTGTTGCATAGTTAATGTTAGTGGTATGGGTAGAGGTTTGGGGAAGGCTTAGTCTGGAATGAGATAGAAGGCAGCATCCCACTTCAGCACGAGGCACAGGGAGGTATTGGCAATTGTTTCCACTGGGAGTCACAACCACAGTGGATGCACTTTGAGGTAAGACCCTTTAGCCAGCTCATGTATCATAAGCAGTTAATAATCTAAAATGATTTTTTAAACCCCAGATATAGTAAAGATAAACTTGGAAGCCAAGGACACTGGAAAAGAAATTTGTCATTTGTGTGTGGTCTCTTTTGTATTCTTTGGTGGTGTTTATGCGTTTCCCCTGGTGATAATTTTCTGTCCCCTCAACACAGGAATGAGGATTTATCTGAGAGGAGGCCACACCACTTTAGGAGGTCACCTTGACCCAGTGATGTGTTTGGTAAATGTTTAACAACCAGCTCTCTGAAAAAAAATGAAGCACACACACTACATTTAATTTTTTTCATTGATATTTTCTGTTTCTTATATCACCATGGTATCCCACATATCCCTTCCACTCTCCCTCCCTGAGAGCTATTCGTATGACAAATAGTATATTTTTAGAGAGGAAAAAAAATTAGCACAACTGATCAATGTATTGAGAAAGTCCAAAAACACGGGCAATGTGTAACATCAATGGACCTCCCACCTCCAGGAAAGGCTAGGTTGGGGATGTAGTCTCATGTCTCTTCATTTGAGAGATACCTTCTAATAGCTTTTCATTTGACAGATGCCTTCTCATATCTCTTCACTCAATCTTTGTGGTTTTATTACATTTACTCTTAATTTTTTGGTGTGTCACTGTTCTTTCCATATGACAACTTTCAAGTTTAATCTGTCTCATTAACATTTTCACCATCACATTCTTAAGTATAGAAATTAACAAAGCAATAAATCAAGCCTGATTTACAGCATTTGATGATTTCTAAAGTATAAATACACTGAAAATTTAGCAATTGGCTCTGGAGACCTTATAGGAGCTGGTTACAGCATACCCCTGCCCTGACCTGTGGCAGCTTTTACATGTGCCAGGCCATGTGGGTGAATCTTTCTCACCTGGGAGATCCCCATACTAATGAGATCACCAGTCCAGGCTCTTTCCCTACCCATGCTGTCACAGCCAATACAAACATAATCAGGGGCTGGGGCAGAGCTTACGTCTTAGCATCAGCGTTGCAGCTTAGCGTGGGCATATAAGTTTATAACAGCTCAAACAAGACCATCAAATAATCAATCCAGGTTCACATCTAGGATTTTGAAATCAAAGTAAAGCACAGCAAAGTAGAGATGGGCAGAGATGAAGCTAGGGCACATTATCATTTCTTTCCTTCTTTAGAGGATGAGGCTAAATAGTGACTGGATCTTTTGGGTACGGGTATCACTGAAGGAGGCTGGCATGAGCTGAGGGAAGCTGAGCTTCCATTGGCCTTTGGAGCTCAGGAGCACAGAAGGAAAAATGGAACCGGGCAACTGCTTGTGTGGTTGCTACAACTTTGTGAGCTTCAAAAGGTCAGGACAATAAGCCACCCAGAAGTCCTTGAGTAGAATCCATGCCAGGTTTTTCAGCTTGCCAATCTAACCTTAAAGTCTTTTGGGATGCAGCACATCAGTAGTTGAGACATAGGCTCATCTAGCAGTAAAGACACATTTGGGCATGAACCAATCCGACCAATAATTTGTAGAAAAACTATTAAGTCTGAGCACTCTCTCCCTCGTATTCAAAGTGGTATAGGGGAGAGCATGACCTGAGGAAATGGGGGATATGCTTGTACTTCTATTCTTGCTGTATCTTTGAAGTAAATAGATGTAAAAGAAAAAGCGCCCCCAACCCAAATTAAACAATGTTAATTGGTTACATGAAACTGAGGAGTTATTTACCAGCAATTAATGTGGGGATAAGGAGGTGCATACTGGAATAGGAGCTCTCCAGCTAATAGCATTAGAGAAAGACACTCCCAGTCCCTTATGGATATCCCCAGAACTCTGAGTGGAGATGTAGTTGGCCTAGCTCTACCTCTGGAAAAGCAAAGCCAGAGAGCTTTGCAACATATACATCAAAGTCATTCTTGGCTGTACTCTTTGTCAATTCCTCCCCACCCTGACTCCACCAAGCCTTCTTTTGTAACAAAGACCATAGCTGATAGCATGTGCAGCATACCAGCTCTCTACCAAAAGCATGGGGGTAAGTTTCTTCATCTTTTCCTCTGAGGGGCTAAGAATGGTAATCACCATTACTCAGAATTGGGCTTCCTTTCAGTGTTATCTTCATTTACATCATTGTGGTAATATGCATATTGTATTCCTGGTTTTTGTTTCTTTCACTCTGCATCTATTCCTGTTAATCTTCTAATACTTCTCTGAATTCCTCAAATTCATTGTTTATTATAATGCAAGAATACTGCATTATATTCATATGCCACAATGCATTAGGCAATACTACAAAAGATAGGCACATATTTTGTTTCCAATTTTCTGCTGTGACAAAAAGTGTTACTTATGTTATTTTGGCATATTTGAGGTATGTATTGTGTTTTTTCACTCGCTTTGGTGACATTCCAGTAGTGGTCTCAATCTTTACTTGAACCCTCTTCTTTTCTCAGTTCCTATTGCCCTTGATTATAGTAATTCCTCATGTTTACTGATAATTTTAAAGTTAGCAAAGCACTTTGCAGGCCTTATTATTATCTGCATTTTTGTAGGTGAGGAACCTGATGCTCAAATAGGTTATTGACTTGCCTGTGATTACACAGCTAGTGAAAGTCAGAAGTAGATTACCCTCCTAGTATCCTATGAGGGAGGCTCTTCTTATCTCATTCTGATGCCTTTCACTCTGCATCAATTTATAAAAGTCTTCCTAAGTTTTTTGTAATTTTTTTATTCATCTTTTCTTACATCTCAATAATATTCTATTACATCCACATGCTACAGGTTTTTAGCCTTTCTCCAGTCAGTGAATGCCCACTTGTTTCCACTTGTAATTTGGCTAATACATTTTATTTTGTAGGTTTAATTTTTTCTTCTTTATGAGAGCATTAATAGATAAGAATATTTCCATTTACACAGAACAGCAGAAAAGGAAGATTGTGCATGAAACTATAGATAGTTACTATGTACAGATTACTGGGGTTTTTAAAGTATATGTATTAAGGTCAGCACAGTAATTCCAACATTGCTTAGCTTAACCTTATCAGAGGTAGGATTTGAACTCGAGGCTACTTGATTCCAAATGGATATGCTATACCCTATGCCATGCTGCTTCTCAATGGTAGTTTCTGTCTTGTCACTTTCAGTCTCTCTCCTCATCCAGACTTGTCTCAGTCTTCAATCTCAAAATGCATTAATGCATTCCTTTCACTAGCATTCCTACTCAAACAATACATGAACACATGTTCCATTTACCTCAACATTTTCTTTTCAAAAACTTTGCCAGTTTTTTTTATCTTTCAGTGCCACCCTGTTGTGACCTCATCATTGTCATTTTTATATCTTCTGCTAAGTTCCTAGTTGGTTCCTTCAATGCTTCATTTTATTTAAAATTGTGATCCTCATGGTCAAGACCTGTCACCACTTTGAAGAGCCAAACAAACCAGGGAGGTGAAACTCTTTCAGTGGGTTTCTGGAAGGAAAAAGAAAGCAACTTATATCAGAACTGATGGCAGACAAATAGATCCATGGGACCCCAGAGTAGGCCAATGACCTCAAGAAGGTCTGTGAAGAATCATCTGATCATTTCAGGGATGCTGAGAATGAAACAAAAACCACACCAAGAGAAGTGACCCTAGACGAGAGAGAGACTAGAATAGGACCTGGAATCTCAGAGATTAGTTAAGCTGGTTAGGTTAACCTACAGCATCCCAAGCTGAACATTGTGGTCTCAATTCTCCCTCCAAGAACATGACGAAATGGGCCAGAGTACACTCTACTCTTTCATGATCAGATTTATTCAGTCATTTTTCAGTCATATCCAACTCTCTATGACCCTATTTGGGGTTTTCTTGGCAACAATACTGGAATGGTTTGCCATTTCCTTCTCCAGCACATTTTACAGATAAGAAAACTGAGGCAAACAGAGTTAAGTGACTTGCCCAGGGTCATATTGCAAGTAAGTTGTCTGAGACTGGATTTGAACTCATGAAGATGAGTCTTCCTGACTCCTGGCCTGGTGCTCTACATACTATGGCACCACCTAGCTGCTCCATGATCAGATAGATATGTCCTATGTTAAGAAAATCAGATGATTACTGAATTTTCTGTTTTAGTTTATTTAGGTAAAGAGTTTGAGGAATTAAAAGGACTTTGAGTGCTTTTGCAAAACAGAGTCCTGAACCCAAAGTCCTATGATGTGAGTTCAAATACTGACTCTGCTGTTTTCTACTGACCATGGAATAGTCAACTAATCTCTGGACCTCAGTTTCCAACCTCCCAGGTCCTTTTCAAATGCAGGTATAAAACTAAGTCCAAAACTCTCATTTTACACTGATGATTTGACTAAAAACATTTAGGTGCACATTTTTCACACGGCACAGTTAACAGAAAGTTAGTCTTGGGGTCAAGATTACAGGGACTCAAGTCTCACTGCTGCTGCATACAGGCTGTGTGATCCTGCGCAAGTCACTTAACCTCAGTGCCCTGTGGGCAACCTTCTAATTGCAGCACAGTTGGCAATCTAAGTAAAGGATGTACTTATGCACAAAGACACACACAGTACTAAGAGCTGGGGATATGAAGGCAAAATTAAAAATAAACCTTGTCCTCAAAGAACTTTCCCTTTATTGGTAGCAGGAATAGAATGGAAGGGTAGGAGGCAAACGAGGAAATGCAGAACAAGCAGAGGTAAACAGCTAGCAAGATAACTGTTAAGTGGCAGAACCAAGTTTACTAATACCCAGGCAGTCAGACTCCTTGGCAGAAGTATGCTCTTAATATTTAACAAACAGATCTCCAGGAAAAAAAAATATTCTCATGGCATACTTTTAAACTGAAGTTTAATCTGCATAGTGAACATGTTTCTCTATCACTTTCTCAAGTCTAGAAGCAATCAATTAAACAATAAATTGAGCCCTGATTTGTAGGGTTTTCTAACTTTCAAGGTGTAAATTTTCACACTGAATAATTAACAATCAGCTCTCATGAGCTGCTATAAGCCAGCTTCAGAATACCTTCTAGGCATTTAGAAATATTTTCTACTGTAATTCCTTATTTCAACTAAAGCAGATATAAAATAAGAAGGGGCAGTGTTTTCCTTGTCTTTAGCATCAGAGTTGCTAGATAGATCTGAACTGACATTAGTGTTTGTTTTTCTTGGAATCATTCTGCAGATTTGGAAGCTTTTTTGGAAACTGCAGTCCCACATCAAGACTCTGACAATGGCCTCCTAACTAACCTCCCTGCCTCCAGGCTCTCCCAGATCTGAGCCATTCTCCACATAGCCACAAAGTGATGTTTCTAAAACACAAGTCTGACAGGTCACTCCCTACTAAGACTACCACAATCTGGCTCATTGCTACATGGTATTTCAGTCAAACTGACCTGCCAGCTCTTCCCCATACATGACATTCTAATTTCCACCTTTTTTCCAGCAGTGGGGATGAGTTTGTTTTTCCATTTTCAAGTGCCCCTTGTAACAAAATGGTACCCACTGGAGATATGATTGGATGAACTTGGGACATGACCCATAGCCAATCTACCCAGGCTATATGGAGGATAGATTGTCAATCCTGACCTTATTGTTCCTGTCCTCTGTTCTGGGGATCTCCAATTCCTGATTCAAGAAGGGAAGAGAAAAGGAAAGGGGAGGAAGGGAATAAGCCTTTAGAAATATCATCTCCTTTGATCCACACAACAACCCTGGGAGGCAAATGCTATTATAAACCTCATTTTAAAGTTGAAAAACTGAGGCAGACTTAAGTCTGACTTGCCCATGGTCACACAGCTAATAAATGTTAGATATCAGATTTGAACTCAAATCTTCCTGACTCCAGGCCCAGCACTCAGTGTTCTATGGCACCACCTAGCTGCCATAGAATTGCTCATCACCCTTCAAAATATGTAGATTTTATCCTTTTGTTAATACAAATATTAAAATAGATTAACCGGTATTTGTGAAGAGAAAATATTAAATAGCACTGATTAAAATATTATAAACTTTTGGAAAACTCAATTTGCATTTGAGGTGGTTTATTTAATGATTTTTATTATTTTTATTATGTCATACAATTATAATTATTATATTATATTATACTTGTCAATTATTATTTAATTTTATTTTATTTATGCTTTAATGAATCAATTCAAACAAGGATTCATTTTGTATAGCTACTCATGAGGTCCTGAGCTAAGTTCTAGAGATACAGAGAAAAGAAACAAAACATCTCCTCACTCTCTAGAAGGTTGCATTCTGTGGAAGGGAAGGAAGAGGAGGGTTGGTGGAATGGTGGTAAATATTGGGCTTAGGCACAGAAGACCAGGGTTCATTCCCAACTCAGACACCCAGCAACTGTGTGACCAATAACATCCCTTAATCTCTTTGATCCTCAGTTTCCTTATCTGTAAAATAAGGCTAGTAACACCTACTTGCCTGCTTCATAGAGCTGTTGTGAAGCTCAAATGGGACAGTATATGTAAAGCTCCTTGTGAACTTTAAAGCCCTACAAACATGTCTTTTATTATTGTGGTTCTTATGATTACACAGACAGATGAATAAAAAGCCATTGGATGAATTAACAACTGAAGGGATAAGGGAAAGGCTTCATAGAGAAGGTAAGATTCGAGGTGTTTCTTGAAGGAAGATTGGATTCTGAGAAGCTGAGATGAGGAGGAAATGAATTCCAGGCATTGGGGATGGTGTTTCCAAAGGCACAGGGGTGAAAGATGGAATGCCAACTTCAGAGAGTTCACAGTCTAGCTCAGGGTAGAGAACCTGAAGCCTCAAGGCCACATGTTGTGGCCTTCTAGGTCCTCAGGTGTGGCCTTTTGACTGAATCCAAGTTTTGCCGAACAAATCCTTTTATTGAGGGGATTTGTTCTGTGAAGTTTGGATTCAGTCAAAGGGCTGCACTTGAGGACCTAGAGGGCCACATGGGTCCTCAAGGCTTCAGGTTCCCCACCCCAATCTAGGATGAGATTTCCAACAAGCACCTGGCAACATGGGAATATAGTTCAGGAGAGACATTAGGGCTGGATATATAGACTTAGGAACCATAAACAAACATAATATTTGATGTCATGGGAGCTGATGAAATCACTAAGGAAAAGAATATAATTGTGAGAAAGTAAGAGGGCAGAGGACAGAACTCTGAGTGTCATCCTAGCTAAGGGGATTGGAGATAGATGATGAACGAGCAAAGGATACCAGAAACAAAAGAAGGTATGATGTGAGCCAGGGGACAGAGGGATCGTCGAAGCCAAGGGAGAAAAGACTATCCAGAAAGAAAGGGGTCATCACCACTGTCAAAAAGTGCAGAAAGTTGAAGTGAAATGAGGACCAAGACAAAGTCTTTGGCTATTTAGCCATTGCAAGCACTGGTAACTTTGGAAGAAAGAATTTCTATTAAATAGCAAGAGCAGTAGCATAATGGATTAGTATTACACCTGTAGTCAGGAAGATCTGAGTTCAAGTTCTGACTTTTAACAGTTTTGTGACCATGAGCATGTATCTTAACTTCTCTGAATCTCAAGCAATTCTCTAAATTGTACCTACTACATCACAGGTAGATTATGAGCTGCCTTGGTGGAAAGACTTTCCATTCTGAGTAAATCACAGATCTTTGATGTAGTGGAGTCAGAAACCTGACTTGCAAGGAGTTGAGAAGTCAGTGGGAGGTGAGAAAAAAGAGGTGGCAAGAGTAGAAAATTCTGGAAGCTTGGCACTAAACAGGAGGAGAGCTATGTGATGACACCTTGAGGGAATGTTAGGGCCAAGCAATGATTTCTAAAGGATGGGGAAGAGCTTGCATCTTACTGGCATCATCTTTTAACGGATTATTCTTGCTAACTCGTTGTTTAGTTCTTTTAATTCTATGCTGTGGTATGATGATAAGTGTTATTAGTGCTCTCTAGATCAGTTACCCTGGGACAAATCCCCAGTTGCTTCATCTTGGTTATTGCTCAGTCTTCAACACTTTCTTACTTCCATAGATATATGGTTTCATCAATGCATGTGCTCTTTCATTGACACAGATCATTACGTCCTAATTTCCCCACACCCCTCCCCCCTGGGAGTAGCCTTCACCAGTTGTATTTAATAACCATGTTTTTAAAATATGGATATATTTTAAAATATATTTTTAAAATACCACAATTTGCATAAAATGTTGAAGAATCCCATAGATCTCTTCTGGGAGGGCTCTCAATTTAGATTTACAGCTTTATTTACATTCTGTCTGGGACCTAGAACATTGCTGGTCCACTCTAGCCATGGAGGAATAGGAAGAATCCAGCAATAATGCTATTTCAATCAGTTCGCAGTCTCTTTTCTCATCCTAAGACAAGACTATGGGAACGTTCTGTCTGGTGGTATTAGAAAGCAGGCTGTCCTAATCTCCTCTCACTCACACAGATCACGCAAAGCCTAGGCAACCCAAATCTGAGTCACTTATTGTAGGCCAAATGACAACTGTCAAAGGCAAGTTTCTCTCAAAAACTTGATTCTGGAAATAATGATAGATGCTGAGGTGCTTTGTTTTATTTCAATAAGGTGATAACATTCCTATAAAACTGGTTTATAGAGTACCTCAAGGCAAGGCAGGGAAGCTTAACCTGAGTGCTTCAGCAAGGAGCCCATGGGCTCCAAGAGGGAATTTGCTGAGTATTAATTTCATGAGTTGCTGCTCTCAAATTTCAAGATCACAGAAATTCATTTCATTGCAATATAATACAAGGAAGCCCTTAGTTATGAACTGAGTGAAAAAGAAGAGAACCCAGAGAATTTTCACATTTTCAGCTTAAAATAGGACAGATGCAGATGACTATCCATAGCTTCCAGGTTCAGGCCAACAGCATCGGGAGAACTTTTGGCTTTCCCAAGCCTCCAGGTCTATGCTGTGGGGAGGGATTGCCTTGCCAAAGAGGAGACCTATGGAATCCATTGGCCAACCTGCCTCCACAGTGAGACAGATGACCACAACTCTGGATGGCATTCAGGGAATTGGTCCTTTTTGCACAGAGTCTACTCATTGACTTAAGTGGGAACTAGGAATGATTCTGCAGCTGAGTAGAGTGAGAAAAGAGCAAATGCTCTAATTTCACTTGTCCAAAGGTACCACTAGGTTCCCTGCATTTAAATGGAATGGAAGCAAGAGACTACAATTAAAGTGGGCAGCTGGGGTAAATATTGTGCCCAATTTTCCAGTTCCCCATTGGTAGGACCTGAATGGCTCCATTTTCACGGTAACCATACCCTGGGACTCTAATGGGATCATGATGCCATTAATACAGGCATTACTTAAGATCATATACTTAGCACTGGAAGAGCCCTTGGAAGCCATCAAGTCCAACCCCTTCATTTTACATTTGAGGAAACTGAGACAAAGATAACTTACCCATAGTTATGCAGTTAATAGGTATCCGAGGCTGGATTTGAACTCAGGTCTTTAACTCCAAGCCTAGCATTCTCACTTCTGTGCCATCTGGCTCTCTCTCTGATGTCACAGAGCACAACCAACATAGGCTTATTCATTCTGTTTGACTTTCATCAATGTCATTTCAAATATTCTCAATTGGGGGCCACCCAATATCCTGGGGCAGGGGATAGCCTTGCATTATCTTGACATTGTATGGATGGCTATGTCAGTAGAACCCACAGTTGACATGCCCATCAGTTGTCCCTCCCTCTGGCTATCTCATAGACCTGACTTTTTTTCCCTGGCTATTATAATTTAGCAACTCCAAATTATAAAAGAGAGAATACAATTCTGTAATCTTTAATCTCATGTTTTTGATACGTCTTCCAATTTAATTGTTCGTCAAAAATCTCTAGAATATAACATTGTTGAACTATAGATTCTTATCATTAGAAGGAACTTTACAAGCCCATGCACAAATGGCCTGATATGGTTGATTCATTCCAAGTCAAATCCTTGCTCAGGACTTGGGAAGAATTGGTGTAATTAATCAAGGACTTTCCTCCCTGTCTGAGCTGCCTGATCTGCTACTTGACCCTACTTGGGCTTCAGGAGGCTGTCAAACACCTGCCAGAATTCCCACAGGAAGTCTTTATATTTCCCTAGTAGGAGGCTGTCTTTGGTTATATATGGGGTAGAGCCCATCTTGAGACATTTTTCAGGAAAAAGTCCACCTTCTCCTGATCAGATGTCATTCCACAAAAGCATAAGGGCATAAATAGTCAAGAAATGGCCAAGACAAGGCAGCAGAGGGCAAGAGGATGCGGTTGGTTCATTTGTACAGTTGTCAGGCTGCCTCTGTTACAGATAGTATGCAGACCTAGAGTTTCCTTGTTTCCAGCTGGCTGCCTAAACTGTCCTTACATGGCACCATTTTATGTTACATTGATCCTGTCAATGAGGAAGTGGAAAATCCCCACTCAGAGGCTAATGGAATGGGACTACCATTCCCTTCCTTGAGGTCCCCTTGATGTTAAGGAGCACCAACAACTAATCAATTCAATTCATTTTAACTCTATTCATCAAATATTTACCATGAAGCATTCATTGGTCCCTGTGGGAGACATTGACATTAGATAAGACAAGGTTAAAACATATATGAAGAAGTAATGCAAAATAGACTTGATAAGTGTATAAGTGAGGATCAAATAAATGCTTTGTGAGACCTGAATGGGAAACAACCATTGAAATTGGGAAAAGGGTGGGCACACTTAAACTGGGACTTGATAGGTAGCCTTGGTGGAGGTAAAGATTGGGAGGGCATAGACATTCTAGGCATAGTAAATTATATGAGTAAAAACAGATGAAAAAAGGCATAGGATGTGGATGGGGTGACATATTAGTCCAGTTTACCTTCAGTGAAGGGAGGAGCGTGAGATCTTACTTCTTTGGTGTTTCTCATGCTGACTCATTCTTGGCCCTCTGTATTCCTCCTACCTTGGTCTAGGTTGCTTAATCCAGTGTGTGCCAACCTAGCCTTGACACCCTGACCTCCATTTCCATTGAGCTCTCTTAGTGTGACAACTCCTTTTTTCTCTTCATTTGACCATGACTGTAATTCTGCTCACCATGTTTATTCCTGGCTCAGAGCCTTAGCTCTCTTCCCCATGAAGCGCATATCTATACTGAGTTCTAAGCATGATTTCCAGCTGTCAATTAATCAATTAACAAGCATTTATTAAAAACTTACTTTGTACTAGACATCCCCAGAGCTTAACACAGCTGGCACATAATAGGTACTTAATAAATGTTTATTGATGAACTGTGGTAAGTACTGAGGCTACAAAGAAAATGAAAAACAGTCCCTGCTCTCAATGAGCTTACAGTCTAGTGGATTTTTGTCCAACTACCATCTAGAGAGACTCATGCTGTCACTGTTTAATAGGTTACTCCCAACCCTCAAAAATGTGATGGGAGGGGGGAGGTACATGCGTGTAGTACCCACCTTACAGGATTATTGTGAAGATCAAATGAGATGATCTATATAAAGTGCTTTGCAAACCTTGAAGTAGTATATGCTAGCTTTATTATTATTGTTGTTATTGTTGCTGTTCCCAGGCTTTACTGTCATTGACTCATGCCCCTATCTCACTGGAAAAAAAAAAACATTTCCTCTTAGATCCTTCTTGCAGCTCACAAATTGCCTTGATTCATGATAATAATAAAACCATTTAATTAGATTAATGAAATCATTGTAAACTAAGATGTGTTAAACACATGTATCACAGGATCCAACATTCCAGATACTTTCCATTTCCAACTCCCTTTTCAGGTTGAACATATGGAAAAGAAAATGGCAAACCACTGTAATATCTTTGCCAAAAGAAAAAAAAAACAAATGGGGTCATGAAGAGTTGGACACAATGGAAAAACTACTGAACAAGAACAAGAAACACTTATATAATAGTGTAAAGTTTGTAAAAAGCACTTACATGTAAGAATCATTTGATTCTCACAACTCTAGGAGGAGGTGCTATTGTTATCCCCATTTCATAGAGAGGAAACTGAGGCTGAGAACTTGGCCTAGGGTTTCAGTTAGCATCTGAAGAAGGATCCAAACATGTTCCTAACTCCAAAGCCAACAGTAAACCTGCAATGCCCCTAAGCTCCTTCACAAATGTCTTATAAAACACTTCCTATACCTCAGTACAGGACATAGGAAGTTAGCTCATAACAGATGGTCCACCTCAGGAATAGGGCAAGCTGCTGCAGGAGTTTTCGGTGACTTGCTAGATGAGCAAACAGAATATCAGGATTTCTGAAGACACAAAGACCACAGGAGTCAATGTCAAGTAGAAACGGTTCCCCTAAATCTCCCCAGTATTGTTGTGAGGATCAAATGAGATAATGTGATCTTGGGCAAGTCATTTCTCCTCTCTAGGCCTCAGTTTCCTCATCTGTAAAATGAAGAGTCAGGCTAAATAAACTCTAAGTTCCTTTGCAATGTTAAATCTATTATCCTATGAAGATTAACAGGCAGTCAGTGAACAAATGAATGAATCAGGGCAGGAGGCAACAATCAGGAATGAGAGATTCAATCGCCTGCCCATGATGCTCAGGCAGATACAGAAAAAGACAACCCAATGGTGCTCAAAAGCCAACTCTGGCAATAGCCAGCCTCATCTGCTCTTGTGTCTAAAGGTCTGGCTTGCTGGAATTCAAGAACCTAAGACCTTCACCCACTAAGCACCACCAGGAAACATGCAAGACATTAAACTGACCTATAAAGGGAGAAATTGCCACATTTACAGAGGATTTATCACTTAATCCTGGCTATACATGGAGTCAGAGAGGAGGCCTTACTCCTCGTTCATACTATTTTGCCAAGTCAACCTCCTATTTTTAATAGGTCTCTTTATAAGAGTCCACAAGCCCAGTCCTGACTGGAATGGATATTAGATCATTTGTTGGTTTCTGTCCAGTGGATTTTGGTTTGGCAAAGCTATGTGTGTCTCAACACTTCTAAAATCTCATTCTCTAATCTACTTCATTCTGTCCTAATCTTTAGCTCAATCTTTCCCTGTCCCAAAACATTCTCTCATTTTTTTTTTTAGCTCACAAGGAACTTAAAGTTACCTCTCTCCTCCTGGACCCTGTATCCTTGGATCTGGGGAAGGATGACAAGGTGAGATACCTCACTGTTTCTTCCCCACCACCCTGAACCTCATAGTCTGAATCACTGATTTGTAGTTAGAAGACGCCTCAGAATCTATGTAGTCCAACTCATGCCTGGCCAAGACTACCCTCTACAGAGGTTCTTAACCTTTTTTGTGTGTTTCTTATACCTTTTTAGCAGTCTGGACTAACCTATGGACTCCTCAGAATAATGTTTTTATTTTTTTATTTTTATTTTTTGCTTTTTGGTGAGGCAATTGGGGTTAAGCGACTTGCCCAGGGTCATACAGCTAGTAAGTGTCAAGTACCTGAGGCTGGATTTAAACTCAGGTCCTCGTGACTCCAAAGCCAGAGCTCTATCCACTGCGCCACCTAGCTACCCCCAGAATAATGTTTTTAAATACAAAAAATAAATAAAACACATAAGATTATGAAGAAAATCAATTATACCAAAATCCTGTTTTCAAAATATTAAGAAATATTTCACTGATTCCTCTCTCTCCAGATTAAGAACATCTGACTCCAAAAAATTCAAAAATGTCTTATCAAGCACCATTGCTTGATGACTTTTGGGAAGGGGAACCAACCTATCAATGTAGTCCGTTCTGCTTTTGAATAGCTCTAATGAAGAAGGAGGAGGAGGAGAGGAAGGTGAGGGAGAAAGGAAAACAAGAAGAAGAAGAAGAAAAATGGGAAGAAGAAAAATAATAATAATAATAATAATAAGATGATGATGATGATGATGAAGGAAGAGAAGGAAGAGGGGAAAAAGGAGGAGAAGGAGGAGGAACAGCAGCAAAAAAACATTAAAAACATACAGAGAAGAAAATGGAAAAGAATCTTGAAGGGGACACAATAAAACAAGGCATTTGAAAAAAAACGAATGTGTTCTACTCTTAAAATAGTGTGTAATATTATGTAACGGAAGTTCATAGTTTTCTCTTTTTGTTGTTTATTGTATATTGAAATGTTTATGTTTGTGATTTTTAAAATTTAAAATAAAGACATTTTTTAAAAAGAAAAAAGTTCTAATAAATCTGTTTTTAAGTTTATAGGTTTTAAGGAGTAAATGAAGTAGTAAAAGTTTGGCGCACCAATTACAATTTTGCCATGAGCAAGTACCAGTCTACAGAGCAACTGGAGTGTTATAATCCTGCCGTATTCTACCCTTTGTCCTTTTGCCCTGGTCTACATCTAGAGGACTGTTTTCAGTCTTGGATTCTGAAATGTCTGTCCAGAAGATGGACAAGAATGATGGAGGGGAGCCTCGAAACTATACCGTACAAAGATTGGTGAAGACAATCGGGCATGTTTAGCCTGAAGGAGAGAAGATTTAGGACAGGGGGAGGGAGAGCATGATAGCTTGTCTCCAAGTATTTTAAGAGCTGTCATGAGGACAAGGCATGTCTTCTGCTTGGCACCAAAGAGAAAAACTATGAGCAGTGTGTAGAAGTGAGAGAAAGATCAAATTTGCTTCAATATTAGGAATACCTTCTTAACCATTAGAACTATCCAACAGTGGAATTGGTTGCCTCAGAACACAGTGAATTCCTTGTTTTTGAATTTTCTTTCAAGAAATATTGGGTGACCACTTGTTGGGGGTGTTGTAAGAGAGGTTTCTGTCCAGGTACAGGTTGGACCAGGTGGCCTCTGGGCTTCTTTCCAATTCTGAAATTTTATGAGGTGCTGAATTATGCCACACCTTCTTAGTCAATCATTGTCTTTTTAAAAAAGAGGTTCCTATGTCTGTGGACAGGTGTGCACATTTGTGCGTGTGTACACCCACATGGGGACAATTTTAGGACTTGCCTCATGTTTTCAGCACAGCTCATTTTTGGAAATAAGTTTCATAATGATTTTATTTTTCTAATCACATCTGTCATTCTTTCGTGTAGAGGAAATTCCCTCCATTCATTCAGGGGTACCTAGTCTACAAATTATAGTCTTAGAAGGTTGTTTAAGGGGAACTGAAGGGGCAAGTAATTTCCCCAGGATCACAAAGCCAGGATGTGTAAAGTATGTGGAATTAGAACTCAGATCTTCCTGGATTCAAGGCTAATGCCATCCATGATGTCTCAGCTGCCTCTTATCCCTTGAGGCTATCTGGAATGATAAGGGAGAAAACCTGTCAGGCTCTCTGCTGTGTCCAAGCCTGGCAATGGGCTCCGATTTATATTGCTGAGATGCGTAATGGTTAAACTCTTCTATAAACATGGATAAACAATTTAATCTTGATATTCTGAGAAATCTTCTGAAATGGTTACAATTAGTGGTTTAATTGGTAAAGAAACTGCAGCCCAATTCTTCCTTTTCACTGGGAGTGGAAACTGAGGATAAATTCAAGAAACAGACTTCCCTCTGGATGGTCTCTACAAAGACAATGCAAATCACATTTTTGGCAAGCAGATCCAAAGGTCCAACTCTTTGAGACAGGAGCTGAAGGGAGGCAATGACAGCTTGCGTCATATTATTCCTCTGGCCCATGTTGCCATTATTATTATTATTTTTATTTTTTGCTAACGTTTAGCAAACACGCCTGCTGAGTTTTGACATTCTTCTCAAAAGACTGAAGTCCCATCTCCAAAGCCAGGCTTTAATTTGGCAAATTAGAGTGATCCTCTCAAAGAGATTGGGTGTAAGCCAGTTGAACTGGAAGACACATTTGTGTCTTGCAACACAAGGCCATGATTTGGCTGTAAGCACTGTTCCAACAATTCTCTGAAAGTTCCTCTTCCCATCGAGAGCAAGAGAAAACCAAATGTTTGTGTTGTGGTCGCTGGTCACATGGTGCGTGTCATGATCTGTTGACATTGGATATCAAATGTTCCATCAGAAAGCCTGAAGTGCAGTTAACCAGATGATGGAAACATGCTCCATGGTTGACATAAATATAAATAATATAAGCACAAATATAATTCACCCACATATATGAGAGGCAACATGGCAAATTCAATAGAAAACTAGCCTTTCAGCCAGGAAAACAATATGTTGAAGTCCTATTTCAAACATTTAATAGCTGTTTAATCCTGGGCAGGTCATATAAATTCTTAGTTTCCCATAAAACTCTCTAAGACTGTATGTTGCAGAAAATTTGCTGATCTGCATGTCTCTTATTGGGCATTCCCTAGAACAATGAGATTATTTTGTATATATGCACAAACACAGGCATGAACAGATATCCTCATATACCTATTGACGTGACTCTGAAAGAGAGTGTCTGCCTAAGAATCGCCTGGGATGTTGCATCCTATCATACATGTAACTAGTGTTTCTTGATTGCACCAAACTTTTACTAGTCTAATTCGTCTCTTTAATAAGCTGTAGATATGCTATACAAACATATCCCAAATAGCTTGGAGATAATATTAAACACACACATGATTCACATGTATATGCTTAAAATATATGTAGATGCATATGTGCATACATGTATGTGCATATGGCATGTGTATGCATAGAAGTCTGTAGATGTGTATATCCATGTACAGACACACATGTGCACGTATAGCTACTGTCCAAAGATACATTTTTGTGTGCGTGTGTGTGTGTTGTTATCAATTGGGAGAGTAATTGTAATGTCCAAAGACCCCAAGGCATACGTCAATCAAAGAGGAGAAAAGACAATACTTTGTGTCCTCACTGATTAAACCCATAGAAAGCCCAAAAGTGGAGATGGGGAAGCAAGGGTCAGAGAGAGCACTCCCGTATGAGAAGGGAGCACTCAGGGACTGAAGTGGAAAATAAAACTTCTGCAGCCTGTCCTTCCACAGACACAGGAGTACTAGATAGAGAACCAGCTTCAGAGTCAGGAAGACCTGAATTCAAGGCCTTCTTCTGGCCCATACTGACTCTGTGACCCTGGGAAAGTCAATTGAATTCTCAGCACCCCAGGAAACTCTCAGATTATCAGATGCAGAACAAGTGCTGATCAGCATTAGTAAAGGGATTTTCCTTATTGGGAGTTCTCTATATCAATGAAATCCCATTTCAATGAAATCAAAACACACACACACACACACACACACACATCAAACACACAAACAATTTTACTCCTGAAGGCCCATGAATTTAGACCAATACTGTCCTTGTTCAAAAAAAAAACTTCAGAAAATGGCACAATTGTAATGATGAGGTCTCTTATTCATGTGTGACTTGACCCTGTTGGTGAAATAGAAGAGATGAGGAATACCAAAGTTGATATTCCCCTAAGGAAGATGCTCTGTTTCCGGTCCCTCGATCCCTTAATGGAGAGGATATGTAGCTTAGGAGAAACAGCTGTGAGCCCAGAAGGTAGTCTGGGTGTGCCACCACATCCTGGAGAGGCATTACCATTGCCTCTTCTCTCCAGGAGAGGGAGAAGGACTATACTGTATGCACACCTCTGATCAAAGGCAAGACTTCAGCCCAGGTTTTCCTGTCTCCAAAGTTCATTTTTTATCCATTATCTCATGCCATCTCCCCATATATCAATGATTGGAGGACCTATTAATTACATCATCTCACTTCTGGTCAGTCTTTCTAAGTCGATATTCTCAAGTAACCTATTTAACCCAAAATGTATTTTTTGAGAATATCTTGCAAGTGAATGTACTTATCCAAATGTAAGAGTCACTGCTTCTGTTTTTCAGGTTTATCAATAAAAACAAATTGTTCAGCTTTCTTGTACTGTGATTCCTTTAGATTATTTTAAATCCATGCTCATGTATGGCTTTTTATTTTGTATCATACAGTTTAAACCGGTGGTAAACCAAGTTTGGATGTCCATTTTGAAGTACATATTTGCAAATTTGTGACCCTGAGCATGTCACTGAATCTCTGTATGTCTCAGGTAATTCCTTAGGATGGAGCCCTAGAAGTAATTATGTTGGTGGAGGTTGGTGGGTTGGTGGAGGAAATTCCCACACAGAGAGGTCCTCACCTTGAAGAAATTCCAAATCTACATCCTTGAACATTCAGAGAAACTGAATGCCTGGCCCAGGGTCTGCCAAACATTGGAGCTGAGACCCGAAACTAGATCCTCTGACTTAAGTACAGTGTCCAATTTCTTCTATCGTATTGGATCTGGAGGTAGGAAGATTTGAATCCAACTCCTAGCTCAGATATGAGTTGTATGACCCTGGGCAAGTCCCTTAATCTCTGCTTGTTCAGGTTCCTCTTACTTTAAAATGGAGACAATTATAGCACCTACATCCTAAGGTTGTTGAGAAGATAATATGAGATAATATTTAGGTAGTTTGAAAACCTTAAAGCTCTATATAATCATCATCATCATCATCATCATCCATCATCATTATTATTATTATACTACACTGGCACAGGATTGACCAGTATCTACAATGAATAGGAATCTTTTATATAACAAAAGGCATTCAATTCTATATTAAGTAAATGTCCCTGGCTCACCAGATTCAGACTATTTTCTTAGATAAAATCCTAGGCCGTCATCACTGCCATATTATTTTATTGACAAGAAAATAGTTGCCACCAACTGAGCTCCAGTCTGTTCTACATTCTCGATATGTTGTGGAATTGACTCAGGCACTCAGAATTCAACTGTAAACTAGGCAACACATAGCTTAATGGATCCATGAGCTCATTGGTATGAGAGCTATCTGTTGGGGCAGATGGCAAACACCTCCAAACTTCATCCTGTGTAATTCTCCTCTCTAGCCTTCTATAAACCCTAGCATATGGGAATGGTTTTGCTTCCTGATAGTATGATGGGTTTGGCCTAAAGACTATTTCCTCCAATCCCTACATTTTATGGAATAGGAAATACAAACAGCTTAGCCAAGGTGACATAACTAGTTAGTAAAAGAGTCTGCATTTGAACCCAGGTTCCTCCATCTAAACCCCATGTTCTTTGTACTTTACTACTGTGACCCCTTCTTTAAGAGACAGTTTAAGAGCTGATAAGTCAATGGAATTTGAACATTCATAAAGGCCAGAAGACATATTAATCAATCCATCAACAAGCATTTAATCAGGACCTAACATATGCCAGGTCAAATATAACATTCTATTGGGGGAAATAATATGTGTACCTATCAGCAAATACTAAATATATGCAAAGCTATTTTGAAGAGTGGCACTAGAAGTGGGAGAAAATAAAATCAAATAAGGATTTTGGGGTTTTTTAGTACAGAGAGAGAAAAGAGAAATTCATTACTGTATACTCTTTGAAATATGTAATAAATGAGATGCAGTAATCTATTTTCTAATATTAACCACCTAGGCAATTATACAGAGGATTCCACATCTATGCATTGGATTCATTTGACAGCATTTGCTGAACTTCATACTAAAACCAAAGGGTTAAGAAGATTTTACAGAGGAAAATTCCCAGATTTGTCCCTAAAGAAGTTTACATTATTGCAAAGATCCAATATTTACAAGTCTTTTTCCATGTCATTCATAAGTCTATTTTTCCCCTTAACAAATGAAGCTCTAAGTGAATTTATCCTATGGCCCATTTCTGCCATAGGGCATCCTTCCAAGACAAAGCCCTTACATGTGACTACCAGGCACATGTTGAAACTCTTGGCAACATGATACCAATACAGCTTCAGCTGGTCAAAGCTGAAAAATTTCAGAACAAGATTTATTAATTCCTTTTGTTTTTATACCACAGTCATTTCTGAATATGCCTTGCCCCAGAACTGAACCCTCCCTTGTAACTAAGAAAAATAATCAAGCAAAAACAACTGCTAATGACCATTCTGAAAATGTATTCAACATTCTGCCCCATTAGTTCCCCGCATCTCTTCTGATAGGAAAGAAGAATGTTTCATTGGCTATTGCTGTTGTCTGCATCAAAGTTGTTCATTATAATTACTTAGAATATGGTTCCTTTTCTTGATCTTGGAATCTACTTCTATACTACCTAATTTATAGATTAGCCAAACTACCAATCTGGATTAGAATATAGACTGCATTTTTATTTTCTAAGTGTTTGTGTGTGTGTGTGTGTGTGTGTGTGTGTGTGTGT
>NW_020955182.1:1176491-1190734 GCF_900497805.2 Vombatus ursinus
TAGAGAAAGGGGAAGATGGGTAGTGATGAAGCCCATAGTAGAAGAAACTAAGCTAAATCATTAGCAAAGGTTAAAGTAGCTGATTGAATATCAAAACACATAGAAGAATGAAGTCCTGGAATCTCAGAGTTAGAAAGCCCTTAGGGATCAAGCAGGCCAGTCCTAATCTAAAATAGGAATCCTTTCTTTAATATCCATGATAAGTGGTCAATCAGCTACCACAGGAAGATTTCTTGCTGTTTAGTCAATTAATCATGCTGAGTCTTTGTGACCTCATTTGGGGTTTGCTTGGCAGAGTTATCGGAGTGTTTTGCCATTTCTTTCCCTAGATCATTTTACAGATGACTAAACTGAGGCAAACAGGATTAAATGACTTGCCCAAGGACACACAGTTAACCTGACACCAGATTTGAATTCAGGAAGACATGTCTTCCTGACTCCAGCCCCACTGAGCCACCAAGCTGCCCCAGGATTTCTACTCTTGGAATATTCACAACCTTGCACAGCTGTCCACTCACTCCTCTTTTGGACAGTTCTAGTTATTATGAAATATTTTCTCCTGTTAAGATGCAATCTAGACCTTTGTAGCTCCTGTCCAATGGTACCAGTTCTAACTGGGTCAGGTAAAACAAATCTAATCCTTCTTCCAAACCACAGCTCCTTAAATCTTTGGAGACAGATCACATATCCACCTCCAGGTCTTCCTTGCTCTAGGATAAAGATATCACTTCCTTCATATGATCCTTATATAGCATACGTCCCTGTCCTAGTCACTGTCCTCAGATTCTCTCCATATTTGTCAATGTCCTTCTTTAAATGTTGTACTCAGAACTGAACACAATACTCTAGAAGTAGTCTTAATGGACATTGTAACTATTACTTCCCTCATTCTGAAGCCTCTGCCACAAACACTTTGGTCTAAGATTTCCTTATGTAGCTCTTTTTCCTAGTTTCATTAAGTTGATTACTCCTACTGTGCTTTTAGCCCAGCAAACCCCATTCAGTTTTTTTTTCAACTTGTCTGTTGCCTAGTCAAGCAGTCACCATCATGTATTCATACTCTGTGTCCCTATTTTTTTTAATCTGAGAGAAAAACTTTGAATTTATTCCTATTAAATTTCATATAATTAGATTCAGCCCATCATTTCAACCTATTACCACCTCACCACTCAACCACAATGTTTCTACAGTATATACACAGTTTCCAGAAATTAGGAAGAAAAAAAGAATAGGCAATTACTTTGTTACTCTTTATATATATATTTATTTGCATGATGTCTCTCCCATTAGACTGTGAAGTCCTTGAGGTCAGGGACTATCTCTCGATTCTTTTTTGTATCCCCAGCATTTAGCATAGTGCCCACCATATAGTAGGTACTTAATAAATGTTTATTGAATTGAAATTAAAATGAATTAAATTAAATTACATTCCATGATCTATTATAGACACTGCCCAAGCATCTTAACTCTAGTACCAGCCAAATAGAATGGTACTGCATTCTAGGTCTTTGCTGGAGACCTTTTAATTGCATCCTACTTGTTTCAAGTTAAAAAAAATGCTCTAGAATGGCTTCCATAATATTGCTGTATATCAATCTATGCTTGCTTATTTTATTTTCCACAGCTGCAAAATGAGAAGACTATACTAGATCAATCCATCAATATATTTATGATTGATTTTAGGTGCCCCTATGTCCTAACTTGTGACATCTCTAAGAAAAGATTCTCAAGAATAACACAGAACCCCACCTCAGTCACTGGATGGACAAAGCAGATGGATCACATCAGGATTCATTAGAAGTCAGTGGTACGAGTTCTGAGTTAAGGGGTGTTGTGCACACACACACACGCACACACCACACACACACACAAACAGGAAAGTTGGGATTGTAGTTTTATATGTTTAAAGAGTAAAGGTTAGATTTTGCCTTTGAATGTATCTACACACATACCCACATACATACACACACACACACGTACATGTATATACAGTAAGACTTCCTTAATTCAAAACATGAGGGATTGGATAAAATCAACTTCGAATTCTTCAGGTTCAGCACCTGATTATTAGCATCAGAGCACATTCTGGAGTCTTGTTGGCAGGAGGCAAGAAGCTTCTCCAAATTTAGTGCTATTTTGGGTAAGTCAATACCAAGTTAAAGAGATTCTCAATAAGTATAGCACAGGCTAGTAACCCGAGGCATGAAGCCACCCATGCCAGATGAACCCATTCTCGCTGGTATGCAAGCTGGCTTCCATTGCCACACCCTGTTCTCTGCTGCTGACTTTGAAAGTCACTGGCAGGCAGCTCATCTCATTCCTCCCCTCTTCTCCATGGTTGGAAGAGCTGCCTGCTGGCATGTGCTCTCTTCCCTTCTCTGTCTTCTCTTCTCCTCTTCCCCCACCCTAGGACTTGCAATTCCACCCAGCCCTGTGGCAAGCTCTGAGGAAAGGCTTTGGAGTTTTGGCATGCTCCTTGTAAAGGTTGCCAAGACTTGGTCTATATAGGACAGAGTGATGTCACATCTAATGATGAAGCTGCAGCACCAGTTAGCAATCTCTTTAATTAGGGTCTCACTTGAATGGCTATTGTCCATGTTCATTTTTTAAAATGATGTTCTGCCCTTGTTAAATGCAATGGAGCCCATAAATAAAATATATTTCCAATCTCCAATTTTGTTTGACTTACAGAACAGATTACCAGCCAACTCTTTCATGTGCTGAAATAAAGGCATAAGGTTTTACTTTGTTGAACAAATGATTATCCTTCAAAATGTAACTGTAAACACAATTGATTTATGAATTTGATCATTGTTCTTCCCTGTTGTGAACATTAGTCAGTATTTATTGCTGTTACAACATATATAACTTTTACCTTTAGTTATATAAAATTATCTCCAAGCCTCAGTTTCTTCATCTGTAAAAGTCCAGGGTTGGACTAGACACTATTTTTAAGGTCCCTTCCAGCTCTGTGGCTCCATGACTCTATATAAACAATTTTCCAGCTGGAAGTGATTTCTCTTGCCTAAGGATGTCCATAGTACTTTGTACTTCTCGAATATGCTTATTGTGTTCTGTTTAATATGATAATTGTCCAGATGACTCACAATGTGGATAGAGTAGTGCATAGAGAGCCAACAAGACCTGGACGCTAGTGCTGCTGTGTGATTCTGGACAAGTCACTTAATCTTTCTCTGTGCTCTAAGGGTCTCAGTTGCTGACCCACATTGGCATAGGGAGTTTACTCACGTGGGACTCCATATACCAATGAAATCACAGGACTGGACCCCAAACAAACTAACTAATAAATAATTGGATGAATGGATAAATAGATAAATAGACTAGAGATAGGTAGAGTGATAGATAGCTAGATTAGATAGAAGGCAAGGACGATGCCATAATTTGTCACATTTCCTTCAGAAATCATCATGCCAACTTACATACAGTATGGACGTAAGGAATAACTATTTCCTTTAATTTGATTTCTAAAATAGACATATTTGATATATTTGGCCATAAAAGGATTGACAATCATAGGATTAGCAACAACAATGGCAGAAATGGTGCTTAATTAGCAATCTAAACATGAAAAAGAAAGACAAATGGTATTCATTTATATCCTGGGGAATTTCCAATGGAGATTACAAAAGTAAATGGCATTTTCTACAGATGATCAAGTTCTCAATATACTTCTCTTTGTGATGTTGTGCTGATTCTCTGAAACCCTGGAATACTGAAAGCACTCTAATGAGAAAAGAAAATGCTAAAAAAGAATTCAACAAAACTCTCTATACAGGGAAAATCAAATGGATGGCAAATGTCTATTGTCCAGATTAATAAATGCAGTTAGATACATCCCTATTGGGTAGACACTATAGATGGACAATGAGCTGGGCCCAGAATTGTATAGCAAGAGAAGGAATAGCACTTGGAAAACTGTTCAGTGTTTTTCAATGCTCTTTGAAACTCAAATTCACTTTTTTGAATACCAGTGTTTTCTCCAAAATTCAGTATGAAGTTATGGAATACCATAACCTACAAAGAAGGGTGATGGACATAGAGTGGGCACAAATGGCTACAACATATTAGCTATGATGAAATTTGCTCAAAAAGTGACATAAAAGGTACCAACCAGAAAACATCTGATCAGAATAAGGAGGGCCAGTCATGTGTTGGAACTGAGAATGGGGGACAACAGATGGACGGGATGTGGGGACCACATGTTTAAATTCCTGAAGAAAGGCCTTTAGCACATTAGGAAGATTCCTCATGGGGAATTTATTGGAGGATATGGACAAGAATCCCACAGGATGAGAAGTGATGAATGGGACAGAATTTGGACCATTGTGGGGAATTATCTCATCAATGAATCAAGGTTCAATTTAAAATTCAAATATATCTAGAGCTTATTTCCTAGAACAATAAAGCTTGAATCAATAATGGAAACAGATCACTTCAGTAGAAAAAGAGAACAAAACTCAACCTCCAATAAATCAATGGGATGAAAAAGCAATGGGTGGACAGTGGAGGAGGCATGCTACAGGAGATAGTTAGCAATACTAAAAATCATGTCATTTACTTGACATTTCCCAAGAAATTCTCTAGGTCTCTGGTTTTCACTTCTGCACTTCCAGTCTATAAATACTATAATTCTTCTATGGGTTGTTGTTCAGTCATTTTTTAGTAGCATCCAACTCTTCAAGACCTCATTTGGGGTTTTCTTGGCAGAGATATTAGAGTGGTTGGCCATTTCTTCTTCAGCCCATTTTACAGATGATGAAACTGAGGTAAATAGGGTTAAGGGAATTGTCCAGGGTCACACAGCTAGTACCTGTCTGAGGCCAGATTTGAATTCATGCACATGAGTCTTCCTGACTTCAAACTTGGCACTCTATCCACTGTTCCAGCTAACTGCCCTTTTCTATGAGAGAAAAGCATAATTCAGCCTCTGGGTTTATCCCCATAGCCTGGTATTCAAATGCACCTTCAGGTTTATTTTTCTCCCATTGTCTACTTCCTTGAACAACAGTCCTCCAGTTGTCCCATGGGTCATTTTTCAGCGCTGCCTCTAGATTCTCACATTTCTAATCAAACTTTACTTTCAAAATAATAGTCACTGCTCATGGATTCATGAAGCCTTTGACTTCTTTTGCGTGCAGAGTTTTGAGGAAATGTTTATTTTTCCTTCTAGTTTTTATTATATGTAGTATAAGTCATTAAAATTCTCTCACTTCATATTTTTCGTCAGACCTCTTTCACACTATGTTGACATAGTGGTTAATTGGCTTATCTAAGAGACTGAAGATCCCTACAGGGAGATATAAGAAATGATGGCTTCTAGAAATTTCCCCTTGGTTAATGCTAGCTAATTTAGCTTTTACTGAATTTGTAGTGGATTTGGAGTCAAGAATCTTCCATTCAAAACTTGATTCAGGCACATACTAGGTGTCGGAACTTGGGCAAGTAGCCTTATCACTGGTTTGAGCCTTAATTTCCTCATACATAAAACAAAGACTCCATCAGTGACCTCTGAAATCCATCCCACATATTTTAAGATATTAAAGTTTGAAACCGCACTAAGATTTTTGGGACAGCCTGTGTTTTCCTCCTTGTAACCCTCCTATACTACCCCTGGTTTTGCCCACTGAGACTTGGATCATATTTTTTAAGCTGCTCTCTTCCTCAAGCATTCACCAAGTTAAACATACCTAGTTCCTTCAAAAGGTCCTTATATGCCATGAACTCAAGGCCCTTCAATCAATCAACTGATAAACATTTACTAGGTGCCTAATGTACCAGGCACTATGCTAGGCACCTTTACCATCTTGGTTGCCCTCTTTTGGACATTCTCCAGTTTATCAATTTCTTTCTTTAATCATAAAGTCCAGAATTGAACACAATGCTTCCGATGAATTCTGATGAGGATAGAATACAACTTGCCTATCCAATTCCCAGAAGCCATGTCTCTCTTAATGCAGCCCAAAATCACATTAAATTGTGGGACTACCACCTTCCACTATTAATTCAGATTGAGCTTGAAGTGTCCTAAGACCCCCAAGAATTAGATTTATTTTGCTTGATCCTTTGAGGTAACAGGTAAAGAATTTCCTAGCAAAATTGTCCCTAAGTGGAGGTGGAAGGTCCCCCCTCCTTGAAACACCAGCTGGATGAGAGAAATACCGTTGTTCTAGTCACCCTGGTTCACGACATGAGTATCATCCTTGGCCTTCTCCTTCACTGACTACATCCAATCAGACGCTATGTCTTGAATAATGTAGCTCTATAATGTCTCTCGTCTGTCATTTCTCTTCACTCACATAACCTCTATTTTAGTCTAGGGCCTTCTTGCTTCTGACTATTTGTCTCTTATCTTCCAATCTCTTCTCCAATCTATCCTCCATGTAGCTTCCAAAATAGTCATCCTAAAGTTCAGGTTTGTCTGTGTCACTCCGACTTAAAAGTCTTCAATGGTTTCCTTTTGTTTTGAGGATAAAATACAAAATCCTCAGCTTGGAATTTAAAGTTCTGCATAATAGGGCTCCCATTCACTTTCACTTTCTTTTTTACCCATCACTCACTCTCTATTCTAGTAAAATTGGCCTACTAGCTGTTACTTCTATTTCATGCTCCATTTCCCACCTCTTTTGCTTTGCTCAGGTGGTACTCCATGATGGGAATGCACTCCCTCCTCACTGCCAACTCTTGGAAGGCCTAGGTTCCTTCTGCAAACAGCTCAGGTTTTATTTCCAATACAAGATTTTAACTGATTTCACAGTTTTTATTTCTTTGTCCCTCTTTAAATTACTTTGTATTTACTTATCTGGGTACATACTGTACCAGTCAAATGCAAAGTGCTTGCATGCAGGGCTTTGTTTGCTTTCAATTTGGAATCTTCATAGCCTAGCATGGTGTCTTGTGCACATTTGAAATGCTTAATAAACATATGATGAAATGAAAATAAATAAAGCAAATTGAATAGAATTGAATGAAGAAGTTACTTGTGGACAACAGAGAAGAAGGATCATAAAAATATTGAGCAATACAAGAATTCTCAATTCCTGTACTTTCCATTTCCCAAGAAGTTTAGGTCAACGTTTATTGACTTAGTCCTGGACTTGGAGACAGGAGAGGTGGATTCACATCCTGGTTCTGACCCATACTATCTATGTGATCTTGGGTAAGTCAATTAATCATTTTAATTTTCTCTTCTATTAAATGGAGATAAGCATGACCTGCTTTATGTACTTGATCTTAGGGAGTTTCTTTGTAAGTTTAAATGTGATATAAATGTGAATTATTATGATTATTAATAATTACTAATATTATTAATGGGGTCTAATGACAATAATCATGACTTCTTTTAGGTAAGGAGTACACATCCAAATACATGAGTACATACTCACATTCATATAAATAATAAAAAGCATGAAAAAATGAGAATAAAAAAGAAACAGACAAGTAAGTTTTGGTTTTGGTTTTCAAATGAAATTACGGGGATATTACAGTTCTCAGGCCTGTGGTCCATATGTGGTATCTTTCCCTGGCAAGGCCAACATTGGGAATTCAGTTATTTTTAGCCCAAATGGATGAGAATAAAGTATTTGAATTAAAAATGATTACTCCTGTGACATATTAGAACTAGGATTTGAACACAGAGAGTCCATGATGAAGCTGCCACATAAAATATAAACAATATTCTGTGTGTGTGTGTCTTTGTTTCTGTCTCTCTCTGTCTCTGTCTCTGACTCTCTGTCTCTCTGTCTCTCTGTTTCTCTCTCTCTCTCAACTTTTTTTTTTTTAATTAATGTAGCACATGCTCTGGATTTACTCTCCCAACTTTTAAGTTGATACTGGCAGGTTGAGTCCCCGGAGGATGTCTGCTATATCTTGCCTTAGGGTTCTAGGGGTAGCCCCAAGGGGCTCAAGGATGATTTTATAATACTATAGATCACAAGCCCCCACCAGTGTGCTTCCATTAATAATTTTATGGTTTATTGCAGTCCATTCAACATATTTATTTACATTTTAGAAATTGATGCTTTCCACAATAGCATGGCTGGTACAAAATTCCTCTGCCCACTCCATTCCACCATATACACATCACATCTGTCACACACACACTCTCCCACTAGTACATACAGAACCCAGGAGAAAGTAGATTCAAGCGTAGAGAGCAGATGGCAAAAAAAGGGTAACTCGCAGCTCCTAGAAGTTCTTTTGCTGGCATTGTCAATCAATCCCCTACCCTTACATTAACATTTAAAAGTAAACAGAAAAAATTAGGAGTGGAGTGACTATTTGGCAGTTTTATCCTTGACTTAGTACATTTCTTCTGAAAAATCCAAGGTCAATTATAAGCCCTAGTGAACAGAGCAACTTTTTCCTAATGATTGCTCTCAAGCCATCACCTATGGAGGAAGCATCTTGGTAAATTCATTTCTTCCTCCCCTATGCAGAGCCCTGATATATAATGAGGGCAGAACCATCACTGAATCATCAAAATGGAGTTTTAATTAGACACCCTGTTGAAGTTATAACTCAAATGGAGACTCACAGTTTTCCCATTTTCCTGTTTCCTTAGCTTATATGACTGATTCATGCCTATCATCTGCTCCCCATTAGAATGTTAACTAGGCCTCATTTAGTTGAGGAGTGAGAGTATATGAAGCAGCCACAGCTTTAGCCATCCCTGAGAACTGATTTCTAGAGCTGCCCATGCAATAGGAGGAAGGTAGTTTCCCTGAAATGCTGAAAGAGCATTCACCACAAAGGACTTTGAGAAGGGCTAGATTAAATTCAGTGGGTGTCCCACAACTGCCGGGCTAAATCTCTCAGATTTCTGGAGACAGAAGCCAGAGCTTTGCAGTCCTAGCCCTTTATTTCACATCAGCTTCATCTGGAGGAGCTCATTAGAATAAGTGAGATGAGTGAATGAAAATGTATTTATTAGGTGTTTTCTACATGCAAAGTACTGTACTAAGGATTAGGGACAAATTAAAAAAAAAAAACTGAGACAGTCCTTGTTCTTAGGAGCTCACATTCTAATACTGAGAGACAGCTCATATAGGAAGGTTCAGTTGCAAGACAAATGGAAAATCCCAGTGATCCTTTAAGTCTTCCTTATTGTCATTTCCATTGATAAAACCCTATCTGTTTCTGATGTGGAGTCGTTTTCAATGCTGAGAACTTTGGTGTGCATTTCTTCCAAACTCTCTCAATGGTGAGCTTCCTCCCTGGACTCTGGGAAAGTACATTCAGTCTTAGCCTTACATAGACAACCCGAGGGACAGAGCCAATATGTGTGCTCCCAGATGCCTCTCTCACGGGACTGGTGACCACCAGCCTCATCTGCTCCCGTGCTGGAACAAAAAGGAAAAACATGAGACCAGTGAAACCTTACTACTACATCCTCCCCACGAGTCCTCCTTGGCTTCTGCCCCTCACTCTCTTTTCCTACAATAACCAAGCTATAGGGGCTGGTGTGAATTCATAGGACCATCGATTTAGAGTCAGAAGGAATCTTAAAACCATCGAGTACAATTTCTTCATTTTATGGATGAGGAAACTGAGGACCAGGGAGGTTAAAGAACTTGCCAAATTTCATAAAGCAGTAAATAGAAGAGCCAGGATTTGAATTCAGGTTTTCTGACTCCAAGTTTAGCACACTTTCCACTACACAACACTGCCACGTGAGTCATCCAATTCAGTTTAACTCAACAAACATTTATTAACTGTTTACTGTGAGCCAGGTACTGGGCTGGATGCTGGGGGTACAAAGACACAGACGGAACAGTCTTTGTTCATCTCAAGGAGCTCCTCTTGGGAAGATCCAGCATGCTCACAGCTAAGTAAATTGGAGGTCTAATTTGAGAAGAGAGAGAGTCTTAACCATTTAGGGATCAAGGAAAGCTTTATAGAGAAAGTGATATACCTGAGCTGAGTGTTGAAGGAAGTTAAGGATTCTGAGAGGCTGAGATGAGCAGGGAAGAGTGTGTTCTGGGCATAGGGGATAGACCAAGCAAATACACAGAGGTGGAAAATGCGATGTTAATTTCAGAGAACAGCTAGTAACCCAGATTTTTCCAGGCTTTATTTTTTGCACGTTTACGAGGTTGACATGAACGAGGTTGCTCCACTCAGAGCCATTGATTGCTCCTTGTCTGCTCACAGATCAACAGTGAAACACAGTCTTCTAACTCATGTGGAGGAGAAGAGGAAAAGGGGTGGGGGGAGTATAACTAACAGCCTTCTGCATAAAAGACTATCATGAACAGGATGGGTAAAGCAAGGTTACCCAAAGGCTGCTAGATTTCTAGCAGTGGTATAGATTTTTTCTTTTTGCAAAAAAGTCTTGGATGAGGATGGGATGAGAAGAGGTTGATGCTTCTCACTGGCTCAGTCATCACAGTATTGCAGATTTTAGTGACTGTCAGTAACATGAGGTTAAGGTTTCTGAAAATAGAGTGATCAAGGCCACTGGAATGTCCTGCTTTGACCACTATATATAGTGTGGCTGGGGTCTGGAAGCTGTCCACCTGTGTCCTCATTCACAAATTTGATAGCTTCTTAGCTGCAATGGATAGAGTGCTGGGCTTGGAGTCATGAAGACTTGAGTTCAAATACTGCTTCAGGCCCTTACTAGCTGTGTGTTCCTGGGCAAGTCACTTAACCTCTCTCAATTTCAGTTTTCTCATCTATAAAATGTGGACGATAATAGCACTTATCTCCCAAGGTTATTGTGATAAAACAGGATGATATTTGTAAACTATTTTGTGAATCTTTAAATGCTACACAAATTCTATCATTTTCATCATCATCACCATTCTTATTTTCCCTTTACTTCTGCTCCCAATAAAAGATGTACATCTAACGAAAATGTTTTCTTCATCTGCATCTCCAACCAGAGATGTGTCACCAGTCTGTACCAGAAATGTACCCTTCCTCTGTAGCCCCAAACTACAGAAATATCTACTTGTGGCGTTACCTGGAGATATGCCTTCTATTAGTGCCCTCTATCTGCGAGCCCATCCAGATATGTGTCTTCCACCTGTGCTTAAAACCAGATATGGTGGTCACACGGGTGCACACTGGGTTGAGTAATTATCTGGGTTTGCATAATATGTTACGTTGCCATTTCTTAAGCAAATTGGTATCAGGCAAGTTTATAGTGAATGATATAACCTTGAGCAAAGCTACGTAGAAGGTCATATTTTGTTCTGAGAAAAGACTCGGTGAATTTAGTTCATGATAACTGAGCTGGAAATATGTTTTGTAAATAACTACCAATGTCACAAAGCAATAATAAACAATTCTGCAAAAACAAACAAACAAACAAAAACCAGATATGCCCTCTTCTATCCCTTCACCCAAAGATGTGCCCTTAGTCTAGACCTCCAACCTGAGACATACCCTTTACCTCCTGTCAAATAGACATATGCCCCCACTAGACCCAGAGATGTGTCTTCTATTCACACTCATCATGACATATTCTCTCTACCTGTGCCTCCAATTAGAGATAGTCCCCAAATTTGTAACCCTCCATCTTGAAACTTGCCTGCTATCTGTGCCCCCATCCAGAGGGGCATGAAAGACTCCTGTTTTCATCTATTTGAGTCATCTACAATCCAATACACTCTGTCATGCATTGACTCAATGCTGCCAATTACTCCCGTCTCCTTAGCAACAAGGCACAATTTAATCTCTCTGTGCTCCTGGCTTCTCTGTCAGTTAATTCTCTTCATGGTTCATAACATGAACCTGGGACTCACTATTTATCCATCCCAAGTCATAAACTCCAATAACTTTTAAATGAGGACATGATGACAGCAGGGAAGCATTAAGAGAGTTTTCTGAACATGGAGGACCCCTCTCACTTGGGCACTACCAAACAACACTGCTCCTCTGGAAGTATAACTAGCAACTTCTGCAATCAGTCACAATGAAATACTTTTGGAAAGGAGCATATTGGTCTAAATGATAGACCAGATTTCAGTAACTATGTTATTGAAATAAGCACATTAAGTAGCCTGGTACTAACCACACAAAAACAACATGAGTCCATGGGTCCATGTCTCTGCTCTCTGGGTTCGAAACCATGGAACTCTGGGCCTTGGGGCTGGTTTGCCTCTTAGCATGTCCAGTGAAATAAAAACAAATGCACTCATTGAATAGAAACCAAAGATCTCAAAAGTCCAGAAAAAGCAAGGGAATTTGGAGTTACAGGAGAGACTCGAGGAAATGATCAGCCATGTTTGTTTGTTTTCTGAAGTTGTTTACTTGGTTGACATTTCCCCAACACGATGATAATGTAAAGAACAAGGTAAAAAAAATGGCTCTCACTCCTTCATGCTGATGAATGTTTGGCTACTGATTAAATCTGAGCTTGAATAAGCCCTATGGTGACAAGGAAACCTGAGATGGCAATGAGGAAACAGTTGGGTAGGATGTGAGAGACTGAAACCACAAGATATTACAATCCTCAAGAGAAATTGCTTATGCAGAGGATTGGAAGTTTAGCTCTTGAATATTGGAAGCCTTTCAGAAATATGATGAAAAATACATTATCTTTTCATCTTCTTCCCTCCCCTCCCGCAATTGCCTTGACACATTTTTTTTTAATTTCTCCAGTTAAAGGGAAACATGTGGAATTAAATGTCTGCCTTTTCTCAGGATCTTGCCTAGCCAGGAAAAAAATCTACAGATATAATTTGACTTTAGCTCAGGATCCAAACAGTTCTCAGCTACTCAAAACCTAGAAGAAGAGGATTTACTGACAATCAGAACTGCAACTAGAAGTTTCTAAACCTGGGACAAATTGTGGGAAACATGACCTGGGGCCAGTGGCACAAAGGATACTCTCAAACACTATTGGGGTAGGCTTCTTATTTTAATTAGTTATTCTAATTTACCAGATGACAAGTTATTGCTGTGCTGCTGGAGGGCAGAAAGTGATTTCACTACCCTCTAAATATTGGCATCTTGGAACAGAGCCCCAGTCACCCTGCCCTAGTTCCAACTATGGTCAAGATGTTATTCATTGAATTTTCCAGAGTAATTTCTTAAAGAACTGGAATTTGCGGCAGCCTAACATGAAAATGATGATGATGATGATGACACAAATACCGTTTCAGTAAATCTTAATCTATCTATCTAGAAATTCTTAGTTTAGGCCTACTGATTTTTTCCTAGTTTAAGCATGCATTCTTTCTCATTCAATAAATTATATTGTGTGCGTGAGGCAAAAAAAAGTTTATTTTTGTTTGTTTTCTCCCAGAGGTCACTGGCAAATAGCTCTGTTCCAAGCACAAGGGCTGAGTATAATGGCCTAAATCACACATTGATGCAAGGCCCAGTGATCTAATCTGGTTTGTGGTCCATTCATATAAGTTAGTTACTGTTTTATACACATACAGGTCCAGAGTTTTCAGGACTTTTAAAGATTTTGGGACTTGATATTTTCATTTTTCTTAGAGATAATTTACTTTATGGAAGGTGAGGGTGGGGGGAGATGAATTAAGCTGGTATATTTGAATTGACTCACATGGAAATGTAATTATTTGCACCCTGGCATCTTACAAATTGCTATTTGACACCCAAAAACATTTACGCCAAGTAGACACATGCAGAGAATGAGACTTGATGTGTTGTGTTTCCAGTAAGAACAGGGTGGTCTCTCATTCTCAAGAGAGGTTACATTCAAGCCTTTCTGTTTTTCTACTCCTCATGTATTTTCCCTTTGTGAGTATGTGGAAGGGAAGGAGTCTTTAGACTGTATCCAATGTTTATATTGTCTTCTCTATTAGTCTATAAACTGGAAGGAGATCCTCATAAAAAAGCCTGATGTGATTGGGATCTAGCATCTCTAAGAGCTTAAAAAATATCTGTAATTTGACCAGGAAGAATTTTTTTTTTAGTATGGCTTAGCAGATAGATTGCAGATTGCAGGCTTTGGAAGACTTACATTTGAATCTATTTTCAGATAATTAGTGACTTCTTATACTGAGTGAGTCACAAAACCTCTCTCAGCCTCAGTTTCTTTACCTGTAATGTAAGAATAATAGTACTTATAGCACTTATCTCATAGGTGTGTTGTGATGACCTAATAAGGTGATCTATACTGGCTGCCTAAAAAGTCAGGGCAAGTTTAAGCTTTAATAGTTCAAACACTTTAAAACTACACTAAGACTTTTGGAACAGTGTGTGTGTGTGTGTGTGTGTGTGTGTGTGTGTGTGTGTGTGTGTGT
>NW_020955182.1:1190757-1224656 GCF_900497805.2 Vombatus ursinus
AAATATATATGTATATATTTCATAATATTATGTAATATGCATATATATACATATGCAAATATGCATGTAAATTATATAAAACATATCTATAACCATAGAAAAATACATATAAATATATGTGTTGTGCATGTATTCACATTTGCATATGTGCTCACGTCTACATATATGCATTTTTCGTACCGCCATATGTGTATGGGACAGCTAAGTGGCACAGTAGATAGAATGCTGGGCCTGGAGTCAGGAAGGCTCATCTTCACGAATTCAAAACCTGGCCCCACACACTTATTAGCTATGTGACCCCTGGATAACCCACTTAACCCCTCTTGCCTTAGTTCCTCATCTATAAAATGAGTGGAGAAGGAAATGGCAAACCACTCCAGTATCTTTGCCAAGAGAACCCCAAAATAGGGTCATGAAGAGTCAGACACTACTGAAATGACTGAACAACAAAAACACATGTATGTGTGCACATGTAGATACGTACTGTATTGCATGCATATATATGTGTGTGTTTCAGTTATTATGTGCACTTTTTTTTTCTAGAAAAATAATCTCCTTGGAAACAAGGTCTGTTTCAGTTTTGTTTTGGTATCTCCAATGACTAGCACAGTGCCTAGAGTCCAGCACTAATCCCCTTAAAAACAGGATTTGTTTTGTGAAGTTTGAATTCAGTCAAAGGGCTGCACTTGAAGACCTAGAGGGCCACGTGTGGCCCCGAGGCTGCAGATTCCCCACCCCTGGCATGGACCATAAAAGATTGGTTTTATTGTTGTTGTTGATGATAATGGTACTTTCATTCCTGGAATTCAGATAGCAATAGTCCTGAGACTAGTTGCTAACCTCAGTATTTTGTGGATTAATGCATCCATGGATAAAACGACTACTTTTTGTAACTGAATAAAAGTTATTGGGGTGGAAGCTCATCTCTGGTAGGCCCAGTGAAAGTATTTTTTGGACAAATTTAGCAGCAGACAGGATAATGGGGATCTTGTCTACCTCATCCTGTTCCCATATGGTTTTGATTTTTTCTGTTAGGTTTCTGTATTTTGAAAGCTTTTCATCCTATGTTGTTAGAAGATTATGACTATTCAGTAGAACAACATTGATTAAAAATACTCCTTTCAAATGTTTGCTATGGCCAAAACATTTATGTATGATAATACTCCAATTGAAGTGAAGTTTGTTGAATTCTCTAGGATAGTTTGAGGTCTATATTCATAGCCCGGGGATTTCATTATCTGCTAGTTTTCTACGATAGCAAGCTTCTAATATGTCATTCTGGCTAGTTGATTATATCATTTAAGGTATTTGTTAGGCATTAAATTTTGGCAACCTGCAATATTGTGTTGAACGATTTCTACTATTGTCTTGCATGTCCTGTATTGATCAGTCAATATAGGTCATCTAAGGATAACATTTCTTTGATTTCTGGTGACAATGACCTGATATTACATTCTTGTCATAAACCCCTCTCTTTGTATAATCAAAGACATTCATTTGTTAAGCACTTCTTTGGTTTTTGACTTTGTGTGGGTGCCGCTCATGGAAGGTCTTTTTATTATACTCTTGGATCCTAACTCTTTCAAAGATTACATTTAAAGAGAAAACACTTTTAGTTATGTTCCTTTTAGAGGATTTAATCAATTGTTCTTACTGCACCACCTTAATAAATGTTTTGGTTTTTTCTAAAAGCTACTTGAAGCTAGCTGATTAAATAGTTTTCAACCTATCATCCTAAAATGAATCACGCTGGTGGGCACTTAAGCCAACAACATTAGGGAAAGATCCTAAACCCCTCAGGGATACCCCTAGAGCCATGAAGAGGTGATATAGACAAGCTCTTAGAACCCAATTCTTCAGGGAATGGGAGTTGGGATTAGTAGGACAAGAAGCTTACGCGGCTTATATTGAATTGGCTTTTATTGGGATATTTTCTAGATCTGTCGTCATTCATTTCACCACAACAAAAGAGAAGTACTTTAAGATTGCAGGGGTGTCAATTGCTCTAAATGTGTACTTCCCCTTAAGCTTTTGCTTCAGGGTGGCAAATAGTGAATCAGTCAGAAGTCTTTTTAACACATGTAGCCCCAGCATTTTTCTCAATAGTCTCATGTTCAATGTGTGTTTCCCAGAGAATGCTTTCAGATTTATAAGAATAACCTTTATCCATTGGTTCGATTGACCTCTAGATTCAAGTTCAAAGCCTTCAGACTTCATTCTACCTTGGCGCCCACTAAGAATTCTACACTTATTGAATCCAAATGACATTTCAATACTTTTGGACAAAGTTTCCACAGGATGAAGTAGTTGCTTAATGTGTTTTTCAGTGGAGCCATATAACTTGATGCCATTCATATACCTCATGTTATTAATACCACATTTTGATTTAATTCTCTTTTTTACTTTAAATTATTTGACTTATTATCATTATTGTTGATAAGTAATATTTGCTTAGTGTTTTTCTTGTTTTTTTGGTGAGCAATCGGGGTTAAGTGACTTGCCCAGGGTCACACAGCTAGTGAGTATCATGTGTCTGAGGCTGAATTTGAACTCAAGTCCTCCTGTCTCCAAAGCCGGAGCTCTACCCAGTGCACCACCTAACTGCCCCTGCATAGTGTTTTAAGGACTGAAAATATTTATATGTGATATCTGATTTGATTTTCATAATAACCCTATAAGACAGATGTTAGTATTATCCCTGTTTCACAGGTGAGGAAACTAAGGCTGTGAAAGGTTAAATGATTTGCCTAGCTAGCTTAGACACAGCTAGCAAGTGTCTAAGGAAGGATTTGAGCTCAAGTCTTTCTGACTTCAAGACTAGCATTATTGGCTGTGGCAATTATCTATCTACTTTATTACCATTTGGGCAACTAGATGGCACAGTAGATAGAGTGCTGGGCCTGGGGTCAGGAAGACTCATCTTCCTGAGTTCAAATGTGGCCTCAAAAACAAATTGACTGTAAAAGACATATGAAGAAAGATTCTATCTGCATCCAGAGAAAGAACTGATAAATAGAAGTATGTATAGAATAATTTTACATATATATATATATATACATATATATCGATGTATACACACATGTATGTGTATACCTATTTATTTCTAATGGTAGCCATCTCTAGGGTGTGGGGGGGGAGAAAAAAAGGGGAAAAAAGAAATGTGTATAACTTTATTATATATTTAAAAGGAATAGCAAGTTGTACAAAATAAATTTGCAGCTTCATGTGCAAAAATCTTTTTTTTTATTATACTATGTTATGGAAATGCTTGTTTTATTCCACAAATTAAAAATAAATAAGAAACTCATTAGCTGTTTGACCCTGGGCAAGTCATTTCATTCTGTTTGCCTTAGTGTTCTCATATGCAAAACTAGGGGAAGAAAGGAAATGGCAAACCACTCCAGTATTTTTGCCAAGAAAACCCCAAATGGGGTCATGAAGGGTCACTCACAACTAAAAATGACTGAATAACAAATTATTACCATCATTATCTCTAAATGGTTTTCATTATTATTATCATTCCATCTAAATATTTAACTTTATGGTGGTTATTTTACTTTGCAACTTCTAATTGTCTGTGGCCAATTTTTCAACTTGTGGATCACCCTCGCTCCTTGCTTGCCAAACTCTTTGGAAACTATTGTTGGTCACAATGGGGCCAGAGTATCTTTTGATCGGCTTCATGCTGACTTCTCCAGAGTAAACATCTCCAATCCCTTCAGATATTCCTCATGCTATCCTGTTTCAAGTCTTCTCACTATGCCAAACACACTATCCATTACATCACCAGCAAAGAGCAGTAGTCATTATGTCTGAAAAGGTTTGTCAGGCTCTCTGCCCTATTAGGAATGCATGGCCCAGAAATAGACCATGCGTCCTGATTAGATATGTCCCAGCACTTAAATACCGAGGAGTCATTGATTTCTACCATAATTTTCTTTCTCTTTAGACTAATAAGCCAGTTACCTTGAATAGGAAACGCTTGAGTAGTCTGAAACTTTGTGGTCTTCAACATTCTTGGGGCAAAGGAGATTTACTGCTGTTATAGAACGTCCATATCTTCCCAGCTTCTGTCCAGAGCATAAGGAAAAAGAGGTATTTGGAGGCAGAAGTAGCTACGATCCATGAGTACATCATGCTACAAGAATGAGAAATGCATTAACAAAGGCAAGGAAGATACTGCTGGGAAGAAACATGGAGCCAATCACCTTTGATGATGACCACAGGGCAGCGATTGAAGCTAGCATATGAAATCCAGTATCAGAGAGTCTTTCCTATGGGTGATGCCATAATATTGTTATGGAGAGTCAGAACATGTTAGAATATCATTGGGGAGCCTTTCCAAAATGGCAATGGAGAACAAATCAAGGGATCAGAGTAGCTTCTACTCCCATGGAGGAATGAGAGTCCCAATGCCTTCTTAAGCCTCATTTATTTTTGTGTGGTTTCCTGTAGCCTCTTCCAGTATGATTCCAACCCCATAGAGTAAATCCTATCTGTGCATCTTCTGGTAGGATTTTTGGAGGATTTGGCCTGCTTTTTAATACCCCCTTTTCTCTGCTTGTGGTTTGTGGGACACAATGGGGATGAGAAACTGGACTGGGTAAGTTAACCTCAGGGTTTGCCTGTGATGATACCTGCCCTGTGGCTTTGCTAACTAGTACATACCTGAGAATCTTTCTTTTTGTCATTCTTTCTTTTTATTTTCAGTTCCAGATCTCCCCTCCCCTGCAGCCCTTCTCCACCCATCCAGGAAACAGGCAATCAGATACCGATTATACATATGAAGTCATGCAAAACATATTTCTATATTAGTCATGTTGAAAAAAAAAGCAAGAAAGATAAAGTGAAAAACGATGCTTTAATCTGCATTCCAAGTTCATCAGTTCTCTCTCTGGATGTGGATAGCATTTTTCATAATGGATCCTTTGGGATTTTGGATTATTGTATTGATCAGAGTAGCTAAGTCTTTCACAGCAGATCCTCATTACAATGTTGCTGTTCCTGTGTGTAGAATCTTCTGGTTCTGCTCACTTCACTTTGCATCAGTCCTGAGAGTGTTTCTCTGAAATGATCCTTGCCCTTCCATCTAGAACCAGGTGCTATCCCCCTCTATAGGAAGCACCTCTTATCTGTTGCATTTCTGGACTCTTACTCCTTGTGTGACTTTGGGCAGTTCATCTAACCTCCCTGATCCTCTGTTTTCTCATGTGTAAAATGAAAGTTGCGTTGAATGGCTTCTGAAGTCCCTCCGAACTCTGGATCTATCATCTATAAGTCTCCTCCTTCCCTTTCTCCTTTGTCCCATTCTTTCACTGGCCAGCCTCTTAATCTTCATTTCTACTTCCCACCATCTCTTCAGAATCAGACATTTTGCTACAATAACTGACCGCACTTTGATAAAATGGTTAAAATCTTAGAATGGCAGAGCCAGAAGAGATCTTAGACATCAGTCTATTCCAACTTTCCACCCTAACCCTTAGCACTTTACAGATGAGGAAACTGAGGCCTGGAAAGAAAAGAAACTTGACCAAAGCCAAACATATGTGATAGTGATGCAATTAGAATCCAGGACTATTCACAACTGTTCCAGGATTCTTTCGACTGTCCCATGCTTCCTCAGCTTCCCCAAGGTACTTATAACTGCTTTCAATATGTTACGGATGCTTTAAATGATAGGAATAAGGACTAGATTTGTGGTTTCATCAGCATAGGGAACTCCTAGGAGAGTAAACTTCCTCTGCAGTTGGGGGTTGGAACCTTCTTGGTAACTTCTAGAATTACAGAATTGCCTAAAGCATCCAAAAGGCAAGCGATGTGCCCAGATTCACACAACCAGGAAGCTCAGAATAGAATTGAAAATCTTTTTTTCAAAACTATATTCTTAGACCAAAAACTTCCAAAGCCCCAAGCCTCAAGATTTTGACGGGTGAGATTAGTATGTTATCATCATATAAGATAGTATATTATTATCAAATACATTATAACATGGTATAATAAGTTATACTTTAACATCAACATTATAAAAAGCACAATTTTAAAGACTTTCACAAAGTCTTTAAGAATGAAACGAACAGAACCAGGAGAACAATTTATATAATACCAACAACATTGTAAAGACAGACAGCTTTGAAAACTGTAAGAACCATGGTCAATGCAATGATCTTGTATGATTGAGAAGACCGAGGATGAAACATCCCTTCCATGACAGAGAGCTAATGGATTTAGTATCCAGAATGAGATGTTTATATTTTAATAAGCAGCCAATGAGGGAATTTGTTTTGCTTGACTATGCATATTTGTTATAAGGAATTTGTTTTTCTTTTCTCTGTTTTTTCCCCCGATGGAGTAAGGGATGAAAAATGAATTTCTGTTCATTAAAATTAATTTTCAAAAAATAGAGAGGTTTTGTTTTTGGTGGGGGAGATGCTACAGATGTGGAACGCTGTATTCACTTTCAGATGAAGTCACTGTATAGTTAGTTTCACTTTATTGTTTCACTCTGTCATAAAACCTCTCATGAAGTAAAGATAATTTGCAAATGTTTGTAATGTAAAAAATAAAACATGACAATATAACCTTTAAAAAAAAGAGAAACAGAATGTTTTCCTTACCTAAATTATGTTATGTATATTATGCTTTTCAATCTTAATGGTTTATTATCCATAAGTATTAGAAAGTTAGGAAGAAAACAAATTAAAAAAAAAAACGCTTTTCTTTCTTAGATCATAGGATCATTTTGCCCTCAGTCTTTTTTTTTTTAATTTATGTGGGAAAGACACTTTTAGGAGCACGAAATTAATACTAGGTCTTGGGACAATTCTGACAATGATGGCAAAAACGTGAATATAGCTCTCTCTCTCTCTCTCTCTTTTTATCTCTCTCTCTCTCTTCACACACACACACACACACACACACTGTTTCATTTCATTTAATACTCACAGAAGTAGCCTAGAGCAGGTATTATTTCTCTTGTTTTACAGGTGAGGAAACTGCGGCCCAGGGAAGCTAAGAGACTAACTTAAGTCCACATAGATAATGATAATAATATAATAATAATGCCACAGTTAATAAGTAGCATATCTGAAAGTTGAAGCCAGATGTTATGATTCCAAATTCAACTTTCTTTCTACTGGACCACAGCTGCCTTATAAGAGTCACATGGAGGTGAATGTAGAATTAGGAAGATTTAAGCGGTGCCATGGAACTTTCCCCAGAGAAAGAAAGCACCAAGCCTCCAGTTCCTAAAATTAGCTAGAAACTATGACCATTCAAAATGTCATTTTGTACTTTTTATCTACTGAGTTACTTTAAAAAAAGCCACATCTGGCAAGCTTTTGAGAATTCTGCCAAAACATGAATGAGATATGTCTTCTTAAAACGTAATCTCACCACTGTAATTAATAAATGTCTTTTAAAATGATTTTTCACATTGTGTTTATAATATGAATAATTTGGTTAAGGACATTTTCACCTGAGTTTATTTTTTCAGGAACCAGGGCTGGGGGCAATAGGAGGGACAAAAATACAGGCCAAACCAAAGTAATACATTAAGTCTTCCTGGGAGCTCGACATACTTCACCATCATTATCCCATCAATCATCACAGTTTGCCCCTGGCATAAGTGCACAGTAATCTGATCCCTATTTTACAGATGGAAAAAGAAGGCAGCAAGAGGTTAAGTGATTTGTGGGAGGCCACACAGCGAGTGGGTGATGGGACTGGGAACAGAATCCAGATATCCTTCATCTTCGAGCTGGGGTCTAGGTAGGGCATTCCCTAGATATCGGCACTATCCAACTATGCTGGGGCCCTTTTTGCATCTTGTGATGTCTTAAATGTCCTTCTTGGACAGCTTGTGCTGGTATGGCCAATGAGAAAGTCTGTACAAAGATCTATAATACCTATGATAGGGAAGGGCATTTGAGTATATCCATACCCCATTTATGTGTGTGTTTTAAATTTTAAGTTTTGATTGTTTACTCCTTTACTATCATCCAAAAAAGATTGCCTAATGATATGTACACCCCCAGAATAGCATTGCTTTGGCAAAGAAAACTGGGAGGAAAGGGAGGGTCTCTAACGGGTAGATATGATTCCATTTACATTAGTTTTCAGTTTGCTACCCTGTCCATTAGGACCCTCCCTAATGGAAATCTTTAGCTTAGAAACATGTCACATTACATTTTCTGGTGTACTGAGATGATTTTCCTCTTTATTAGATTGATTTTAAAAACCGTTGAATTATAGAGGTGTGAATTAATGAGATATGTGCTGTTAAAGAGACAGAACATAGGATACTTTTGAATAGCTACTTAGTTCTGAACAAAATGCATATGCCTACTGAATAAATTATGAATCAGAAGACCTATCCTAAACTTTCATTACTCACTTTGTCTCTGAGGGCCTCATTTTCTCCTCTATAAAATGGGGATAAGAATATCTTCCTTGTACAACTCATAAAATTGCTGTGAGGATCAAATGGAACAATGTATGTGAGAATGTTTTGAAAAGTGGTAAAAGCAATATATTTTCCTCCTCCCCCTCTTCCTCCTCTCATGCCTATCTCCTTCGTTCCTCTGCTCTTCTTCTTCCTTGTCTTTCCTCTGCCTCTACTTTCTTTCTCTTTTGCTCTTCAATCTCTTCTCCCTCTCTTTTTTTTTCTTGCCCTTTCCTTATCCCCCAACCCTTCTGCCTCCTCTTTCTTTCAATCATCATTATTAATTGGCATTCTGAAAAATTTGTGACTTTATCAGTAGGGGCATTCCCTCCACCATTGGAGATGGCAACTTCTCCATGACTTAATAGATAATCTTTATGAGTGAATGTGGCCAGTTTCTGTTGATGAGACTCTCCATATTTACGCAGGCTTATCCTTGGATGAAAGATAAGCCTATATGTGAAATCCCTACTTGGAAAGACCTGCCAGACTCCATAATAGTCTCATAAAGCTTTTGAGAAACTGGGATCACTTTTACGTACAACAAAGCATCAGAGAAAGGTAACTCCCTTATACATACATACACACATACATACATGCATACATACATACATACTAGTTTAGTCAAATTTGTCTTGTTGATATTCATCACACACAATTCATCTCCTATCTCCAAACCTTTGCACAGGCTGTTGCCCATGCCTGTAACATCCTCCCCTATCACCTCTGATTCTTAGAAGTCCTAATTAACCTTAAATCTCATCTCTCAAGTGCCGCCTTTTACATGAAGCCTTCACACCCAGCTATTAGTTATAGCCCTACAAAATTAGCTAATTATTTATCTATCCTATCTCTCTAACATGCCCATCTGTTATCTATCACATCTATTAATCATCTATCTAATCTATCATGTCCATCTATCAGTCTATAATATTTATCATATCATATCTGTATATCCAACTATTTATATATATATATACACATTATTTCTACAATAGAATACAATCTTCTTGAGAATGTGGACTTTTTTGGCTTCTGAGTCACCAAAATTCAACAGAGTGCCTAGCTCAGGGCACATAGTAAGTGCTTAATAAATAATTTGATTGACTTATGATCATCATCATTATCATAGATAAGAAAAATAACTTTGAGATAATCCATCACTTCTTAATTGAAAATGGTTAATAAGAAATGCCTCAAGTTTTCTGGCATTCATTTAACTTATGTTAAGTTGCTTATATTGTGTTTGTTATTGAAAGAGCATTAGTGATCTTAACTTTTAAGCTTTTCTTTTTCTTAATGAACTAGTCAGTCTTTCGGATAAATTTAATTGTTGAATTATTTTTCAGTCATCTGACTCTTCATGACCCCATTTGAGGTTTTCTTGGCAAAGATACTAGAGTTTTTTGCCATTTCCTTCTTCAGCTCATTATGCAAATAAGGAAACTGAGGCAAACAAGCTAAAGTTACTTGCCCAGGACCACACAGTTGGTAGTTGTCTGAGGCCAGATTTAAACTTACAAAAATAAGTCTTCCTGACTCCAGACCTGGCCCTCTGTCCACTGCACCATCTAGCTGCCCTAATAAAGCACTGAGTTTATTCATCAGGTACACTTTACTCTCCGGTTCCATGGTTACTATGAGCTGGGCTACTTGCTCTGTGGGGCAACTTGCTAGAATAGAAAGGGTTCCTGATTGGAAACCAGGTAATCTGAGTTCAAAGCCCAGCTGGGAAACTTCCTATCCTGGTAAAATTGAACAAATTGTTTCATCTTTACAAACCTTGGTTTCCTCATATTTAAAATTGTGATGGAAAGAGACAGTGACTAGATTCTTTCTAAAATCCCCTCCAGGGATATTTAAGTCAGGTATCTGGAAAACTAATAATGGTAATAACTAAATACGTTGCAACTAAGATCTCATTTGATCCTCACAACAACCCTGTAAGAAAAATCCTCTTCTTATCTCCCTTTCACAGATGAAGAAACTGTGTCTAAGAGAGGTAAAGAGCCTTGCCTGCAACATACAGCTAGTAAGTTTATGAGGCAGGCTCTGAACATGGGTCTTCCTGACTCCAACTCCAACACTACCCAGTGCTTACAATAGTGCCTGGCACATAGTGGGCATTTCACATATGTTCATTGAATTTGAATTTATCCATTGCACCCACCGCTTCCTCAAGAAACATTTCACAAATATGCATGTCATCCTAGTAAAGGCATCAGGCTAATCATCCCTACATTGTTCCATTTTAGTGTGTGTGCTGTTCTCGTGGTTGGGACGCATGGTGTAGTGGAAAGAATGAAAGAGTAGGAGTCATAAAATCCTAGGATTAGACCTGGAAGGGACCTTCAAGCTCAATGGACACCCTCATTTTACAAATGAGGAAATTGAGGTCTAGAGAAGGAAAGTGATTTTCCCAGAGACACTCAGCTTCCTGGCTGTGGAGCCTGTGGGGAGGTCCTGGCTGGGCTCCTGCACCCTGATTGTGTAGGTCCGTATCAGTAAAGCTAATAGTCTCTTTCCCAGGTTCTGGAATTTGAGCCAAGGAATATTCCAGCAGGGAACACACATGCTAATGGACCCAAATTAGCTGTTTTATTAGGCAAAAGATATATTCACAGAAGTAGCAGTGTCGTTTTCCACCTATGAAATCACTCCCTGGGATTCAAAACCCATGACCCCTGAGCCACTCGGTGGCATAGCTGTCACCACCAGAGGATTTGCCAACATCTATTTTTGGACATGGTTAACATGAGAATTTGTTTTTTCTTGACTATGTATATTTGTTACAAGGATTTTGTTTTTCTTTTCTTTCTTTCTTTTTATGGGGGTAGGGCGGTAGTGGAAAGGGAAAGATGGGAGATAAAATAAATTGTTAATTGAAAATTAAATAAATAAAAAAGGAGATGGTGGAGAAACCCATAGATGTTATTCCAGGCTGGAACAATGATAAATTGGTATAGAATTTTTTTTTTTTTTTGGTACATAAGCAGCCTGATTCAAAAACAGCATGGAGGGAACCTAATAGGAATCAAGTATTCAATAAAGGTGAACACCAAGGATTGGACAAGGCTTATAGGTTGCACAAGCAATTTCCATGGGGAACAACAGAAGGCAAGGCACTAACTAATTTGAAAGTCTAAAACCAGTAGTGATCTTCCCAAGATTTCTCATTGATCTCCACATCTACACTAAGGAGATTCTCCTGATGCTCCCAATCAGTCCGCAATCACTTGGAAAGAGCCTTTTATGTCCCCACTCTGCTAGGCACTAGGGACACAAACAAAGGGATACAAAGAAACAAAAGTCTGCCCTCAAGGAGCTTACACTCTATCAGTCCATTGGAGTCAAAGGGCCCAGTTCAAACTCTAGATTTTCCACTTCAGACCTGTATGACATTGGACAAACTGTTCCTCATCTTTGGAACTCAGTTTCCTCATTTATAAAATGAGAATTGGACTATGACCTCTAAGGTCCTTTTCAAATCAAAATCTTTTTTTTCTTTTCTTTTTTAATTTATGAAATAAAACAAACATTCCCATTGCATAGTATAATTAAAAAAAAGATGATTGCACATGAAACTACAAATCTACTATGTACAACTTACTATTCCTTTTAAATATATAATAATGTCATCATGTATATTTCTTTTTTTCCTTTTTTTCTTCTCTTCTTCCCCTCCTAGAGATGGCTACCATTAATCACAAGCAGGTGTGTGTGTGTGTGTGTGTGTGTGTGTGTGTGTATGTATATATGTCAAATCATTTTATACATATTTTTATTTATCAGTTCTTTCTCTGGGTGCAGATAGCTTCTTCCTTCATATGAACTTTGTAGTTAATTTGGATGTTTATAATATTCAAAATGACTTATTTGGTCAAAGTTGAGGCTATCAGGGACTGCCTTTATACCTTGATTTTTAATGTTTTACATTTTATTTCAGGCTCAATATACCAGGGGATGCCACATATACATGACACTTTTCTCCCCACTTTTTGAAGGCTGATCTATTGAATAACCCAATTCCATCTTCTGGCCAGATGCAAATGTAGTGATGGATGAAGGTTTCCTTTGTGGTTCACTGTTGTCTGCTAGCCCAAGGAAGCATGCATTGATCTAGAGAGCCAAGTAAAGGACCCATGGAATGGCAGACAATCAACCAACATTTATTAAGTGCCTACTATATGCTAGGTACTATGTTAGGCTCTGGGTTTACAAATACAAAAAAAATCTGATTTCTATTTTTAAGGAGCTTAAATGCTAAAAATGGAGACAACTAGGTGTATGTGTAAATAAGTATATATGTAGACGTATATTTATCCATACATGCATATAGTGTGTACACAGTTATTTTCCACATATACACATGCATATATTACATATTTGTAAACAAACATACATGCATGTATTTATACATATAAACACATATATGTATATATAAAATGTATAATGTGTATAATATATAATATATATATATAACATATATTATATATAACATTAAAAGACATGTATGTCTCTTAAAGATATAATATATGTGTGTATTTATACACATATATGCATTTATACATATAAACACACATGTGTATATATATATATATAACATTAAAAGAGTAAAGACAAATGAATAAAAAAATGGTTAAATACAAGGTGGTTTGGAAAGGAGGGTATTGGTAGTTGGGGAAGGCAGGGAAGCAAGAAAGGTCTCATGTAGAAGGTAAAGCCTGAGCTGTACCTTGAAAGAAGAGAGGTATTCTGTGAGGCAGAGGTAGGGAGGGATTGTTTTCAAGACGTGGAGAATGGCTAGTGTAAAGTTCCAGAGACCAGAGAAGCAGGACTATATTTAAGAAATAGAGAGACAGCCAGTTTGTCTGGATCGTAGAGGGAGTAAGGGGGTAAAATGTCCAATGAGGATCAAAAGATTTCTTGGGATCTTGGTTGTGAAAGGCTTTAATAACACAATAGAGGAGCTTATGTTTTATCCAAGAGGCAATAGGGAGCCATGAAGTTTTATTGAGGAGGGAAGTGACATAGTCAGACTTGCATTTAAGGAAAATATTTTGGCAGCCATGGTGAGGATGAATACAAGAGAGAAAAGACATGAAACAGGGAGAGCAATTCAGAGGCTGGTAGATTAACTTAGGTGAGAGGTTATGAAGACCTGAATTAAAGTAGTATGAGGAGAATCAAAATGACTACCTATGTATGTGCTGTAATTTTTGCTATATTCAAGATCTAGAAAGAAATCAATGTTCCAGCATGTGCTATGCATGGTATGACATCACCTAATTTTCAGGAAACATAACACTCGTATGTGGGACGATAAGTGAAGAAGAATACAGCCTCTGATTGTTGCTGGTAGGTTTTCTTCCTAAGCATGTGTTTACTGAATCTTCTTGTCTGTGACTCCAAAGGTGATAGAAGGACTTAAGGTGAAGAGGTTAAGAATCTTGGAAAGGCACTGAAGAGGAGCGAATAGTGTTGGAGGCTAGTAGAGAATAGCAGAAAACATCAGAGAGCTACATAGGTTCTATATCAGCCAAGTGATCTAAAAGGTGCCAAGGTGGCATGCCGGATGTATACAAAAGATATATTTTTTTTTGTTTTTCAATCATTTTTCAATCATGTCCTACTTTTCATGATCCCATTTTAGGATTTTCTTGCCAAAGATACTGAAGTGGTTTGCCATTTCCTTCTCCAGCTCATTTTACAGATGAGGAAACTGAGGCAAACAGGGTTAAGTGACTTGCCCAGAGTCACACAGCTAGTAAGTGAGGACAGATTTTAACTCAGGAAGATGAGTCTTCCTTATTCAAAGCCCAATGCTCTATCTACTGCACCACCTAGCTGCCCCACAAAATGTCTATCCCAAAGGAAATGCCAGCAAAGTTCCCTGACTGATCCATGAGTGATGTAGTAGTGATCTCAAGGCACTCTGCATGAAGATAGGAGACAATTGGATTGATACTAGCATGGCCACAGAAGTAATGCTAAAAGTGGCTGTTATATAATCAGAACATATTTGGAGAATTACGTTCAGTTGTGGGCACACATTTTAGGAAAGATTTTGGCAGGCTCGAGTGTGTCCAAAAAAGGGAGATCAGTGGGGTGAGAAGACTAAAGGACATGCTCTAGGCAAGAGGTTCAGCTGAAGGACCTGGGAATGTTTAGCTGAGAGAAGAGTGACAAAGATCAGGGTGACATGATAGCCAACCCCAAGTCAATGAAGGATCGTTGTGTGAGAGGGGATTTTAGATTTGTTCTGCTTGGGTAGAATTAGGAGCAGTGGGTGGAAGTTGTGGAGAGGTAGACAGGGTCCAACTCAGGAATCACTTTCTAACAATTAAAACTGTCCAATAGCAAAAAAGCTGCCTGGAGAAGCTGGGAATGACCCCTTCCCGGAGCTACTCCTTCCTGGAGGTTTACAACCAGAGGCTAGGTGATCACTTGTTCAAATACCATTTAACAACTTGACCCCCATTGACAAGATAGTCTCTTCCAACTCTGAGATTCTGTGGGTCTGTAAAAAATTACTTGTTTATTTGAATTGCAAATGGTTTCAAGTGGAATACCCTGGCTTGTCTAGTAGGGGATTTCCCCAGTCCAAGGACAGGGTTGTAGAAAATCGCAATCCAATGTTCATCCATCCTTATTGACTCCACCTTTTCCCTGTGCTGATGGCAGCCTCATTTTTCCAAGCTCACATCACTGACACCTGAGAGCACGGATCAATTCCCTTCCCACCTCCCCTATCTTTTCCTGTTCTTCATTTCCCGTCTCAGCCATGCAGAAGCACGACTCTGTGTGCGTGGTGTTCCAGGTGGTGTTTTGGGAGCTGAAGGTCAATGACTGATTCCCCTCCTCCAATCTGTGCTCCATCTTTTTTAATCAAGTTCCACATCCCTTTGCTCCAGAGAGTTTCAACTCCCCTGTGGCCTGACATTAAGCCGATCCTCTTCCTTGAGCTTTTTAACTGGCCTGCAGCTGGAGACAGATGACTCTTCAGTCCCAGGTGTCCAGGACTGGCTTTTTAGCATCCATTTTCTGTCACATCCAATGTTACGTTAATCCAAGGCATCGTCTGCTTGAGGGTAAAACCTGTATCTTCCTGTGCTCCCAGACTAGTCCTCCCTGCGCTCCCTGTCTGTGATCACCACATGCAGCTGGGGAGCAGGGGATGAGTTATCAGGGTACACAAAGAAAGAGAATCTGGAATCAGAATGGCTAGATTGGAATCCTCACTCTGCCACTGTTCAAGTGGATGAACTTGGGGCAAGCTATAACCTCTCAGGGCCTCCGTCTCTGTGGATTAGATTAGATAAGAGCTCTTCCATCTCTAAAGCTATGATCCCTCAAGATGGTGACAGGAGCAATTTGTATTCTAACCTTCTCACACTTTCCATTCCCACCCCAGCATCTGGAGCAGCAGAATCCACCCCACCCCTTTCAGGAGTTGGTCCAAGACAGCAGTTGGGCCCCCAACCAGACCTTCCAGGAAAAGCCAGGCCCCTGGCAGATGTTTGTTCCTGGTGGGCCGGCTTCATCTTGATACTGAGGCGAATTGCTGGGGCTTAGTAGAAAAAACATTCATTGTGGAGGGCAGACTGAACATGGCCTCATCAGGCCTAGATTCCAAATCTGACCCTGCTACTTTAACCTCCCTGCCTCAGTTTCCTTATCTATAAAATCAGGAGTTTGGAACAGAAGACCTAAAAGGTCCCTCCAGTTTTGGATCTATGATGATTTCATGAATCTTTAGCGTGTGAGCCTATGTTGTGAATTCCAACATTCTGGCTACATTAAGCGTGATCCCGGTCCTTCTACATTAGGAAACAGGAGTGTTTGTGTCATGGACTCCTTTGGGAATCTGATGAAGCTCATGAACCCCTTCTCAGAACAATGCTTTTAAAAGCACAAAGTAAAATATAGGGTGTTCCTGAAAGTCTTGGTACAGAATTTAAGGTTTGGTATGTATGAAAGCTTTAATATAATAGCTATTTTAAATATATTTGTTTTAAAATTTTATTTTGTTTTGAATTGTTTAAAATTTACAATTGAACAATTTAAAAACAGATTTAACAGAACAATTAAGATGTTTTAAGTTTAATTAAAATTTGAAAATAATTGTTTTAAATTATTTAAAATAAAATAAAAATTTTAATATGTTAGATGCTTTAGTAGATATTAAAGCTTTAATGTAATTGTTTCAAATACAATAGGAGATATCTAATAGCTATTCAATTTTAATATAATAATGGATTTCCTTTGTAATCCTATGTTTAGGGTGTCCCAAAAATCTTAAGTCAATTTTAAGCTTTAATAGCTAGCTACCATATAGGATTATGATAGCTAGAGTTTAATAGTTAGCTATTACATAGCATTATAAAGGAAATCAATGATATTGAAATAAAAAAATGTATTTTTTCCTCATCCAAGTTCATAGACGCCCTGAAATCTATCCACAGAAGCATTAGGGGTCCTTGGACCCTACAGGGAGGCTCTGAAAATGAAGAGGTAGTTTGATCGTGGCTCTAGAATGATAGACAAGGGATGTGAACCGGTTGGCTTTTTCCCTTGCTTGGCCATATGACCTTGCACAGTGACTGGAGAGAGGTGGTCATATGGAGATAGGGTTGATCTCAGGATTCCAATGCCTGGCATTGAATCATTGTGCTGAGCCTTATTAACTGTGCGAACATAGCCAAACCTTTGAACTTCTCTAAATTTCATAGGATCATAGGATTTGGAGCCAGAAGGGATTTTAAAAATCATCTAGTCTGAGCCCTTCCTTTTTTCCAGTTGAGAAAACTGAGGCCTCAGAGAAGTTTTCTCCTGCATTTATATATTCATTCACATATAAATTACATATTTTTATTATTGCATTTTAATCATTGTTAAGCTTTTATTATGTGCCTGACACAGAGGATTCAACTACAAAGAATGGAACAACCCCTACCCTCAATGGGATCATGTTCTAAAGAGGGAGGCAAGAGGTAGATATAAAAATATACAAACAACATACATTAAAATAAAAATGTATACAAACCAATTAAATTCAAAGGAGTTTTGAGAAGAAGGTACTAAGTGCTACACAGATAATAAGTAAGAAGGAATAGGGAACCCCCATGTAAACCTTCAAGGAAGACTCAAGCTACAAGCTGCTAGTAAGAGTCCAGGACAGGATTTGAACTCTGGTCTCCCTTCAATAGTTCAAGTTCCATGCTGTATCTATTGCTCCATCTAACTGATGAGAAAGATAGAGACAAATATATACATATATGTATGTATGTGTACACAAATATGCATACACGTGTGTACGCATATGTATATATAACCTGTCTCATTGGGTTGTTAGAGAACAACTTACAAACCTTAAGTTTTTTGTAAATGTGAGTTATTTGTATTTCTTCAGTGTTTGGGTCCATAAAATGCGCCAGATCCTTCCACATCCTGGCACCATGATTTGTATTCAGTAGACAATGAGCCAATCAATTAGCAGAGCTCATAGCTACTTGTCACTGAGGCTCGGTTTCAGCTCTCACCAGCACTCAGAGATCAAATTTCTTCTAGGTAAAACGGCAGACAACTAGACCATAACAGCCGCCCCTTCACTATGTCCTCCAGATGTAGAAGGGCATTGCCATCTGGCCCACAGCTGCACTCTCTGGACCTAGGGCCTTTCAATCAGCTCAGCAACCCAACCCTCCTGCGCACATTGTCTCCTCTAATTAGAATGTAAACGCTTTGAGATCAGACACTATCTGGCTTTTCTCTTTGTGTCCCTAGTGCTTGGGTCAGTGCTTGGCATCCAGTAAGCACTTAATAAATGCCTTTTCATTCATTCACTCAGCAAACACCAAAATGAAAAAGGAACAGTCCCTGGCCTCAAGAAGCTCGCATTTTATCAGGCAAGATACTTTATACATACACACATATAGATAAGCAGATATATTAATAGGTAGATAGATAGATAGATAGATGATAGATACTTTACAGATAACATGTATATATTTTAAATATAACATATTTATATATTACTATATATACACTTTCTATATAATGTGTATGTATGTATATGTGTATATATAAATGTATGTGTACACACACACACACACACACACACACACACACACACACAGAATCTCCCCTGATAAAATGTGAGCTCCTTGAGACCAAGGACTATTCATTTTTTGTCTTTGTGCTTGTTGAATGAATGAATACACATATATACATATATTATACATACACACGCATGTATATCTATATATCTATATATATAATATAAATACAAAATATTTACAAGTAAAATAGGGGCATCTAGGTGGTACAGTGGACAGAGTGCTGGTCTTGGAGTCAGGAGAACTTATGCTCAAATCTAGCCTCAGACGCTCACTAGCTATGTGGCCCTGGGCAAGCTACTTAACCCTGTCTGCCTCTGTTTCCTCATATGTAAAAAGAGCTAGAGAAGGAAATGGCGGATCACTCCAGTATCAGTACCAAGAAAACCCCTAATGGGTTCACAAAGGGCTGGACACAACCGAAACGACTGAAAGATGACAACATTCATATGCTGCGGAGCTTGCAGGGAAGGGAGATCCACTGAAGAGATTGGGGATGGCTGGTGTGGAAAGAAGACTTAGTAGGAACACAATAGGAGTCTTCAAGGATTTAAAGGGCTTTTCCATGGAATTGATATCCAACGTTTTTTGCTCGGCCCCAGTAGCAGAACTAGGACCGATGGATGGAAGCTAAAAGTCACAAAGAGATAAATTCAGGCTTGATGTTGGCAGCAATAGAGCTCTTCTCGAATGGAATAGATTGCCCTGGGAGGCAATGTACTGACCTGTCATGGAAGTCTTTAAGCCAAAGCCTGACAACTTCTAACAGGTCTTTGCTGAGTGATGTTCTGGGTTCAAGGACCACTTTGGTGCCTTCCGAAACTGATGTTCCATAATGCTAAGAAAGAGGCACTGTGGTAGAATAGAAAGAAAATTGTATTTGGAGTCAGGAGATCTGTTTTTGAATCAAAGGCCCAATAATCCTCCCAGTGTAATCACTGGCAAATCTCTTCACTTCATAGCCTTGACCCGAGTTCAAATTCAGCCTCAGCTACTTTTGTGACCTGGGCAAGTCATTTAACCTGTTTGTATCAGTTTCCTCTATTATAAAATGGGGATAAAAATAGCACCTACCTCAAAGGGTTGCTGTAAGGATTGAATGAAATAATAATATCTGTTTAAAAAAAAGTACCTAGCACATAGTTGGTGCTAAATAAATGTTTGTTTCCTTCTGTCTAAATCTTGTGAGCTGTTGAAATGTTTGAATAAAATTAGAAGGATGGATGTCAGTAAAGCTCTCCCTCTAGCATATGTAGAATATGGTTTCTTCAGTAATTAGAAAGAAGAATAACTGCGGAAATCCCCTCGGTCAATCTCATACGCCAATCTCGGTTTTAGTTCCCAGAAATTGCTTTCCCATCTGTCACCAAAACCCATTCCATATCAATCAAACAATCCTGGAACACCTTTATTTTCTGTTTGTAAAACCTTCAACTCCTAGTCTTTGGGTTACTTTACAGCTTATTTTCATTTTAAATTTGAACTTGTCTGGAGATTTCCTTATGATGATTTGGATCTTTCTTCCCCCATTTTGTCTTCCTCTCAGCTTCTGTGCCCCTTAGGCTTTATAAGGCTATGTTGTTGGCTATATTTTGTTATATATCCAGAAGTTTCAAAAGTTTAGATGCTCTTTATATAGAAATACTCTATCACTATTTTTAGGGACTCTCTTGTCATGATAACTTTCACATTTGGCCCAGTGTTTTGTGAATTATAGCTTAGATGTCAAACTACAACTTAAATTAATTATAGCGCATGCTTGTTGATTTCACAAAAACAGACATCCAAATTCTGTTATTTCTATAGTCACGGAAAGAGTGCCAGTGATCCAGCCGCTGTGGATAAGGAGGTTCTCATTGACATATCTTATTGACTCCATGACATGACCCTCATCCACAACAAAATGGAAATCCCCAGCACTGTAATATTCATCAAACACCCAAGGAAAGCTTGCAAATGCTCCAAGCCTTGCTTAAGTACTTTAAGAAATATTGGGTTTCTTGGCTATTGGGCATAGGAGGCAATATGGTATAATGGGAGAAATGCAAATTCAATATTGTCCTAGGCTCATAGGATCACAAGTGTAGAGTCAGAAGGGACTTTAGAGGCAATTTAATCCTATCACTTCCCATCCCCTCATTTATAGAGAGCTGAGACCCAGAGAGGTTAGATGTACTCAATCACATGGGTAGTGTCCCATCTAGGATCTGAACATGGGTCCTCTTCCTCTAAAATGAAAACTTTCCCCACACCCTTTCCACCCTTCTGCCTCCTATGACCCATAGCCATGCCCTCTTTGGAGTGTTCGAGCAATACTGGGAGCATGTGTCATGGTGTGGGTTTTTCATGTGTGCTTAAGGAATATTACAGCAATGGGAAATCCTATTTTTCTGTGGCTAAAGTTTGTTGTCAAAGAGTTTTAGACTCTTTGCTAAGAAACTCTACAAATAGTTGTGACAAAATAGAGAATATCTACAAGAATCCTTTGAAATGCTGAAGAAGACTGGAACAGTGTTTTTATTTGGGGATTAAAAACAAAAAGACGTTTCAGGGACACACAAGATACCTTTGCAATGTACAGAAAGGAAGATAGTCCTTATTGGAGATGTCCTAGGAGTTAAGGGGACATTGCAAAATAAGGAAAGAGTGAACAAGAAGCATTGAAGAAGATGTCAGATGCTCCCAGTCAAGGATTTTTTCATTATTTATGATTAAAATGTTGTACCTGCTCAGTGTGTGGGAAAATAATTAAAGGCCCCATGAAGGAAATATAAAGCCCTTGGGTCCTCTAAAGACATAGCCAGCACAAACTGGAGTCATCCCAGGAATTCAACAGATCACAGACAATAGTCACTTATATATTATGGATTGGGATTCAAGCAATTTTCTCTGATGCCCTTCACACACACACACACACACACACACACACACAAGAGAACAGTTGCTAATAATTTCTGGATGAGTGTGGGACACACTGACTCATTGAGTCTGCCCTCCATCTTGGTTAATCTAACTATGGTTTTATGGCACCCTGACTATGTTTCTGGATTTCTTTCTTTTTCAGACTGCTATAACCACAATAGAAATTTTCCCTTCTGATGCTGTACATTATCTTGTGAAAAGGGAACATTGCTCGACAATTCATTTTTCCTCTTTGTGAAAGTCACAAAGATGGTACCTTCCTAGGCACCAGTTCATGAGAGAAAGAATAAGTCAATTTCATCATAACTAAAATAATAATAGAAATAATGGAATTATCACTTAGATTTCTATAGCAGGTTACAATTTTCAAACATTTTCATTTGCATTATCTCCCTTAATCATGGTAGAGTGAAAAGAATGCTAGGTTTGAAGAAGATCAGGATATGAGTCCTAATTTTTCTACTCATTGCTTCATGGACATTAGGCAAATCATTTCACTTCTCTGATTACAGGTTTCCTCACCTGTGAAATGTGAATAAAGCTATTTAGATCATCAATCTCATAGGGCTTTGAAGAAAGCGCTTTGTAAGCAGCAAACTACTATATACATTTATACTATTATGGTAATTGCTATTAGCTAGAAATGTTATTATTAGCAATAATTGCAATAAACTCATCCACTCTATGATACCCCACATACTGTTGTTAGTTCTTATATGAAATCTGAAATGTTCTCAATGCAAAGATAATTCTTTAGAGAGCAAGAAGTTTCCATTTTGATGCCCAGGACAAGTAGTATGAATCATGGCCTCAAATCAACTTTGTAATTAATAATGTAAACATAACACAAGAAGCAGTTAAGAAAAATTTAGTGGAGTGGAAGGGAAGTTAGTTACTGTAACTTCCTCTCACTAAGTGTTAGGCTTAATTATTTTGGTCAAAAGGCATTCATGTTAAAATTTCACACCTCCACACCAGCTGGTGGCGCACTTGGCTTGGAATCAGGGAGATTCATCTTTGTGAGTTCAAATCTGGCCTCAGACATCAATGAGCTGTGCAACCTTAAGCAAGTCACTTAACTCTGTTTGCCTCAGTTTCTTCATTTGTAAAATGAGCTGGTGAAGCAAATGGCAAATCACTCTAATATCTTTGCCAAGAAAACCCCCCCAAAATGGAGTCACAAGATACAGACGTGACAAATGACTTAGCAACAGCAAATTTTGGTACCCTCCAGGTAAAGTCCAAGGGCCCTGCCCTAGTTTTGGTTCCGATTCTGAATATTAATTTTTTAAGATAAGAGGGCATGGCCTCTTGGCAGGAGAGAACAAAGGCAGCTCATAGAGTTTTTCAAAGGGAAGTTCACTATTGCTATCTTTCTTCAGGATAGAAAGATGATCATCGTATTTACCAAAACATAGCTCTGTCTCTATCTTAGAATAGACACCAAAATTCTGGATTCCAACATTTAGTCAGTATAGCTTTATGTGACATTTAGAAGTAGATGATGTCAGATGGATATCACTGGAACTTAAAAAAAGTCTGCAAATGCAGCTGCTACGTATATATAAGAATCAGAGTCATAGGTACTGGGGAGGTAGAGAGCATACTACATTGGGAAGGCACAAGAGGACCACAGTGCACATCACAAAATCATACACTTAGGACCTTAGTGGTCCTGTGCTCTATTCCCATTTATTTAATATGAAGAAATCTTGGCTTACTACTTACCATTTTGGAAACCTTAGAACTCATTTTCCTTCTCTGTAAGAAGAAAGGTTTGGACTAAGCAACCTCTAAAGTCCCTTCTAGCTTTGACCCTGTGGTATTGCTGCATTTTTTTTTCTTGTCTTCTACTCACCAATTACCCATGCCAGGATATACCATCCTCCTAGACTGAAGAATCAGACTATCCCCTAAAGGGTTATTTCCTGGTTTTGAAACATTTTACTTACCCCCCCTAAGGAATCACTAAAAGGGTTGGATTGATCCTTTCGTTTTGTCTTGCAAAAGAGTGTCCACGGGGGAAGAAAGAGTGCCCAGGGTTTTGGACAGCTGTCATAACAGATACTTTTCATGAAAATTCTAGGGAAGTTATATTCTGGGAATTGTCATTCTGTAATTCTTAATGTTTTCAGAGATAAGATAATATGACCAAATCAGGGTTTCATTTTATAATGACTGAATCATAAGTAGGTAAAATAAGCAATCACTGGAGAAGATTTTTAAGAGTCCCTTGGATAGTAAGGAGACCAAATAAATCAATACTTAAAGAAATCAATTCAGACTATTCACTGGAAGATCAAATACTGAAGTTGGAGCTAAAATATTTCAGCTACATAATGAGAAGGTGGGACTCATTGGAAAATACCCTGATGTTGGGAAAAATTGAAGGCAAAAGGAAAAGGGGATGGCAGAGCATGAGATAAATAGATTGTGTCATGGAAACAATGAACATGAACTTGGACAGACGTTGAGGATAGAAAGGCCTGGCATACTGTGATCCATAGAGTCATAAACAGTTGGACACAAATGAATGACTGAACAGCAACAATCATTAGTTTACTTACAAGTAAGGCATAGAGATCATAGATTTAGAACTTGAAGGGACCTTAAAGGTCATTAAGGCCAACTTCTTCATTTTACAGATGAGGAAACTGAGGTATTGATAAATGAAGGATCCTACAAAAGGTCATTCAGGTGGTAAATGGTATTATCAAGACTTGAATCCACATCCTCTAACTTCAAATCTATTGGGGGTGTTTTTTGTCCACTGTACCTTGCTGTATCTCTGAGTAATACTTCTGGAGACCACTAAGGGCAGAAGAGAACATCTGGATAGTGTTCCTTTGCTGGTCTTTGAGCCTCTCAGAGTGACTGGTCCTAATTTTCAACATGCCTGTAGACAGAGGACTTATAGTAGACCAAAACTGATTCAGCACATTCAGATGTGATTAGCACAGGAATCTTACGCACGTTCCCTAAAGTAGAAGCAAGATACTAGTTACTACAGAGTAGAGCAGTTCAGTTTCTCTTCTCACTAGGATTCAGGTCCTGGGAAATTAGGGACCAGATGAAGAAACAGAGTACATCCTGCTACTGTTACTTAAACCAAACATTTTTGGATTGCACTTTATAAAACAAGCATTTTCCAGAACCCCACAAAAAAACCCTGATAAAACTCTGCAATATGCTGGGGAAAAATATCACTTGAGGATTCATCTGGGAAAAATCTGGTCAGATCAAATGTCTTAGTGTGTTTTTCAAAACATCTTGCAGTTGACAAAGGCTAGTCTTCTGCCAACCATTTTTTCTCCTTCCGAGCTAGCTTATAAAAAAAGAAGCTTCCGGCTATGTGGTTCTGATCCTGTTTCTACTAATGATCCTTGAGATGTTATGTAAGAACTGTATGAAATCCAAAATCTTTTGACTCCATTCCACCAACGAGTACCACTTTGTCCTTCTGTCTTGGGCCCCGGTGCTGGCTAGACTTCTCTCCCTGCTTCAGAGAGGTGAGGCGTCTCAAGGTCAAGCCTAAAGCCCAATTAGACAGACTTCTCATTCAACATCCCTGGGCACAGTTTGACATACCAAGTTTTGTTACCTCTCCTCTAGAACCTCCAAACCAATGACAGTCATTCAAAAGATACTGTTTTTCAATCATGCCTGACTCTTCGTGACCCCATTTGGGGTTTTCTTGGCAAAGATAACGTAGTGATTTGCCATTTCCCTCTCATTTTACAGATGAGTAAACAGAGGCAAACAAGAGTGTCTCACCCAGGGTCACACAGTTTATAAGTGTCCGAGGCCAGATTTGAACTCAAATCTTTTCGATTCTGGGTCAGTCTCTATCCACTGTGCCACCTAGCCGCTCAGTCAAAAAAAATGTGAAGGCACAAACAGAACTGGGCTGTCAATATCATTCCAAAAGGGGATTTCCATGGCTTGCATTCCTGTCTGTAGACATCATGTATTTTTGTTTTGAGATTAGCTGTTGGAGAACATTCTGAGCTAAACCTCTAATACAAGACTAGGGAACCTGGGATTTCTGAAATAATAACAGTAATAACTATTTATACTTGGTGTTTTAAGTTTTGCTATTTGGGGAAATCACCGATGGAAAGAAAGTGGAGATGCTATGCCTGATCTTATTTTTTTGTCTCAGCAGGTTTATTACCTTATTCTTCCTCCTCTGTATAGAAAGGAGTCAACCTATCTGGATGAAGAGGAGAATCCCCAGACAACTAAGAGTAATCTATGCTCAGGCTCTGCAAAGTCTGCAAGAGCTGTATTTTGAGGTGAGGAGTGATGTCTCCTGCAAACAACGAGGTCACTTTGACTACATGGGGGCACCTGCCTGGGCAGGCCTCCCACTCCTAACCATTGACCTCTTCTTCAGTAGCCTTAACTCAATAGATATCTCTTAAGTACCACCCGCATGCTTTTCCATTAAATAATATGAAGTATCGAGCTCCAGATTTGATATAGAAGGACTCATATTGGAGCCCTGCTTTTGATGTTATCCATATCATGTGAGCAAGTCACCAACCCTCAGCCTTGGTTTCCTCATCTGTAGAATGGGTATATTAATACCTGCATGACCTAACTCACAGGGGTTGTCGTGAGAAAAGTGCTTCAAGGAACTAAGAGCTCTGTAGAAATATTAACAATTTTGGGGAAAAATAGCAAAAAAAAGACATCCAGAGAGGAAACATAGGAGTATTGTAGAGGCATAAGAAAAAGAAGATATGGCCCATTCACTCAAGAACTGTACAGTAAGTGTACTACTAGGGCAGGTCCTAAACAAAGCTATGAAATAAAGGAAAAAAAAAACAATTCTTGCCCTTATCTCCTCTTTTGGCAAAACTCTCCACTCTCCCAGACCACCATAACCACCTTACGTCCATACCATGGGCAGTACAGAACACTACAATGTAGATCCAGAAGGGACCTTAGGAATCATCTTACACAATCCCTCCATTTTACAGATTAGGAAACAGACCCAGAGGGACTAAGTGACTTTTTCAAGCTCACACATCACCCATAAAGAACCTTGTGCTTAGCAATCTCTTCCACGAATTGTTAAGGTACTGGTTGATAGGGCTCAAGATATTACCCTTCTCAAAGTAATTTCATTTTAAAAAGGGGACTCTGGAATATAGAAGAGCCATTAACATTCATAAGAAATGGTGAATGAATGACAGGACTTAGAAACCACGACAAGTACTTAGGTGAGATTTTTATTTTTTTTTTTGGCCTGCCTTCATTTCCTCAAATGTCGTAACACAGGTAAGTGGTCACTTATCCAGCTTCCTTATAACATTGACCTTGTGAACATGACAATAAAGTCTCTATCAAACAACGAGATGACAAAAGCAACTGCAGGAACAAAGGATTTAGACATAGAAGGGAGAGTTGAGATAGATTAGTCCATTTTACAGGTGAGGAAACTGAGGCCCAGGGAAATTAAACAACTTGTCCAAGATGACTTAGGTCATAAGTGGCTGGGATTCATACACCTCTTGCTCTGGCTCCAAATCCAGTGTTCTTTCCACTACCCCATGCTACTGCAGAGTCAACAAATCCTTGAATGTTAGAGCAAGAAGGCCCAGAATATAATAAGATGCATTTTTTTGTCTTTGCAACTGCCTGGAGTACAAAAGAAATTTAGAGAAAGGAATTGCCCTTGGGAAGTCACTTATCACTACTGTGATTTAAATTCTAGTACTAAATGGTAATTTTTGGATTCCTATTCTCTATGTTGGTGGTTGGTATTGATGGACAGCATGGTATAGGGTAGGAGTTCTTTGCCTTTTGGGGTCTGAACCCCTTTGGGAGTCTGGTAAAGTCTATGGACCCTTTTTCATAAAAGTGTTTAAATGCATACATGAAATATGAAGGATTATGAAAGAAATCAATTATACTGTAATATGTGCATGTCTATATACATATATATGTATGTATGTATATGTATATAAAGTTTAAGGATTCCTGGTTAAGAGGGAAAGAGTAGTTTGGCTTGAATTCCACATTTGACGTCACCTAACTGTGTGACAAGGGGCAATTACTTCCACTCTCTGAAATCCAGGATTCTTCATCTGTAACCTGGGCATAACAGTATGGTTCTCAAAGTAAGAAGATCACACATAAAAAACCTTTAGTAACCTCCTACCTATTGTACAAAAGTATTCTAGGAGTTTGGATACCTGATGTAAAACTGTGTGCCCCATAAAATACAAACATACTTGTGAAATCCAAACACAGTTACATTTCTTAACTACCCACAGCTTATCAACTAAACTAACAAATTGCTGATTTATGTATGTGTACATGACCTAACTGCGGTTCTCATCCGAAACATGAAGCCAGTATTTGATATCGTTGGACATACTCCAGAATTCCCTCATTTTAATATTTAAGAAAAATAAAGCAAACAAAAATAAAACCTTCCTTTTCCCCCAATTGCTTCCTTTTTTTGAGCCAAGTAGGCAATAAATAATTTAAGAGGCTTTTCAATTCTTTCTCATTCATAGAACAGGTCTTAGATCTAGGTGGAACCTTAGAGGTCCTTTCGTCCAAATCTTTCATTTTTCAATTGAAGGGGAAAAATAAACGCTGAAGTGGCTTGACTATGTTAACACATAAAGTAAACACTGGGGTCATAATCTCAACCAGGGCATATTGGAACCAGATCAAACAGACTTGAGAAAGTCCATTGTTAAATTTTTAGTGTGAAATGTTTAGTGTGAAAGCAAACACTACCCATCTGGGCTTGATTTAGCATTTTGTTGATTGTCTAGATTTAAGAAAATGATGGTGAAAATATTATGCTGCATCCTAAACTGAAAAGTATGGCAGGAATCCATTTTTTCCCAGAGAGACAGTTGTTAAACACTTCCCAGAAAAGTCCTGATTTGAATCTATGTCTCCTAACTATATGTCTAGTGCTCTTTGAAGTATATAATTCTTTGAAAGAAAAAAAAAGCAGATTTTTTTCTGTCCCTCACTTTTTTTATAATATCTCTTGGAAAGCTGATCTTACTCCTGATTTTCAGCTTTTCCTGAGCCTTCATGGAACCTCAATATTCCATCTTTTTATATGACTTTGACCAGCCTAGGTAGAGGGAGAAGCTTGTACAAGTGTGCTGGTCTACCTAACATGCCAGTGTATTAGACAAAGGGGAATGTAATTTGTACAATATTTATATGCTATCCTGGATACAGAGTCCTGAGCAGCAACATGGGCTGGAGAAGAGCAGACTATATTAAATTTTATTCTCAGTTAGAATTAATTGAAATCCCAATTGTTTTATTGATGTATTAAAAAATAACCACATCACATTCTCATTTACCCTGAGAAAGTCATTTAACTTCTCATTACCTCCATTTCTTTATCTGTACAAAATGAGGATAAAACTTTCATAAAATCTTATGGGACAAGTGGAGTTATGCCAAAAAAAAGTGACTTAAAGATCTATTCAGGGGTGGGGAACCTGTAGCCTCGAGGCCACATGTGGCCCTCTAGGTCCTCAAGTGTGGCCCTTTAATTGAATCCAAACTTCACAGAACAAATCTCCTTAAAAGGATGTGTTCTATAAAACTTAGACTCATTCAAAAGGTCACACTCAAGGACCTAGCAGGCCACTTGTGACTTCAAGGCCACAGGTTCCCCACCTCCTGATACATCCTTTGATCCAGAGGTCCTGCTGCTCTACATTGACTCAAAGAAAGCCAAAGACAGAAAAGAAAGTACCATTTCAGAGTACCATTTGGTCATTTCAAAGACCAAAATATTCATACTAACATTTTTGTAGTACCAAAGAACTTGAAACAAAGTTGATGCACGTCAGTTGGGGTATGGATAAACAAATTATTGTACATGTAATGGAAGAGTACTGTACTATAAGAAATGACGAATATGAAGAATTCGGAGAAGCACAGGAAGACTTGTATGAACTGACGTAAAGTGAAGCATACAGAATAAAAAAAAGCAATATGAACAATGACTAAAACAATGTAAATGGACAGAACATCTCATCAAAACAAACAAAACTGAATTTATTCATTATAATTAATTTAACTAATATTAAGTTATAATTAATTTAATTAATATTTTTATAACTAATTATAATTAATCATAACGCAATTATAATGAGGTAGAGGACTCTTAAGTGTGAAATCAGTCAACTAACCAATCAACAAATATTTATCAAACTTCCATAATTTTCCAGGCACTGGGACTATTCAAAAGGAGGAGATATTCTAAAAGAGTAGGAGGATGCTAATAAATATGTACAGAACAAGTAAAAAGAGGATAAATACAAATAGTAGCCAAATATAAGGTAGTTGGAGGGGTGAGAGAAAAGGAAATAAACATTTATGAAGTGTCTACTCTTTGCCAAGCATTATGCTAAGCTTTCTACAAATATTATTGACTATAGGGAGGACACCAGCAATTGAAGGAAGTAGGATGGACTTCACATGGAAAGTTGTGCTTCATCTGGGTCTTGAAGGAAGAGAGGGATTTTATGACATAGAGGTGACAAGAGATCTACTTCCAGGCATAAGGGAAGACAAAGGCAGAGAGACAGGAGATGCAGAGACATGTAAGGAACAGAGAAGGCCAAGTTGGCCGAATCAAAGAGTGAGAGAAGGGGAATATGTACATGGAGGCTACAAAAATAATTTATGGCAAGGTTGTATACAGCTTTAGATGTTTAAAAGAGCTACATTTAATGTTGGAGGCAATAAGAAGTCACTGGAATTTATTGAGTGTGTAGTAACATGGAACATCATATATAATCTTTGACTTGATATTTTAATTAGTTTTGCTGACCTGACTTTCTCTCTTTTAAATATTTTTGTTATAAAGGATGACTCTCTAGGTATTTTGCTGCTTCCTAAGCAACCCCGTATCTTACTTTTTATAGAAACTCATCCAAAATTCTCTCCTACCACCATGCCCCTTCCCTCTACTATCTCAGCTAAGGACCTTGCCCCTTCACTGTGAAAATTGAGGCCATTCACCACAAGCTTCCATTTCTCCCCTTTCCTTCCCCTTGAAAACCCTTGACATCATCTTTTATTTTCTCTTCCTTTCTCTCAGACCTTTATAATGAGATGGTGTTTCTCTTTAACAAGGTCAACCCCACCACAATGTGCCCTTCATCCCATTCCCTTTTGTCTTCTCCAGCAGATTGCCAGTTCAATCATCAGCTTCCCCCAATCTCTTGGTCCTTCCTCAACCACTCAAGTCTCCTCCACTCTGGAAAACAACACCAACAACAAAAAACCCATTTACTAGACTCTACTATTTCCTTAAGCCATTGTCATATATCTTTGCCCAGCTTCTAACAAATTCCTTGAAAAGTTTACTCTCACTGCCTCAATTTCCTCTTCTCTTACACATTTCTCAACTCTTTGCAATGTGTCTTTTGACTTCATCACTCAAATGAAAATGTTCTCCTAAAATTTCTAGTGATTCCTCAGTTGCAAATCTGATGGACTATTTTCAGTCTTCATCCCTCTTGACCTCTGTGCTGTAAATGGCACTGATGACCACACTGTCTTCTCAGAGAGTCTCTCCTCCCTTGGTTTTACTAACAGTAATCTCATCTGGTCCCCCTTCTACATCAGTGCTTTTTGCTGGCTCATCATACATATCACATCTCCCCACTGTGATTGCCTTCCAAGACTATTCTAAGATTTCTTCTCTTTTCTCTCTCTCTATATATATCATCTCAGTTATTTCAGTTCCCATGGGTTCAATTATTATTTCAACACAGATGATTCCAAGAGATATACCTATAGATAAATGTTCCTCTATAAATTCATGTCTATATCTATCTAGACAAATGCATAGAGATATAGATAGATAGATAGATAGATAGAGAAATTAGAGTTAGATAATCTAGACCTAGATATACAGATATATACCCATTGTCTGTCTTCTGAGCCACAGTCCCACATCATCAATTGTCTATTGGATGCTTCATACTGAACTTTTTCTAAGCATTTCAAACTTAACATATCTACACTCATTATTCCACACCCTCCCCTCAAATCCTCCCATCTTTTAAACCTCCCCATGACTATTAAGGGAAACACTGTCCTCTCAATTACTCAGGTTTGAAATATTAGAAATGTCCACTATGCCTCATTCTTATTCATCCCACATAGTCAATCATTTGTCAAGTATCACCATTTCTACCTTCACATATTTCACAGGTAGATAGATATAAATAAATAGAGATAATAATAATTATTATTACTATTTTGTAAAGCACTTAGTATAATGCCTGGCACTTAGCAGGCACTTAATAAATGTTATTCCTCCATCCCCTGAACTATGATGGGTGGTTGTATAAGTGGAGATGATGGGATAGATATGTATATACATATCTATATCTACATATCTGCATCCATATATTTATCAATATATATATACTATAAACTATCTCTATAGCTAAGTGATTTACAAATACAATTATGATAATAATAAAATAACATTTATATAGGTTTACTATGTGCCAGGAGATGTGCTAAGCACTTCATAATTATCTCATTTAATCCTCACAACAACCCTGAAAGGTAGGTGCTATTATTATCCCCATTTTGTAGATGAGGAAACTGAGGCAAACAGAGGTAATGTGACTTGCCCACATTCACATAGCTAGGAAGTATCTGAGGCCAAATCTGAACTCAGAACTTTTTGACTCCAGGTTCAGTGCTCGATCTATTGTACTGTTCAGGTCCTTATTATCTCTTATCTGGACTATTAAAATAGCCCATTAATTGGACTTCTTGCTTCATTTCTCTCCACTCTAATCCATCCTCCATATATTTGCCAAAGTGATTTTCCTAAAGCATAAGTCTGTGTTCCAACCAGAACTCCCCTCCCCACCCCACTGTGCTGGCTCCCTATTACCTCAGTAGCAAATCTGGAGCCCTTTGTTTAGCATTTCAATGTCATTTATAACCTGGCATCTTTCTACCTTTCCAATCTTCTTATAATTTACTCCCTTCCACACACTTTACTATCCAACCATACCAGCCTACTTACTGTCATAATGCTCCATATTCCCTTTCCAATCTCTGAGGGCTCTAGCCGTCATTGTCCCCCTCTTCCTGTAATCCTCTTCCTTCTCACCTCTGCCTCTTCAAATCCCTGGCTTCTTGTAACATGCAACTCAAATCCCACCTTCTGAAGCCAGCCTTTTCTAGTCTTCCTCACATCCAGCTGCTAGAGCTTCCTGCTCTAAGGTTACCTCCTTCCAACTCTGGCTTGTAGCTTTTCTTTATTTTCTAAATATTTACATACTGTCTCCCCATTAGAATGTGAGTTCCTGGAGGGCAGAGATCTTGTTTCTGACTTGTCCTTGTATCCTTAGTGCTTACCACAATGCCTGGCACATAGTAAGCACTTAGGAAATGCTGGCTGATTGATTATTGACTATAAAATAGAGATAATAGCAATGCTACTACATATAAGACCAGGCACTAATCTTATAGGTGACAATCAAATGAGGTCCTTTATGAAGAATAGTTTTTAACTTCCACTTCTGGGAAGCAAGATGGAGGAGTAAAAAGTAAGTCACTCTCACCCTCCCATATCTCTGAAAGTCCAGAAAACATCGCCCCAGGAAAAACCCTGGAACAGCTGAACCAGAAGAAAGACAGGGTGCAGCACTCTAGTAGCCCAGGTAGCTTGAGGGATTAACGGGAAAGGCCCCTCTTGCCCTGGGGGAAGGGAAGCAGTACAGAAAGGAAGCATCCAAGAAAGCTAGCAGAAAACCCCACCTCAGCATACCAGGAGGAGATCTTGAAACCCAGGTGGTGGAGCAGGTAAACACCAACACCTGGACCCTGGAATGCCTTAGTGAAAGCAGGGGAACTGGTGGAAACCAGCTCAGGAAACCACCAGATGCCTTGGCATTCTACAACAGTCTCCCAGTACCTCAGCAAAAATCTGTGAAGCGCTCCAAGGGGCCCCAGGCAGATAAACATCTTGCAACATCCATATGAAAGGAGCTGAAGAAAATGAAAGGAAAGGAAAAGCAGGCAACATCCAGGGACCAGATACCCAATCCTACCCCTAGAATTCCAGTGTTGCTGATTCCAGCCTAACACCAGGTAAACTGCCAGAACCCTACAGCCTCCAGCTGCCAACATCGGAGGCCCCAGCACACAAAGGCAGTGACCAAGACCTAGGCTCCCAACACAAGAAGCTTGGATCAGTGCCCTCTGCTCCCCAGCAGGAGAACTCAATCTCTCTAAAGGCTAGGAAATAAGCAAGCACCATGGGTGAAAAGAAAAGTACTATAGGTTCATATTATGAGAACAGTGAAGACAAAGGCAGAAATTCTGAAGAGGACATTGTCAACAGACCCACATCTGGAACCTCAAAAGGGAATATGAACTGG
>NW_020955182.1:1224780-1225411 GCF_900497805.2 Vombatus ursinus
CAGCAAGAATCAGTCAAACAAAAAAATGAAAAAATAGATGAAAATGTAAAATACCTCATTGGTGAAAAATAATTTTCAGATGTTAAAGTGCTATAGAAACATGAGGAGTTATTATTATTTGAACCTCAGTTTCCTCATCTGTAAAAAGAGGGAAGAGGTTGAATGCCTTTAAGGCCCCTTTCAACTTTTTTCTGTTTCCTTCCTTTAAGATGTGACCATCCATTTTCTTCAAAGGGAACCTCAGAAAAGGTTCATATGTGTGTGCAAACTCTTAGCTCTACAAGCATTGCAATTTTAATTTGGGGCACAGAGGCTCTATGAGAGGAAAGTCACTAATTTAAGATGAAAACTTACTCAGTTTAGTGCTTACATTAGTTTTTTTTCAGTTTAAAAGGTCCCTGTAGGTGTTATTCCTACAGGAAAAGAAAAAATAATTGGACATCATTGGCCTCATGGCAAGAAATGATGATGCTGCCATTTAGATGTTAAAGAGTTTCACTTTGCTGTCTAGCACATAGCACTGTGCCTGGCTTAGTAAATGTTCTATCTACCTACCTATCTATCTATCTTTCTAGCTATCATCTATCTATCTATCTATCTATCTATCTATCTATCTATCTATCTATCTATC
>NW_020955182.1:1225423-1232540 GCF_900497805.2 Vombatus ursinus
TTGTCGATCTATCTACCTTCCAGGATTTTTCATTCTAATGAGTGAAACAATATGCACATGGTACCTGCATAATACAAACACAATGGATGCAAGGTAGCTTAGAGTCCTCCTTCTCACCAATAGTCAGTCACTGGTCACTAAGTGGAGACCAAGATTCTCTTCCACATCACACCCTTGGTAGTGAGCATTTAGCACTCCAATTAAGTGGGAGTTACCTGATTGAAATGCTATCTTTAATGACGTGTGATGATGGACTAACATTTTTTACATATTTACTTTTGTTCCAGGAGACTCATGCCAAGGTTTAATGTTAGACAGCAGGGGACTTGGCAGAAGTCCAACAATTCAGCAGATATTTCCCCCAGACATCAGTCAGTTTGAAGAACAATCACTCCTAAATCTTGTATACTTTAAGCAGACAACCCAAAAGGCAACACTTTTGGAATGTCTTCAGAATTGGTACAGAAACTCCTGTTATCTCCAGACAAACCTAACCCAAGGTCACTGAGAGTCTAGAGTACCCACAGAGAGCAAGAATTAATGCATGAAAATGGGGACCCCATTAACTTCTCAAACTGTTTACATTTGTCATCCCATTCATGAAATGATTCTGTTTCCAGCCACTTCCCATTTTCTTGACTCTAAATGGGCAAAACAATCTGGGAAGTGAGCCAGAATTCCGAGAGGATGAATTTGTTGTGTTAGATAAAAAATGAGGCAATTCCATGTACAGGCAGTAATGAATCATTTGAATATTTAATGTGACTCATCCACATCCCATGAGTAAATCATATTTCTATATACTATCCTACCATATAACACTGGTTAACTGAAAATCAGGTATTCACCCCATATGGAAAATGAAGAAGATAATTAAAATGGTCATTTTGGATAAATAAGCAAAATAATGCAGCTGTCATGCAGGATAGAGTATTAGACTGGGCATCTGGATAGCTAGATTCTAGATCCAGCTCTGACCCAAATAAACTGGATACCCTTAAAGCAAGTCATTTAATCTTCTTTGGGACTCTCTGCTTCTCGGTAAAATTATGAGGTTGAGCTGTATGGTTTATAAGTTCTCTTCCAGCTCCAACATGCTATAAATCAATTATCTATAGTTTACTCAGTCCTATAAACTATCTGAGTAATTGAGACAAAGATATTTCATCTCCCAAATTATGCAGATAAATTCCTTGCATTTTCACTTTGCTTTCTTGGTATAAACCTTCTAAAATTTGTTTTGGCTTTTTTATATTAGGTGCTGAATATTTTTTTCTTTAAATCAAGTCATTGCTGCCATCATCATCTTCATCCTGTCTTCAATCTTAACTTCACCTCTACTCTATCTTAATCCAAAATCTTATTTCCTTCCTCATCTCTATACCTATTTAATCTTCTTCTCATACTTATTCCCTTTTCTGCCCTCACCCTGATCACCATCTCTATCCTTGTCCTCATTTCTATGCCAATTCCCATCAAATCCCTGTCCCCATCCTCATTCCTATTTTGTACATCCTCATCTCCATGGCCAATCTAATCTCAATCCTCAGAAACTATTTAAGTGCCTATATACCTTAGATGGTACTCTAGACTATACCATATAACAGACTTCTAAATGTAAAGCGAGTTGATTTTCTGTGACTGGGATCAGTAAAATAGCAATTAAGGAACTATAGAATGTATTCTTCCTACTAGAATGTAAGTTCCTCAACTTTATTTTTAGTTATTTAACTTTATTTATTTAGACTTTATTTATTAGACTTTATTTTTTAGTTATTTGTTTTATTTTCGTATCCCTAGAGCTTCAAACAGTGCCCCGTACTTTTTGGGAAGTAGGAAAGACTTTTCATAGCAGGTGGTACCTTAGTTAAACTTTAAAAAGTAAAGAAAACTGAGGATTCTAGGAGGCAAAGATGAGTAGGGATTCCATTTCAACTCACATAGAAGTACAGGGACAAGAAATGGAAAACCAGTAAATGCCCTATGTGGGGGTTGAAGTTTAGCTTCATTACCTTTGACCAAGTTTTCTAAACTCACGGAACTAAAAAGAATCTGCCTACTTTGTGAGCTCAGCTCATATTAGTTTCATCTTTCTTTTCCATTAAGATGATTTAATTACTGTCCCAGTCACCCTGTGATGAATTTGACAGACCCATTGATAGCCATTCAATCTAAGGGGCCATTCAGAAACTAAAGCCTGGCAAGTTGCCTGGCCTAGTGGTGAAGGACACTATAAATTTGACAACTCTTCTATTTCTACACAAGTACTGAAAATAATTCTTTTGAATGGTAAAGAACTTAGAGCTTTTTTTGCTTTTATTTTTGGCTTTATGAAACATTGATTTTTCTTTGTTCTAGAAAAATAATTAAAACACATCTTACTGGCTCAAACCAAATTAGATCTGATCAGTGGGATCACCCGAATAAGAAAGTTCAAATGCCACTGAAACCCTAGTCCTTCTGTAAGTTACTCTACTCTAGGACAAAGGAACCAAGGGTCCTCTCAAGAGCTGCACACTTCATGTGCCACTCAGCATTTCTAGGTGATATTTTTAATATACTGATTGTATTTTCTAACTGGGTATATCCAGGTCAGGGATCATATTTTTTTCAACTTTGCATCCCTTGAAAAAGTCCAGTAAAGTACTTTGAGCACAGTAGGTACACAAGAGCTGTTTGTTGAGTGAATCAATGAAGGAAAGAATGGGTAAAAAGATAATTATCGTTTGTCTGAAAAGCAAATGCCGCATCATAGAAAATTAAAAACACAAAAAATATACAATCTAATTATGGGGTCAAATAACTAATTATGTAAATTCAGGTAGAAAAGACATGATTAGACAAAAATTCCTGTGATAAATGTCTGGAGGCCTTTGACATAGTTCTAGAAATGTTACTTACAACAATGAGAAAAGAAAAAGAAATTGAAGGGATAAGCATAGGGAAAAGAAGAAACAAAATTATTCCTTCTAGTAAATGATATGATAGTCTATCTAGGAAGTCTTAGACAACTAAAATGATTGAAATAACTTCATAAATTAAATAATAGCTTCATAATAGTAGCAGGGTAAAATTATCCTACACAACAAAATATAACATGAATAGACAGAAAGAAAAATTCTTTTTAAAATAATTACATAATTAAATATTTAGAAGTTCATCCAGCAGGAAACAAAAAAATGAATACAACTACAAAGCACTCTTGATAGAAATGTAGATTTAATTAAATGGAGAGATATCAATTGCTTTTGGTTAGACCAGGTCAATATAATAATAATTACAATACTAACTAAATTATTTTTCAATGTCACACAAATTAACCAATGGAGTATTTTATATGGATAGAAAAAAAATCTGAAAGAGCCAAAGGTCAAGATTCTCAGGATAAATAATATAAAGTTGAAAGGAAGTAGGACCTAGCAGAACCTGATTTCAAACTATACTACAAAGCAGTAATCCACAAAATTATTTGGTACTGGCTAAAAAATGGATAAGTTGACCAGTGGAAGAGTTTAGCAAGTACATAACATAGAGAACCAAATTAACATAGTAGCCCAGTGTTCGATAAGCCCAAAGACCATGACTTTTAAAGTAAGGACTCACTATTTGGCAAAAATTGCTGAGAAAAATCTAAACCAATCTGGAAGAAATTAGGTTTAGACCAAGATATCACACCATATGCCACAATAAGCTCCATATGGATAGATTATTCATACATAAAAGATTACATCATAAATAAAGTGGAGGAATAATGAAGAAATTCCCTTATAGATCTATGAATAAAGAAAAAAGTTCAGACCAGATAAATCTGGAGAGAATCATGAAACATAAAATAAATAATTCTGATTACATAAAATTGAAATACTTTTGTATGTGCAAAATAAATGTGCTTAAAATTAGAAAAGAAACCAGAAAAATCTTTTAAGCAAGTTTCTCTAATAAAGGTCTAATATTGAAGATTTTCTAAAATGGATTTAAGTATATAAAAAATAGCCATCTCTGAGTAAATAAATGCTCAAAACAAGGGCATATTTTGGATATCCAAATATATAAAAAGGTACTTCTCAAATAAAAAAAAAATCTAAGTGATCAATAGCTATAAGAAAAGTGCTTAAAATCACTATTAGAGAAATGTAAACAATACTAAGATTTTATCTCATATCTGAGATTAGTAAAGATGATAAAAGAAAGGAAAATGATATTTTTGGTGTGGCTACTGGAAGACAGGCACACTGATACCTTCATGGTGGTGCTTTGAATTGGTAAAAATATTCTAGAAAGTAATTTGGAACTATGCCCCAAAAGTCACAGAACTGTACCTTTTGTCCTAACAGCGCAACTAGCAGGAGTATACTTCAGAGAGATCCAAGAAAGAGGGAAATGAGCCATCATTACAAAAATGTTCATAGCAGCAATTTTTGTTGTAACAAAGAATTGGAAACAAAGGGATTGCCTATCAATTGGGTGTTCAGATGCCCATCAATTAAGGAATGACTGAGAAAATTAAAGTATGTGAATGAAATAGAACATTGTGGTGTTGTAAGAAATGATGAATGTGATGGTTTTTGAGCAACCTAGGAAGAAATATATGAATCGATGAGAGTGAAGTGCATTGGACCAGTAAAACAATTTATGTAGAAATAATAACATTGTAAATAAAAAATAATTTTGTAAGATTTAATAACTCTGATTAATATGATGACCTACCACAACTCCAGATGATTGACTGACACCAAATGAAGCATTCTACCCATCTCCTGATAGAACTATGAAAAAATCAAGGAGTAAAATGAAGCATACATTTTTGGACATGGCAAAAGTATAGGTTTATCTTGCTTGCCTATGTTTATTTGCTACAAGGACTTTCTTTCTTTCTTTTTGGTTGAGGGATAAGTACTGTGGGGAAGAGTTCATAAGAGTGTTGTTCACACTCCCCCCCCCCCAAAAAAAGAGGGAAAAAAAGAGGGTCATTTTTTTTAATGCACAGAAGAAAACAGATGAAGTTCAGAAAGAAATACAAACAGGATAGTTCTGCAAGTTTACTGAATTTATTACATACTTTCTAAAATACACAGCCTGTGCATAATATATATATATATATATACATATATATGTAATGCTCTTTTTCTGTTCCACTTTATATATAAAATAATTTTTTTTTGCTTTGTGTTAATTAAATTTGGAATAAAAATTAAATTAAATTACAGAGAAAAACTATCTGGAGGTTTCAGTGGACCTTAACGAAAATGTGAATCAACAGTATATGATACGACAACCCAAAAAGCTAATAGAATTTAGGCTTCATTAAGAGGCATAGTACCCATGAATAGGCAGGAGGTAGTTCTTGCTATGCTCTGACAAGATATTAGCATTGTTTTCAATTTCTGATGCCACATTAGAAAGGATACTGACAAGCTAGATTTAGTCTAGAGGAGGTCAATGAGACAACAAGAAATCTAGAGGCCATGACATAGGAAAATTAAGTGAAAGAACTAAGAATTTTGAGTCTAGGCATGGGAGTAAGGGATGGGGAGGAATGATATTATTAGCTATTTGACCCTGGACAAGTCACAACCTCTGTCTGTCTCAGTTTTCTCATTGATTGTAGTGAGGATAAAATGATATTAATATTTGTAAAGTACTTTATAAAACTCTACATAAATTTCATATATTATTATTACACTTTTAAAGTAGTCAGCTTCTCACTTAAACCTAATTACCTTTGATTCTGAATGATTGCTGTATCTATTAGATCCAAGTAGGCATCAAAAGTTACACAGCTAGTTCCCATAGCTGAGACTGGAATCTGCTTCTAGCTCTCAGCCTTAAGCCCCTTAAGAGATATTCTCTCTAACCTTTCCACATGTTCTCCTTGCTGGAGTGGTGCTAGTTGTCTGCTTAAAAATATTTAGTGAATAATTTGTCTATTCCATAAAGCTCAGCAATTTCAAAGCATCCAGTAGTATTAAGTATATTTACCTGAGAATAGGTCATTCTTTTTGGTCATGCCTTATGGATCTTTGTGCCAAATGTTATAAAAATAAGTGACAGCTAAATAACTCCTTACAGAAATTATCTTATGTAATTCTCAAAATAATCTGATGCAGTGCGTACTCTAAATATTACAACTCCTGTTATATAAATCAGGAAACAGATAAGTTTAAATGACTTGCTCAGGATCAGTCATAGCAGCTAGGTGGGAAAGTGGATAGGACACTGGGCTTGGAATCATAAAAACTCATCTGCCTTAGTTCAAATCTGGCCTCAGACACTTACTAGCTGTGTGACTCTGTGCAAGTTACTTAACCCTGTTTGCCTCAGTTCCTTCATCCGTAATATGACCTAGAGAAGGAAATGGCAAACCACTCCAGCATCTTCACCAAGAAAACCCCAAATGGGGTCATGGAGAATTGGACATAACTGAAAATGACTAAATAACAAAAATGATTAATCAACTGGTAAGTAAGAGAGGTAAAGTATGAACCCAAGTCAGTCATAACTCCAAATACAGACACTATTCCATTTCCCACCTGCCAACACTCATCAGTATCTCTATTATGTGCCCTTCCCTTCTCCTTTCCAACCCCATTTCCTTTCAACCTAATTTTGTAAATTGCCCTCCCCCATTATATTGGAAGCTCCCTGAGGGCAGGGATTATCTTTCTTTTTGGTATTTGTGTCTCTATGTCCTTAGCACAGTGCCTGGCACATAGTAGGTGCTTATTAAATGTTTATTGAGTGCCTAGACTACACTACCTAATTACTCATTAGTAATCTCTTTTTTCACAGTCTTCCTCATAAACTATAACTACATACCACACATATATGCTGTTTCCTTAATTTTCATCCCTTGAGAAATTTCCCTTGATGAACCATCTGCTCTCTGCTTAGTTTTCTGCCAGGCAGCTAAATCACTTAAAAATTTTATATGGTTCTAATTTCCTGTCTATTCAGAGTTGGGTATAAAGTTCATTTTCAATGCCTCATTCTACCCCTAGATTGAAATCCTTTAATTTAATGTTCTGATGTTAATTAAACTTTCGGGAGATTGGTGTTTTTTTTTTGTTTTTTGTTCTTGGTTTTTTTTTTTTTTTTTTTTTTTTTTTTTTTTTTTTTT
>NW_020955182.1:1232557-1240047 GCF_900497805.2 Vombatus ursinus
ATGCTCCATTGTAGACACTGAGAGCACAGACTATACAATGCTGCATAAACAATGGGCATATCTGAAATGCTTAGTAGTTAATATTTATATAGCATTTTAAGGTTTGCAAAGCACTTTACAAATATGATTGCATTTCATCCTCACAACAGTCTTAAAATAGGTGCTGTCATTACCGTCATTTTTCAGACAGGGAAAATGAGGCAGACAGAGGTTAAATGACTTGCCCAGGGTCATCTTGCTAGTAAGTGCCTGAGGCTGGATTTGAACTCACATCTTCTTGACTCCAAACCACAGTATTTGTTTGAAATAATGGATGAATGAATGAATTTAGGTAGGATGAGAGATTTAGATTTTGAAAGAACCTCAGAAATCATCTGGTTTAATACTTTCATTTTACAAATGAAGAAACTGAAGTCCAGAGTAATCCAGTGATTTGCCCAAGGTAACACAGGAAGTAAGTGGCAGAACCCCTAATCATCTCCAGGACCTTTTCTTTTCTCTTTTTTTAAAGTTTTATGGATGTTCATTATCTTTTGCACTATAGTTATGTCCCAATTTACCTATAACCCCAATTCCCGAGTAACAATGGAAAACAGTCAAGCAAAACTGACCCCAAAAAATGGCGACATCTGGCACCATATCTACTTTTTTGTCCTTATTTTTTAATCTATATTTTATTCCTATAACTAAACATATAGCACTGAATGTCTTTCTCAGTCCAATTTTAAATTAAATAAACTAGCAACTTTCCATATTTTTTGCCAAAGAAAACAGTCATTTTGCTGTTTTTCCTATCTTCCTATTCCTGTCCATAAGCATCAGCTACCTAATCCTGTTAGAAAGGCAGTACAGCCTACTAGTCGCAGTTAGACATACCTGACACACAGGAAAAATGAACCACCATGCACGAGGGGGATGTTTCCAAATTTACCTCCACCAAGTTGCCCATGAATGTTATCTCTCTTTCCAGTTCAAAATTGGCTTACGTTGGTTTTCCACGCACACCAGTCCTCCATAATCAGCTCTTTCTTGACTTTGGACATTTTGACCAGCTCTAGTTTCAATGACGTCCAATTCCTCTTGAGTTTAGTCCCCTCACATTCCTCTTAATTCAACATATGGTACATCAGTTCATCTTCCAAGAACATCACAGATGCTATTTTCATTCATAACTTTCATGACCAATAAGATATTATCCACTGGCCAAGCAACTAATGCCTGAACTGTGCCGAGCTGTCTCTTTACCCCTAGTGCTTAAGCGCTGAAGACTTTCCAATATTTCATACTTTTTGACCAAAACATGAAGAACTTAGAGAGTAAGGGGTCAAATAAGATTTTAGTTACATGGATATTCTTCTCATTTTAGCCATTCTGAGCTTCAGGAAGAATTATACTAGAGTCCAGAACAGATACGTGGTTGGTAAATTAAGATGGAATTTAATTCAATTCAACAAATGTTTATCAAACACCATCACAGCACCATGATGAGCACTGAGATGCAAAGGTAAATGTGATCTTGCTCTCAAGAAGTTTACAGTCTAATGATAAGGGGAAGGGGATCCAATAGGACAACACTCACAATGTATTGAAGGGTAAATGTGGTATGCTTAGAGTACAGAACCAGGTAAGGTTCTAAGAGCAACTTGAGGAGGGAGAAGTCTTTTTCAGCTGGAAAAATTGGTATTTAATAGTGACCAAACTCTAGTCATTAGGATCACTTTAAGTTTAAGTTTAAAGTTTAAGTTTGTTTTTAAGCTTAAGTACTATTCTAAGATGACAATGGACCTAGTCTTTACCTGGATAGTCACTATTAATGGATCTTGGCCTAGAATATAACCAAGACTAGAAGAATTGACTGGATTACTTATTGGAAATTGTATAGGGCTTTTAATTACCCCCAAAATTCTTTCTGAAACAAAGGCTTATATTTTTAACCATAATATTATTCTAATAATGCTCCATGGCTCCACAATTTCTGCAGAATTAAATTTGAAGGTCAATGAAGGCATTTGGTGGACATAAGTAGATTACAACACATTACTATTGAAGAATCGTATAGGAAAGGGGGCTTGTCTTTATTTAGCAGATGAGGAAACTGAGACTAAGAGATATTAAGTGACATTGGAGAGATACATGACTGGGAAAAAATATGGACCAGTCATATAGCTAGATTGGAGATAACTTATGGACAGTGCAGGTACCACCTTGTACATTAAAATCTTCCCTGATTCTCTCAACTACAGATCCTATCTTATGTTGAGCTACTTTGTATTTATTTTTGGGTTGTTTTTTCTCTTCAAATTTATTTGCCATATATTTATGTAAGTACTCATTATCTTACCCATTATAATATAAACTCGTTGAGAGTAGAGAATGTTTCTTTATGTGTGTTTGTATTTCTAGCACATGTACATTTCTTGACACATAGTAGGATCTTAATAAATGCTTTTTGATAGATTGATAATCTATATGATCCAATGATATCAACACAATCTGAAGAGACATAGAGAATGTCTTCCAGAATAGTGACTAGACCTCCCTGTTGATTTTTTTTACCAGAAGAAATGGACAAGAGTCTCACAGGATGAACAAGTATAAGATGGTTGCACCTTACTAGAGTACACCTACATCAACAAAGTCAAAGATCCATCAAAATGAGGTAAGACAGAATGAGTAATGTGATGACAGCCTTTATACTGTCCCTTCTAACTTCATGTTTAAACCAACCTTCACACTCTCTAAGAGCCTCCGAAAATACTTTTTCCAAGTCTTCTGCCAGCTCCTCTATTCCAAAAGCTTCTTCTTTTTGTAGATACAAGAATGGAGAGATAGCTACATTAGACACATTTCCAAACTACTTTTTTTTTACTAATAGGTCTGACTTTTTTCTCGCAAATGAGATTAAGAATATGGATCAAAATGTAATTCCATGTTTTTCATTCCTCTTCTTTTCCTTAAAGGAAAGCCAAAGTAATCACATTTTCATTCTAAAAGTTTCTCTGGACTCTTATGGAGAAACCTTTTTGTTATTATTCACAAAATCTTAAATATTCATTTTCCTTTCTTCTCTCACATTGCAGAATGGGAATTGGAAAAGTAGTGTGTAGCTTTTACAGGGCCTTCCCTATTTCCATTGGCCTCTCACTCATCCTCAAATCCCCAACCTGTGGAACTCTTTCATGATCAATTTATAGTCTTTGATTGTATTTTTTTGTCCATCAAGTCACTCTTACAGAGCAACTAGGCTCTGATTGTGTACTGATGCATAGCAGTTCTGATTCTTAATTGTTTGCATTGGATCTTTATTGCCTCTAAGATAAAATATAAGATCCTTAGATTGGCATCTGAAGCCCTCCACAATCCAAATCTCCCCAACTTATCCAATCTAAGCTCATACTGTGCCCCTTCTCTTGCTCTTCATTCTAATCAAACTGGCCTACTGGCTTATTGCCCAAGGACAAAAAAAAAATCCTCCACCTCAGAGACATTTAAACAGGTGACTCTTTACTTCTGAAATGCACTTCCATCTCCAAACTCCTAGAATTTCTAGCTTTCTTCCAAGACCAGCTCATGTGCCACCTCCCATACAAGACCTTTACCTCTCTACTTCTTGAAATGACTTTGTATTATTCTTTATTTATCTACATGTCTTTAACTACATCTATATCTATTTATTTGGTTTCTCTCCCCCACCCCGAAAAGTGTAAACTCCTCCAAGGCAGAGGTATTTTGTACTGCTTTTTTGTCTCTGTAGCCCCAATGCTGTACACATAGTAGGCTCTTAATAAATAATTTTGAAATGAATTGATTTGGATTGAGCATCTTTCATCTGCTTCACTCTAGAGACCTTTCAGCCTGATGTGGCTTAAATTCACCGATCATCCCCGTACATTAATAAAAGAGATGTCGATTTGAGTTATCCCTTTTAACAACCTATTTTGTCATTATTAAAAAAAAAAACCTTTTTCCTACAAAGTTATATCTGTTCACCATTCCAAGTCCCTTCTTCAAATTGATTTACCCTTTCAAACCTCAAGCCAGTTCAAACAAAGAATAATCAGAGACAGAGTCTGCTTTATGCTATGACAATAGCCTTCCTAGGAAAAATAAACTTGGTAGAAGCTGAGCTCAGTGATCTACATCCTTCCAACTCTGTTGCATACTGAGATCAAAAAATGCTATTCCATGAATGGGTCAGATGCCTTCCTGTTCTGTAAGACAGGGATGTCGCACAAATGTGCTGTTCCCCACCCTTGCCTGAGCCAACCTAGACAAAGGGAAAAGGGTCTAACTCTATAAAAAGGTTCCCTTCTCCCTTCCCTCCCATAATTCCCATCTCCAAGTCCCCTGGCATCTTCAGTCTTTTTGTACGTTTACCTACAACAGCCAGCAACTCAACTCAGCAAACATTGCTTAAACGTCTAGCATGCCAGAACCTTATGCTAGGTGCTAGGGGCACCTAGAGACAAAGATTAAGTAAAATAGGGTCCTTGCCTTTCAGGAGCTTGTAGACAGTACAATGTGACTTTAATATTTCTAGACTCTCTCCACTAAAGAAGGTGACAATTTCCTCTCTGTTTTAATAGATATTCATGAGTTTCTATAACAGAAAAAAATCCTCACATAGAGGTCCAACTTCTGGATATGAATCTCTTTATACTTGGTTATGCTGGTCCTTGAACAAGAGATAGAGTTTATCACTAAGCCAACACATACGATTTTCCCACTTATCAGAGTCTGTGTTTAGCTGGTATGAGTTTTAAGAATGTTGGGTCACCTCCATGGCAGGATGAGAGGATATGACATAAAAACATACAAGCAAAATGCCAGATAATTCATTGTAGGTAGACCACGAGGCAAATAAAGTGCTATGTGATGTTCAAGAGAGTAAAGGTTACAACTGATGGGGAAAAGAGGTAGAAAAGGCATCCTTCCTGGAGAAGATGGCATTGATTGTTAGTTCCACTAAGAAAACCATTTGCATTCCTTTTCCTCCAAGTTCCTGATCAAGCCAGATATCTGACTTTTTAAAATATTTCCATATCATCCGTACTCAAGTTTCATTGGACATTTGTTGTACTATGAAAGTCCAGCTCAGTGCACTCCACCTCTCCCACTTGCTTTATTGCATGTAATGTAAAAGTACTCAGATTTTTTTTCTCCTTTCCAGTCCAAAGACCCTTCTCCTTGGATGAGAAAACAGACCTCAAATAAGAGAATTGACTATTGTCCATCATCAACATCAATCCACTCCAGAAATCAGCGTGGTCATTTCTTTGATCTTCTTATTGCCCTCAAGTAGCTACAAGCCCCTTTTTGTTCTCATTAGAATTCATTCTTATTCTTACAAAACTGCTGCTGTTGAATTTATCTCCAGATACTTTATGAAAATTTGAGGCAGAAAATGAGTTCCCTGCGTAGCTGTACGGATCTCTTTAGAAAACTATTTTTTTTCTTCTCGTTAAGAATTACTTCTTTTGTTTTCACATTTTAATTCCTAAGATGTTATCTTCTTTCTTAGGCTAACTTTCCCTTCTATATATTAAGCCATAGAATGCTACTTATCTCCTCTCTGATGATTTTGAGATTTTTTTTCTCCAAAAGCTATATTTTGTATCAATCTATGTCTGCATATCTTTTCCTTCTCTGTCATGATCTTAAGCAATCTAATCCAAAGGCTCTGATCAATTTACTTTCTTACTAAAATTTTTATTGTCGTTTTAAAAGAAGAGGTGCTGTATACTCTTCTCAAATTAATGAAATTACAGAAGACCCAGACTTTTTGATTGACTCAATCAACTAAAAGTATAGATTAGGTATAAACAAGTATTAGACACCTCTATTGAATCAATCAGTCAATCAAAGTTTGGATGAAACCAGAAGATGCTGCACTAGAAATATGTTGGGATTGGTTTAGTTGACATTTATGTGTCTATGTATATTAATGAAGGGATTTTTAGCAGTGAGTCAAGTCAAGCTTTGAGACCCTTTTGAGGATTGAGACCCTTACACTTGTAACCACAGGGTAGCAAGAAGTGAAAAGATTGTGATCTCCCCACCTCCATCCTCCCACTGACTAAAGGATGACCTTGTAGACTTCAAAAGGTCAGAAGATTTGGATTTCCCATCAGCATTCATAACAGTATCTCAAGAATAGCAGTAGCTGATGACAGTGTCTACATTGAGAGTGAAAAACAAAGCACACAGAGAGTAGACACAAAAAGAAAGACACATTCAGAACTCCACACTGACTTTTAGAGATCAGGAGTGCTACAACCATTTAAGGGAACTTTATGAGGACTCCACAAAGGGAGAAAAGGAATTCCAATAATGAGTAGCTATGAGTTACTCTTTGTCACATGTGCTCCCTGTGATTAAGCTGCTCTTCCCAGGGACCTTAGCATGTGAAAGAGGAAAGTATGTCCCAGGCTTTGGGAGGGATGCTTCTGAAAAACTATTCTTGATATACGTGGCTAGCAAGTACCCCTTTCTAAAAACTAGTTGAAACTAGAAGGTTAATTTATAAAAATGGGGAGCACACTAGATAGGGGCTCATGAGCAATCATACTAGAAAAACTCCCTGACTGCTTAGGGTAATTCCTAGAACCTTGTGGGGATAAGTGGTTAGCCATATTTTGGGGATCTGAACTTCAAGTTTGAGTGGGAATTGGGAAGTAGGCCTATGGATGGTGGTGGAGGGGGGTCTTGCATTGTGAATTCAACAAACATTAGCAATTGTAAACATTTCAAGACAGAAAGGACAACAGGAAAAGGGACTTTTTGGAATGCTTTCCACCATCCCACATTTGAATTTTTGCATATGTCAGTGCAGCATAGAGGACTAGCCATAAAGTTAGGAAGGCCTAGGTTAAAGTCTCTCTTCTGTTGAGTACTGACTTATAATCATGGAACTAATTACTTAACCTCATGGTCTCAGTCAACTGAAACTAAAAATTACATATTAGCTACCAGCCTGTATCAGTGAATGGAGCTTTCAAACTGAGAGCCCCCCACACAGATGAAATCACAGGTCTGGACAATATCTTCCCTGCCATGCCCCCATAACTTTCTAACACTTAATATTACTTTATTTTCCTTTTTATCTGTTTTGTTCTTTTAGAATAAGTTGTATATTCAAAAATTAAAGGGGTGAATTTGCCACCAATGACGAGGAATTTAAAACAATTGTTAGGAGCAAATAAGCGTCAATAAATTTGACCATCCAAATGAAATGGATGAATATCTGCAAAAATATAAATTACTCAGATTAACCAAAAAAAATAGAATACTTAAAAAACCCAATCTTAGAAAAATAAATTGAACATGCTATCAATGAACTTCCTAAGAAAAAATCCCCAGGGCTAGATGGATTCGTAAGTGAACTGTACCAAACATTTGAAGAACAATTAGTCTCAAATACTATATAAACTATTTGGGAAACTAGGCAAAGAAGGAGTCCTACCAAATTCCTTTTATGACACAAATATAGT
>NW_020955182.1:1240086-1240159 GCF_900497805.2 Vombatus ursinus
GCTGATACTTACACCAGGAAGAGCCAAAACAGAGAAAGAAAATTATAGGCCAATTTCCCTAATGAATATTGAT
>NW_020955182.1:1240195-1251089 GCF_900497805.2 Vombatus ursinus
TTTCTTTAAATAAAATACTAGCAAGAATATTATAGCAATATATCACAAGGATCATATAGTATGACCAGATGGGATTTATATCAAAAATGCAGGGCTGGTTCAATATTAGGAAAACTATCAGCATAACAGAATAAGACATATCCTACCAGAGCCATATTCCATTGGTAAGTCATATCTCATCAGGTTTCAATTTCTATGGAATCAAATTTGCACTCTTGAATTACCATCTCTATTTCACCCTGTGTATTATTCCATCAGGGGTCAAGACTTGTGATTTTATTGGATTAGGGAATTCCCGGTGTGGAAAACACCATTACCAATGCAATTCAAAACCACTGCTTTGCAACTTATAGTTGGGGTTTCTAATTGCCTGGGAGTCCTAAGGTATCTCCATCAAAGTCTGAGGGGAGATGGAGTTTAATATGGTAATGGTGGTTGACTTGCCTGGCACATGATGCCACCTATCTCTCCCTTAGGAATACCCTGTTGGTCCTCTCTTCTGCTATTCTTCCTATTCCGTACCTTCCCTTCTCTGTGGTACCAGCTTCAGTAAATCTATGGGAACCGTTTTCTCCTTTGCCTTCTTTTTCATTTTTAAATCCTCTTGATCAGATTCTCAAGACTCCAGCTCTCATTAGGCGCAATCCATCCCTGGCCAAGAGTTCATCATTGCTATTATCTTAAGCTGTGGTCTGGAAATGCAAATCCCATTCTCAGACACCACCTTCTTAGCCAGCTACTCATTTCCCAAATCTGCCTCTTTCATCTAAATATCCCATTTTCCATTGGCAGTAATGATGAAAATACCACTCATGACTCTTTAGTCATCAGGAAGTCTGCCCAGTACTTCATAATCCTTGGCAATGAGCATCCAGCTCTTTTTGGTGGTATTAGTTGTCCCCTATATGACTCAAAGAAGAAATGGGTAGTTGACCTTGTTAATTCCCAGACTCTCCTTCCCTTCATGGTCTCCAGAACCACAGAGTGCTGAAGAGGAATTATACTGAATAAACATAGGTCTGGCTAAAGCTATGGGAATGAGCTCAGTCGTTAAGATATGATATAGCCATTAATGTGCATTCAAAGCCCTCCTCTCCTGCCAATCTTGACAGTTTCATATAGGCTACCATAGAATCCAATTAAATTTTCTCTAAAGTTTAGCTTAATTACTACTTCCTATGGGAAGTCTATCCGGATTCTCACAGTTGTTAGTACAACCCCTGAAATTACATTGTATATGTTGTGTGTGCATGTGATTTAAATTGTTTTTTTTTTCTCTATAGAAAACAAACTTCTCAAAGGGAGAAATTGTTTTGTTTGCTTTTCTGTACCCCTAGGGCCTGTCATAATGACTGGCACATAGTAGATGTTTAATAAATGTTTGCTGAATGAATAAACGAGTCTAAGCCCTGCTGCAATTTATCTTTAGCAGTAGCCATAATTTTTCCCTATTCTCTTCTTTTCCCCTCTCCCTTATCTCATCTAATTTGAATAACCAAATAGTAATCTTTAATACATTGATGCATCTCATGCCAAGCAGAGTTAGCTATGAAACAGGAAAGCAGCACTCTTGTCCAGGTTCAGATCACTCCTGCCCTTGGCCACCATAACATTAGTCAATTTTTAAAAAGATTTGGGAGACTGCCATATTTTAGATGTACATATTAAGTAGACAACAGACTGAACCTAGATGGATCAAGTGATAGAACACCTGGCCTGGAGTCAGGAAAACCTGACTTCAAAATTGGCCTCAGGCACCCTTGGTAAGTCACTTAACCTCTGTTTGCCTCAATTTTATCATCTGTAAAATGAAGATAATAATAACATCTACATCCAGAGGTTGTTGTAAGGATCAAATGAGATAATAAGACATGGTGCCTGACACATAGTAAGTGCTACTTAGATGCTAACTATTATTATTATTATTATTATTAACATCAGAATGATAAATAGTGACTTTGGTATCTTTTGGTTGGGAATCACTAACCACTACTCATCCCCTTTTCCTTAGAACATTACTGGATGATCCCTAGATGATCCCTCCTCTGCAGTACCTGTGAATCCACATCATCCTCTCTTAAGAGTATAAGAAGCTGCTTTCTTTTAATATGTTGTTGTTAATTAAAATACATTGTTAATATGTTGTTAAAAGTCTTTTTTAAAAAATGAATGAGCCCACTTCTCTTTGATTAGTGAAAAAATGGTAAACATAATTGAGGATTAAGGATCACATACCATCTCAACATCATGCTAACATCAATAATCCTTATATAAGACCAGAAATGTAGCCACGGAAGTTTTAGAATGCGTCATATTGTGCTGACCTCAGGCCACAGACCTGACATTGTATTTCAAGGTAAATTCCTTCTTTGAACTCCTTTCCTTTCCATTGCCTTTTTTTCCTAGAAATAGAATAGTAGGGAAAAATTTTCACAGAATTCAAGAGGTGTACAGGCCTCCAGGGGCCATCTTGGCCAACTTCTACCTAAACAAGAATTCCCTTTATAACATACATGACAAATGGTTACCCAGTATTTGCCTAAAGATCCCCCAGTAAAGGAGAACCCATTACCTCCCATTCTATCCATTCTATTTTTGGAAAATTCTATTTGTTAGGAAGTATATATATATATACATACACACACATATGTATGTGTATATATATATACACATACATGAAATACATATAATATAAATACATACATATAAAATTTCCTTACAATTTTGGAGAAAATCAACATTACTAATCTGTGATTTCTGGGACCCAGCCTGCTCCTACTTTTTGAAAACCTAAACATTTCCCAGTCCCTATTCTTAAATTCTCTACCACTTGTCATGACTACTCAATGATTATAGAGGATGGCTTACCTCTGAGATTATATCTGGCCGGCTTTTCTTTTTTCAGAAGTCTGTGATGTAATTCTTGTGGAATTACATTATCAGATCTTAACTTTAGAGCTGGATGGAACCTCAGAAACCATCTTGCCTATCCCCTCACTTTATAAATAAGGAAACTGAGGACCGGGAAGGTTAAATGACCAAGGTCACACTGTTAGAGAAGCATGGGAAAGATTTGAACCTAGTCCTTAGCAACTTGATTTAATTTAAAGTGTTTCAATATAATTGAGATGTATCTACATATCTTGGCTATAAAATAAATCTGGAGGTGATAAGAAAACATTTCTTTAGTTATAATCGTCACAAGAAGAAGATGACAGAAAAGATGACCCTATAAGTCAGGGAAGGTAGCATAACGTTAATGCACGTCATCAAGAGAGTAGAAGTCTAAGCTCTTATTTTTCTCACCTCCTCTTCGGCATGATAATCTTCATAATGTAAATGGTAGGACAAAAAAAAAAAAAAACAAAAGGAGACCCTTGGAGGCAAATGGCAACAAAATAAATAATCCAATAGGTGATATCCCCAGACCTAGGAAGGTATTAGCTCTGTAATCTTGGATGAGTTCTGACAAGCTTGGAGGAAGAATGCCCTCTTGGGACTCGGAGATTATTTCATCAAGAAGAATTTATTTTGCTATAAAGATGTGTTTAGAATTCCCAATTGCCCAGTAGTAGCACCAAGAAAACACCTGGAAAGGAAGCTAGCCTGAATGCTCTGAGTAACAGCATGTAAAGTACAGGTGCTGCCAAAGCTTCTTTCTTTCATCCTGAAGACTACAACTCTGTGAAAGATAAATGTGGTGGATATGGAACTTATCAGGGACATAAACTTATTTTATACCCCATGCAATAAAAGTAGAAATATTCAGGAAAAAGAAATTGTCTACTACCTAAAAAAAAACCAGTCAAATCATGTTGCTATTTAGTACTTGAATACTCACGTCTCTGAGAGCCAGTTTCTTAGCTTCTCATCTCCCACCATCTTGCAAAAAAAAAAAAAAACCCAGAGTTAATTTCCACAGGCCCCTAGATAGCTCTGTATTTCTGAACATTGGTAGGGTGGAACATATGACCTATACTAGTTGTGGGCACAAATACTCCACCTATATGTTTTGCTTAGCACAGCACCTGGCCACGGAAGGTGTTCAATGAATGCTAGATGATTATTTGCTCAAGGGCCAAGATCCAAGTCTGAGACATACTTGAACTAGGATTCTGCCCCTTGCAAAGCAGACACCAGACTCACAATGCCCTGGAGAAATGTGATTACATCCAATAAAGCTTTTATGTTGCCATTTGTATGGAATACCCAAGACTGGGAATTATGCTTCTCAGCCAGCCGAATAGGAAAATAAGACAATCAAAGCCCGATAACAGTTATAAATTATGTGTGGCGTTGCCTCTTAAAGTAGGAAGAAGCCATAGAGGGAAAAAAAACAAAGTTACAGAAAGCTTGGTGAGAGAATCAAAGAAGTCAGATCAATCTGACAGCCCTAAAGGATGAAACTGCAAACTGCATCTGGTCAATGACCAGATGAAAAATGGCAATGATTTGCAAATTTTCCCAACCATTTTTCTGCATCAATGATAGCAGAGCTACCACATTAGAACACTGACATCACAGTTCTGGATGTGTTGCATGAGAAAGTGAAAATGGCAATCAAAGAAACAGACAGAAAGAGTAATTAGACTAGAACAAGTACGGAAACAAACTAGGCTGGGAAGACACCGAGGGGTTGATTCTGAAAAGCTGAAAGTGGGGAGGAAACAAAATTCTTGGAAAGGAAATCAATAATGACCAAGTAGTTTGCCACCCTTACCCACCTCTACAAAACCTTTAGATAATTATTTACATGCATATTGAAGCATCCTTGATGAGGATACAAGGAACAAGTAGGTTTTAGGAAAGGATAGCTCATCCCAGATCACATCTTTAAAATGATACAATTTATTGAAAAGTTTCAAAAATGCAAAATCCCTTCACATATTTTGACTATAAAAACATTTGACTTGATAAAGCAAAGAGCCACATTAAAGGCTTTCCTCCAATGGTGTATGTCCCGTTCAGATGTCAAGATCTTCCAAGATTCCTTAAAACATGCAACAATAGTGAGAATTTTGTTCAATGCTTCTCTGATTATTATGATTGGCTAAGGCATAAAACAAAAATGGCTTGCCAATTACGTCGGTTTTCTGGTATCCTCCTGTGGTCATGGCCTTCTAAGGACACAGAGTAAATTGGAAATTTTTATGTTGTAAGAATTTGGCACAGGTCACTCACAATCGCTGTACAGCCCACCCAGTTCTCTTAGTCCAATTCACCTCTTGGGTATCAGTGGGATCACCACTTTCTATGGGAGATGCCTCTTCCAAACACATAAAGATACCCAGACCCATTGTCTTCTCTGCCCATGACTCACATTCTGTTGTTACAGAACCATATCCTTCCTGAGAATTAATTATTAATCACTAAAATACAGACATGGGCATGGGTATCCCCCTTTTTCAGAGGTCTTATCACTTCTTCCCTCCCATACTGTATTTGTGCCATCACTTTTCCTTCTCTTCTTCTTGTCCCTTCTTTCCCAGTCAATATCCTATAGTCCCAGATTCTTTTAATGTGACATTAAAACCCAACCTCTTCACAAAAGTAGTATTTCTAGTCAATCAATGAACCTAATTATCTATATATTATCTCTTAGGATAGCTTTAAGATTCAGCTTCTCAAGAAACACATTCCATCAAATCAATGTATTCTGTTTATCTATTGTTTTTGTCTCGTGTTTTCCATTCTTTCCCCATACCCCTAATTACTTTGTATTTATTCTGGGTATATTTTGTGTATGTATTGTTTCTCACGTAAATTCCTGGAGGTCAGGGATTATTTCATTTGTCTCTAATTCTATCCTAATTAATTCTGCCTCGGCTTTGTCTCTCATATCTATTCCCTTCATCCTATTCCTATGATCAATCACTATGGTACAAGCTTGCCCTTATTGCCACTCTAAGCCATTGCAATTGTTTCCTAACTGGTTTTCCAGTTTTCCAAAACTGGTTCTGGTTTTCTAGAGCTCTAGTCCTTTTATTACAATTACTTTTTCCTTTCTAATCAACTCTTTAAGTCACTAGTACAATGCTTAGTACACAGTAGGTGTTTAATAAGTGCTTTTTGACTAAATGACATTAATCATTCCCATGCATAGTTTTTATTGTGTTGCTTCTCTGTTCAAAACCCTTTAGTAATCCTTAAAACTCATTATAAAAGTTTTCTATTATTACTATTATTACTCTCTACTGCTTACCAAATTAAGTATAAACCACTTAGCTTGGCATTATAGGCCCTTCATAAACTTATGCAACCCTATCTTTCCTTATATTCCACTACAAACTGGACAACTCACCATACGTATTTCACACTTTCTAGCCTTTATAGCTTTGTTCATGGCATTCCCCATGCCTGACATGTCCCTTGCCCCATTTCAACCTATTAGAATCTCACCCATCCTTCAAGTCTCAAGTCAACTGCCACCTGTTGTGGGCAGAACAAGGTCCTGTAGAGCTCAGAGGTGGCTTCATGCCACCTATGTGATATTCTCCTGGGATATTCCTGTTGTACCTGAAGAATAAAATGGGCAATATTGGGAAACTGCTTAGTGAGAAAGGGTGCTGTCATTTCTAGTGCAAAGAGGAGGCATGTAACCGAGGCTTATAAGGACCAAAAAGGGAAAATAACATTGTGAAACTAACCTTGAGTTCGAGGGAAATGTCTCAACAAAATGTCAAGTTTGTGATGATACAGTAATTCAGAATGACTCTAGGTTACATGTTGATAAACTGGGATATTATTTAATTCAATTGTTCAAGGAGAACAAAGAGGAGGAAGGGAATGTGCATTTATCAAGTACCTACTATGTGCCAGGTACCGTGTGAAGCACTTTACAAGTATTATCTCATTTGATCCTCACAACAACTCAATGACGTAGGTGTTAGAGAGACTCAGATGTATTCCATTAATCCCTTCCCAATTTCTTTCTCCCTTTGTTGGAAATAACATTTCCCTTCTCTGTTCCCATATCATGCTTTGTTATAGCTCTTGTGCATTTGCCATGACGTACTTTTTAGAACAATGCTGTTTGTATTAACTCTAGTCCTTTTATTACAATTACTCGTAACTAAGTTGTAAGCATGTTGAGAGCAGAAACTTTGTCTTATTATTTCTGAATCTTCTAGAATTTAGAACTGTTCTGCACATAGTACCCAATGAATAAATGCCAAATTGAATTAAATTAAGTGAAACTGATCCTTGGTAGTGAAAAACATTTCAATGCTTCAAAAGATTTGTCATTTCACTCTTATGAATACTCCTTCCATTGATGCTGATTACAACCCCTCGACAGCTGGGTAGAACTCCTTCTAAGGATGAACATCCCTGTTCTTGGCTGAACTAGGCCCAGACAACAGGCACAGAATCTGTAACCAAGATTCTTCTTACAGCTCTTTTACCTTGGTAGGATCTGTCTGAGTTTGTGCTACCATGACACAACTTTCAAGAATTCCAGTTCTTCTCCCACACTGCCCTGAGACATTGGCATTAGACTTTGGTGGATGAATGATAGGCTTAGAATCTTGAGAATCTGTCATTTTGATGATGCAGACACAACATTCCTATAGTTTAGTGCACAATATCCAAGATGTGCTATAACCAAGTAATTTATCACCATGTGGCCAAATGAGTTTCTCAATTTACTCTCATGTTCCTCAAGAAAACAAGCATGTGGTGAATTTCCAGGACCATATTTTAAACCTTTCTAGATTGGAAAAAACAGCTAGGGCTTATGCCTTTCTGACATAGCCTTCATTGGAGTAGGACTCCAGTGAAGGAGAGAACCATATCTAAATTATGTAAATAAAATATTTATCACTTTAAATGAGTTCTAGCCTTCTGGAACAAGAAAATTACATGTCACAGTGGTAAAAACAAAACAACCCTCCAACATCCAATTCAATTCAATTTAACTTAATAATTATTTATTAGGTGCCTACCATGTGCTTACATTCAGGTTTGATATCAAGGGGGGGAAGTGCCTTAACAATTAGTGCTGTCTCAAAGTAGGCTGACTCCTGAGGGAGTGGGTTCTTTCTGACTGGAGATTCCTAAGTAAAGTGACAAGGTCTTCATGCCTTGGCACTGTCTGGATAGCCATGGATTGCTTATATAGTGAAGTTTATTTAGGGGGATCTAAGCTGAACCTGATTACCACTGAAGTCCCTTCTAATGCTAATGGCCTCACTCAACCACCATTCTAGTATCTTTTTGGATAAAAGTGCCTCTCTGGTCCCCATTCCCCTCTGTATATTGTCTCCTCTTATGAGAATGTAAGCTCCTTATCTTTTATCTGTATTCCTGGTGCCTAGCAAGACTTTGGCACATAACAAGTGTTTAAAAATGCTCCTTTCCTCCTTCCTTTTTTCTTTCCCTCCTCCCTTCCTTCTCTCCTTTCTCCCTTCCTTCCTTCCTTCTTCCCACTTTCCCTCCTTCCTTTCCTTCTTCCCTTCCTTATCGTCTTTCCTTTCTTCTTTCCATTCTTATTCCCTTTCCCTTCCTTCCTTCCTTATTTCCTTTATTCTTTCCTTCTTCCCTCCCTTCCTTCTTTCTTACCTTCCTTCCTTTCTTCTTTTCATTCTTTCTTATTCCCTTTTCCCTTGTTTCCTTCCTTCTTTCTTTCCTCTGATTCTATACATGCACAGATTACATTAAGGTCTTACCCTGATATCTCATCATGACAAAGACATGATAATGGACTCCTGAAAGTTATACTAGAGAAGTCTAAGCCCTGACAGTCCTCCAGATTGAATGTGGGTCCACTGTCCAAGGACCAGGATAGACATGTTTGGAGGTTCTCATTATCAGGCAGTTGTTCACCAGGGGTTAATATGTTTTTGTACAGCAACTCAAAAATCTGTCTCTTTCCAAGGTATGGAGGGGTGGTGGGCTACATTATGGCAGTAAAGAGTTCAGAGGTAGTAGTAATAAAATAACTATAATTATAAATTTTTTCATCACTGATAGATCTTGTGTGCACACAAACTTTCATTTAATCTTCACAATTTCTTTTCAAGGTAAGCAGAATAGGAATTTGTATTCTCATTTTATACATGGAGAAATTAAGATAGAGAAAAATTAAGGGAAGTTTCCCTGAATTTTTAAGTGGCTCTCTATTGCCTCTAGCATAAAATACAGACCCCTTGACCCCCTTCAATTTGGTATTTAAACATGGCCCAAGCTGACCTCTCTAGACTTATTAATCATTACTCCTTTTCATGAATTCTGTGTTCCATATAGGTATCCATAATGCTCTTTTCATATATGATATTCTATCTCCTGTTTCCTCACTTTTGCATTGGCTGTTCCTTATGCCTGAAATGTCCTCTCTCCTCACTTTTACCTCTTCTCTAAGAATCTCTAGTTTCCTTCAAAGATCCCCTTGGGTACCACATTCTATGCATACACGGTCTTTCCTGATATCCAAATCACAGTAGACAGAGTGCTAACCCTCGAGTCTTCAAATCAAGCTTCAGACACTTCCTAGCTCTGTGACTTGGGCAAGGCACTCAGCCTCTGTTTACCTCAGTTTTCTCACCTGAAAATAGGAATTTTAAAATATGAAGATAATATAAAATTAAATATATTTTATAAAATATGAATTTTATATAAACATAAAATAATAGTCCCTACCTCTTAAATTTTTTGTGAGGATCATAATACTTGGAAAGTGCTTTACAAACTTTAAAGCATTAACTAAATGCTATTGTTATCAGTGTTTATTATTATTATTATTATTATTATCTTCACATCTGCATCTCCTTTTATTTACATAATATATGTAGTGTATTGACTTGTATGTATACATGGTGTTTGCCCCTAATATAACACTAACTCCTTGAAGGAAGGGGCTGTCCAACTTTTTTCTTTGAGTCTCCAATGCTCAGCACAGTGTCTGGCACATAGCAAGCCCTTAGATGGTGCTTTTATTCATTCAAAGGATCATGGCTTTAGAGCTAAAGGGGTTCCCAAAGGCCATCTAATAAAAGTTCCTCTTTTTGCAGATAAGGAAATTGAGACCCAGAGAAGTTAAGTGACTTGTCCAAGGTCATACAGCCTGTGATCCCTAGAGACAACATTTGAATTTAGATCTAACTCCAGTCAGGGCTTTTTCCATTATACCATACTACCTCAAAGAATAAATAGCTTGTCCAGTTATGTATCCAGGCAGGCATGGATCCAATATTAGAATCTGGATCTTCTGAACCTTTATTGCTGTTTCTAATACATCAAAGTATAAAAACAGGCACTGAGGACCACAAGCAAGAGAGATGATCAGAAGCAAATACTAATTCTTGTCTCTCTCTCTCTCTCACACACACGCATACACACACACACCCACACCCATACACCCCTAATCAGAAACCAGATAGCAACAAAGACTACAAAGCGAGGAAGAAGCACAGATTCCATTGTATAGCAACACTTGACTTTCATCACTATGAAACAAATCTCTTTTACTGTTAATGGAAAACACAGAGAAACAAAGTGAAGTATCTGCTTACCAACTGCATTTCAAATGATTTTCTCAAAGTCTTCTTTAAATACAGAGAAAACACTTGTGTCATTCACATTGGCAGGTAAAAATCCCAGAATTTTATTCAAGAAGTGCTCTCTAGCTCTCTCTCTCTCTCTTTCTCTCTCTCTCTCACCTGTCTTTCTCTCTGTCTCTATCTCTGTCTTTCTCTTTCTTTTTTTTCTCTCCCCCTTCTTCCCTCTCTCTTCCCCCTTCCTCCTCCCTCTCTGTTCCTCTTCTTCTTTCATTCCCTTTCTCTCCCCATTTCTCTCCCTTTCTCCCTCTTTTCTTCCCCATCTCTCTTCCCTTCTCTCCCTCTCTCTCCCTCTCTCTCTTTCTCTCTCTCTCTCTCTTTCTCTTTCTCTCTCTCTCTTC
>NW_020955182.1:1251114-1255725 GCF_900497805.2 Vombatus ursinus
CCTATCTTTCTCCATTTGGGATCAATTAAACTTTAAATTAGCAAGTAACAGCAAATATCAAAGCACATTTGCCACTTGCAACAAATCTTGCCAAGGGCAGCAAAGAAATGAGAGAGGATTGAGGGACTGATCTGAGGCAGATGTCATCAAAACTAAAGTCAGATTAAGTGGCCTCTAGGTCAATGGAAATGAAATATTTTAACACATTATTCCAGCACACATGGGCAACATGGGTAGAAATAAAATATCATCAGTGGAAAGAGATGAAAGAAAAACTAAGAAATATTGACCTGACCCTTTCTACTGACTTGACTTTAGGAAGTGAAAGGCATGTGAAAATGGCAACCACACAATCACATAATACCAGTGACACAAATCAACATTCTTAATGTCTGGCCATGGTCCCCAGAGTTTAATCACCAAGTGGTCAGCCTCTCAGTGATGTCTCTTTTTTTAATTAGCTAGAACCGTCCTCAGAAAACATTTAGTCCAAATTGGCTCCAGAATTGAAAAAAGAAGATAGCTTGTGGAAAATTGCAAACTTCCTTATGAATTCCTTAGATTCTCATAAAAACAAATTCTCATCTTTTTAATGTTAGCATTTCACTATAGCATTATAGTGTCAAGGCCTAGAACACCCCTGCCTCTGAAGAACTAAAGAGAGGCATCACACAGAGTACAATGGAGAGGTGAATGGTGAGTGTGAGTGTGAGTGTGAAGCAACCTATAGTCAGTTCACCATTATCACCATCATCATCATCATCATCATCATCATCATCATCATCATCATCCCTACCAACACCACCACCATATATTGCAAAATACTTTCTCTACATTACCTCATTTGGGCCTCACAGCAGCTTACCAGGTAGGTACTGCAGGTATTATTGTCATCTTCACTTTACTCATGAGGAAATGAAGGCTCAAAGAAATTAAGTAGTAGAATTTTTCCATGGTCAGATAGCTAACAAAAGGCAACATAGTACAGTAGATAATACCTGACCTGACCTCAGAACCAGGAAGAGCCAGGTTCAGGTCCTGGCTCTGATGTGTACTAGTGACTCTTAGTATTCAAAGCAATTCTCAAGGGAGTTTCCTCACCTGGGAATTCCCTATAGTGAAACTCCAGGTCTCCTTCTATCCTGCGCTCACATGTGGGAGGTACTTGGATTTACTCTGAGGCCCTTTGACTCTAGTGTCAGTACTACTTCTATTATGCCACATTTAAAGTGACTCCTCCTTCCAAAGAAGGACAATCTGTTTCCTCTGCTCATAGATAGCCTTATACCCTTGTGTGTGTCCAGAAAGCAAAAGGAATTAGTAGGGACAACTAATTTATGCTTCTTTTTCTAGATGAGGAAAACCAAAAGTCCCAGCTCTGTAACTATCTACCTGTTGGGAAAAAAAAAAACCTCTCTTGGCCTCAGTTTCCTCATTTGTAAAATGAAAGTTTCAGACTAGATGATCCTCTAATGCCCCTTTCAGCTTTTAAAAAAAAGTTATGTTCCTATGAAACCTGGAGTGGCAAAGAACCTCCCTCAAAGTCACTGAAGAAATAAAGAGCAGGTCCAAAATTTGAATTCACACCTTCTGATTTCAAAAGTGATTGACTTTCCATGAGACCATACTGCCAGCTACGTGCAAGTGGTAATGATGAAGGATGCAGAGGGAAATTACTCCCTTTGTTATGTTAATTGTTTAAGCAAAAAAAGCTACATAAGAACTTAGCTCTTTACACACACACACACACACACACACACACACACACACACACTCCTTTATCCTCTTTAGTTGTAGTTATAATAGCATTATTCCTTGCAATTCCATCACATTCTGAGTCTTCTGCAAACGTCATTAATTTATTATTCACTTCCTTCACAAGATTCTTAATAAAGACACCCAACTAAAGCAAACCCTCACCCTTCTGGACTTTCCAGCAATCTCCAGTCTTCCTGGCAACTCTGTCACTAGAGACTACTCCTCATATCTCCATCATATCTTAATGACTTTCTCCATTCCCATGAAAATGTTTGGATGCTAGGTAGTTGGAATTCCTTTTGCAAGTGAAACCTCTTCCCAAAAACCCCACTATATTACTGACCATAGGACTTTCACCTATGAATTAATTTTAGCTTCAGAGGGTACAGTGAATGAGTGAATCTTACAAAGAAAGATATTTGGCCTGATAAAAGGAAACACTTCCTGACAAATAGAGCCATCCCAGTGTCACAGACTGCTTCACATAGTTAGTGAGGAACCTTATGATATCACCCTTAAGGGAGGTCTATAAACACTGGATGAATGGCCACTAGTCAGGTATTTTACAATGAGGATTATTGTTCAGATACAGCTCGATCTCAATGACTGCTAAGGTTCCTTCCAACTCTGAAATCCAGTGGTTCAGAAGGAAAAGAGAATAAGTATTTATATAGTACCTACTATGTGCCAGGCATTGGTGCTAAGTGCTTTTATGCAAATATTATTTCACTTTTTTTCTTACAACAACCCTGCAAAGTAAATGCTATTATTATCATCTCCATTTGACAGTTGAGGAAACTGAGGCAAACAAAGATTAAGTGACTTGTTCAGGGTTGCACAGCTAATAAGTGTCTAAATCTTGCTTCAAACTCAGGTCTTCCTGACTCCAAACCCAGTGTTCTAACCACTGTACAACCAGCTGCCTCTAAATGCAATAACTTTCTTTCTTTCTTTGTCTCTTGTCCCTATCTTAACTCAGACCATATAATAAAGTCCACCAGAGTCATTGTTCCCACCTATCTGATTTGATAATACAGCATTACCACAACTCGCTTTAGAATGTAAATTCAAAGGGGGAAAAAGTATAAACCATGAAATGTTCTAGAAATGTCAAATGTTCTGTTAAAGAGATGAGAACACTATCAAGTGGATGGCAATCCATCTGTGTCGAACTCAACAAGTGCTAATATTAATTCATATTTATATAGAACTTTAAGGTCTTCTCACCGCTTTCTGTATAATCTCAAGAAGCAGATAATGCATATATCAGTATTATCACTTTATATATGGGGAAATTGAGACTTACTGAGATGAAAGCTCTTGCCCAGGGTCTCAAGTTGATACTGAAAACCCTGGGAAGTACATAATACAACTATTATTATTGCCACTTTACAGATAGGGAAACTGAGGGTCACAAGACAAAATACCTTGCCAAGGTCTTATAGCTAGTTCTCTATATTGTTGACTCTCCCAGTATAGACCTGACCTGTGGTGTTCCAATGGGTTGGGCTACCATGATTTCCTGACACTTTAAAAAAGTACCCTGGAGGTTTAGCTGCTTTTTAGAGTCAGGCAAATCTGCCTGTCTTCTGTCTCATGGATACTTCCATCCCTCTTGTTGACTGGGTTTGTCTTTATTTGTGATACTGGAAGGGGTAAGAAAGAGCATTTCTCCCTAAAATACATGAGCTCCATCTTGTGAGATTCTAGCTGACTTCCTCCCTGTCTTCTGCCCTTCTCCTTCTCAAGCTCCCCCTCTCTCTCCCAGGCCTCTCACTGTGACCAATTCCTGAGAAGAACAAGTTCCCTCTTTGCTTTTGGACCCACTCCATGTGCAGCCAGCTCCTTGGCCTCTTGGGCCTCCCACCGCCCTCCACCTCCCCCCGACACAGAGCCATTTTAGCTTTTCTCGGCTCTGTTCACACAAGACCGCTGTTGCAGATTCCACTGATCAAAGACACATGTCAGTTTAGAACAAACCCCAACAATTGTTTATGCACTCAGAGGAAACTCCTCTTTGCCTTTTCACTCACTCCTTTGCCGGCCTCCAACGCCCCAGGAGGTGAACAAGGGTTTCCTTCGTCCAGGAGGCAGAGGACAGCTGAGTCTAGTTCTGCGAGCATCATTTATTTGTCTGACTTGGGACTAAGGACTCAAAACATAGTTCAGATGCCACCTCTTAAATAAGGCCTTTCTCATTCCTTTTCCTCTCCCTCCATTAGCATGTAGCAGAGTACAAAGAGCAATGAATCTGGAGTCAGAAGGCTCAGGTTCAAATGCTATCTCTGCCCCTTGTCCCCTTGTGATCTTGGGTAAGTGTCTGGGCCTCAGTTTCATTATCTATTAAGTGAGGTTCAGACTAGGCCTCTAATGGCCTTTCTAACTCTTAATAATAATAAGTATTTAAATAGATACAGCACTTTAAGATTAGCAAAGAGTTTTACAAAATATTATCTCATTTGTTCCTCAAAATGCCATTGGGAGGGAGTTGATGTTATTATACCCATTTCACACATGAGGAAATTGAGGCAGAGGTTAAATGATTTGCTCAGGGTCACACAGCTAGGAAGTATCGGGATTTGAACATAGGTGTTTCTGACTCCAGTTCCAGAGCTCTCTCTGCTGCGCCATCAATGAATTTATGTTGTTTTTGCTTTACACACATGGTATACACTACAGTAGAACATAAGTTCATTGAGGGCAGGAGCTATTTTGTTTGGTTTGTATCCCACCATGCCTATCACAGTGCCTTGTGTAGTGTAGGTATTTAAATGTGTGTTGAAATGAACTGGAATCCAATCTGTGACACATAACACTTACTAGCTGTGTGACCCTGGGCAAGTCACTTAATCT
>NW_020955182.1:1255758-1282841 GCF_900497805.2 Vombatus ursinus
ATTGAGAAAATGATCAATTGGTCTTAGAATCACAAAAATCTCACACTTAAAAGGGGTCTCAAAGTTCTGATCTAGTCCATCTTTTATGTGTTCAGTAGGTTGTTGTCCAGTCTTTACTTGAAAACTTTAGTGAAGATACATGCCCATGAGAATCATTTCCATTTGGGGATAATTCTAACTGTTAGGACATCTTCCTTACTTTAGCTTAAATCTGCCTCTCTGGAACTTGTCCAGAATAGTTCGAGAGGGTGCACATTGAAGGTATTCACATTACTCCTTCTTGGGCAGGAAGGGAAGAATAATTCCTCTTGAATATTTCTCTCACGCTCACTCTTCCCAATAACATTCTTCCCACTGTTCAGATTCCCTTTTATCTAGATGAGATAGAGAATAGCTACTTAGATTTCAAGACTTTTGAGGGAAGGGGATTTTCCTTGAGGGAGATCAAAATATTTCCAGCATGTGCCCTCATATCTGATACATCAATGGCTCCCTCCTTACCCTAATGCTCTTGGGAAATGCCATCTAATTAATACACAGCCTGTGGTTTCAACTCAGTCCGACAGACTAAGGACTATGACTACAGTCTTATGCTGGACTCTTTCCTTAAGAAAATTCTAAGTATATATTTAGAGTGAAAGAAACTTTTGAGGTAATTTAGCCCAACCTCCTCATTTTACAGATGAGGAAACTGGGACTCAGAGAAAGGAAGTAACTTGCCTAAGGTCTTGTTGGGGGAGGCAAGGCTATACACATAAAATAATTTGAATTCTATTACAAAGTAATATCAACAATTGTATGGCACACACTATTTGAATATTAAATACTGAAAGAATTTAAAATAAAAGGAAGAATTGCATGGCCAGGTGTTAATGAGGCTTCTTTAAGGAGGTGAATCTTCAATTCAAGATTCCCTTCTCTGTGTCTACACTGCACGTTGAATGCCAATTCAATTTCATCTAGAAAGAGGAAAAATTTGTGTTCACAGTGTTAGTTTTTTTTTAAGTAACTCATTTCAGTATTCAACGAGGGATGTAATTATACTTTCTTGATCCCACAAAGTTTCTTTCTATTGGAATCACAAAGAGCTTTAGACTTATATAGTTCTTATTTCTTTGCAAGATTAGGATGCAATTGCCAGGTTAGTCTGCCTGTCTCTGCTTTGTTTGTTTGTACAAATGGTGGCTTGGAACATGTTTTCATTCTCCTAAAGTTCCGTAATGTTTACACAAGTGTTTGGATGGGGTTCCCTCAGCTGGACCAGGCTGTTAGGATGCATAGAAAGCTAAGAGTTGAGAAGATTCTGGCTACACACTTCATTCATGCAGGGCCCATAGTGAGAATCTCTCCTTTCCTATTACTCTTTTTCCTCTTCTTGTCATGCCTCATTATCTGTAAACAAGGCTGTGTGTACAAAGCCAAACAGATGGGTTTTCCACTCCGGGTGAGGGACGTGGCTTCCATCATCTCCAGTGTTTGAGATAGCCACTCAGCCTCTAGCTACTGATCTGAGTACATTCCCAACACTAAGCCTCCGACATTTTGCCATAGCTTTTTAATTAAGAAGTGTACATTACAGACCAAAATTATATGAGGTGGAAGATAAACCTTTCTCTGACGGAGTTTCAATGAGCTTTTGAGGCCCCTAGGAACTCCAAAAGTGCATGATGTTGTAAGCCATGGTCACTGCACCTTATAGCTAAAGGGTTTCTTCAAAAACAGAAATATTTTGGCTTATAATTGGTCTTCTTAATTTGAAATTTGAAATTGGTAAAGAAAAAAGAAAGAGGCACCAGTCTCACCTCCAAGTCTTAGGAGTCACAGAAAGAACCGTCAAATAGTAGTTGCTTTGAAATGGAATTAAATATGCAACTATCAAAACTAGAAAATCAAGCAAATCAGTATTCCCGATATGTACCACAAAAAAAATCCTAAAAATCAAACAAGTGATAAAGAAAATTGAAAAGAAAACAAAACCCTCCTGAGTTAAAAATAAATAAATAAAACTAATTGATTTATTTTGTTAAAAATATAGTTCTCCCATTTTCCCAAAAGATTAAATATCTTGGCCAAAAAAGAAAAAGGAGAACCCACTCACCAAGGTCAAAAATGAGAAGGGGAAATGCATAATGATGGAGAGTAAATAAATAAAATGACTAAAGAATATTCTACTCAATTACATGCCAACAAAACCAAAAACTTTAATGAAATGAATGAATATTTCCAAAAGCACAAAATAACTGGGTCAACAAAACAAGATATAGAAAGTTTAAAACACCTGATGTTGGAAAGAAACATGAAACAAGTTCTAAGAAGAAACCCAGGGTGCATTCTTGTGCTCTATATGTATAAGGGAGCATAGATGTTATTTATTCCCATGAAGGTCATTAGTGTTTTGTACTTTGTGGGTTTCCAAACTACCCTATCACACTGTGCTTCCTAGCTGGAGCTTTAAAGAAAGGATTCTTGTTCTGATCAATTTCATCCATGCCAAAATACTGATAGTCTTTTGCTTGGTACCACTACCTGGGGCAATGGTTCTTGGTTGGGCTAGAGACGTGTTTTATATCTTTGAGTTTTAGATTCCCACCTCATGATATTAAAATCCCTGTCTGTAAAATGCATAGAATAATCTCTGCTGTAAGAATCCTAAGACCTTGAATGTATTTATTTTAAGTGTAGGTGAGGAATGAATTTGGTTTCTAGGAAATAGTAGACTGAGTTATGTATGCATTAAAATAAACAAACAAACGAAAAAACTCTCCTTTCTAATAAATCACAATGGGCAGTTTGGAAAGGAAAGAACATGGTGTAGTGAAAAGAGAAGTCAGCTTGGAGTCAGGCCTAAATTCAAGGGTGTTTACTTGTTGTGTGACCATGGGCAGGTCACTTGACCTCTCTGGGCCTCAGTTCACTTTGCTTTCAAATGAAGGGTTTGAGCCAGGTGATCTCTGAGACCCTCCCAACTCCAAGCTTTATGATTCTATGACTTCTTTAAGCAGCTATTTCCTTATCCGTAAGATGGGAATAATGGCTTTATGCTATATACCTCATATGACTATGTATAAAACAAAACACTGTCAATTCTGAAATGCCTAAGTTCTACTGAAATGGACAGTTTGACAAATAAATAAGGTGCTTAATAAGTGCTAATTGATTGATTGAAATATTTATTTCCTGGGCTACAGTCCAGTGGAAAGAGGATTGGCCAAGAAGTTGAAGGACTTGATTTCACACATCCCATCTCTAACACTACCAGCGTAACTTCAGGTGAGTCACTTGATGTCTATGGGCCTCACTTTCCTCACCTGTAAAATGGGTAGGTTAGACTTTAGAGGGCCCCTTCCAGCTCTAACTCTCTGACCTACCATTACATTTTCTACTATTTACCCTTTTTAAGGACTCGTTACTTCCTTTTCTCTGCTCTACTCCTTTCTGTTCCTTTTCCTTCATGAGTCTAAAAGTAACTATTCTCCGAGGAACATAGTTCCTTGCTGAAATGTTTCAAGTTTATGCGATACATCATATTTAACAACAACAACAACAAGAAAACATTATGCACTATTTGATTTGAACCTTACAACAAGCCTATAAAGTAGGTCCTGTTATTATCATGGTAGGTAGGTGGCATAGTGGGTGGAGTCCTGGGCTTGGAATGAGGAAGACCCGCGTTCAAATCTGGCCTCAGACACTCACTAGCTGTGTGACTTTGGGCAAGCCACTCAACCCTATTTGCCTCAGTTTCCTCATCTGTGAAATGAGCTAGAGAAGGAAATGGCAAACTACTCCAGTATCTTTGCCAAGAAAATCCCAAATGGGGTCACAGCGAGTCAGACACAACTGAAATGACTGAACAACAACAAAAATTATTATCTCCATTTTACAGATAAGGAAACTGAGGCTGAAAGCAGTTAAATGACTTAACCCAAGGTCACACAGCTAATAAATGTCTAAGGCAGGATTTGAAGTGATGTCTTTCTGAAACCAAGTCTAGTGTTCTCTGCAATATGTCACAAAGCTGTCTTACACTTATTTCTATTTCTACTGGTCTCCAAAACTCCTTTGGCACTCCGCAGTATTTCATTCTGTAGTTTCCAACTTTTCACTTATTTAAATGAGTGGCCTCTCTTTCTCTGACCCTCTTCTTTTCCCAAGTGTTAGCTATCTTGGATTGTTCCGAGGAACAGTAACAACAGGCCTGAAAATTAGGTCCATGCTTCTGAATCCAAAAGCCATCCCTGCTCTTTAACTTTTAGGCCCTTCATCTAACCAGAAGACTCTCTTATCCAAGAACTCTGGGGACATGTGCAGAAGAAGTCACAAAAGTGTGGCCTTGGGTAAGTTATTTAACCTCCCCAGGCCTCTATTTCCTCATCTGTAGAATGGATGCATTTGGAGTAGATAGCGTCTGAGGTCCCTTCCAGCTTCTATGTCTACTAGCCTATGATATCACTTACTTCCTCAAATACGGGTTCTTCTAGTGAAAAGCATCCTGAAGTTCCTTCCTCTGAATGAAGCATTTTAGGATTCAGCACCATTGGTCAGAAGTAAGTGCTCTCAGCTCTTAAACCGTTCCCCATGTCTACTGCACGTTAGCAATGAAAAGGGGGGTGGGGTGGGAGAGCATCTAACCACTAAACAGTAACAAAGATGGAAAGAATCTTCTTACTTAAGCGTAGGCCAGATTTACGGTCAGAAATATGGAGTCTGTCTCAGCAGGAGGAGGTCATGAAATAGCATGAGCTAATATGGGGGGGTGTGAAAACATGCATTGTTGTTTGGTTAACCAATGTCGCACAATTAAACAATTCTCCAAAATCAATTAGCCTAGTGTTATGACTAAGATGACATGTTTTTCTAACTTCTTGGATGTTTTACTGCCGAAGGATTTTCTGCAGGCATTGGGACAAGAAAATTAAACGTGGAAACGTCAAGGCAAGAATATAAAAGAAAAAAAAAAGTTCCTTAGCCCCATTAATTAAGAGAACCAGGTCAAATCTGGAAACTCTGAAGTTGCCGAAACATCCAGAAATGACTCAGAACAATTGTTGGCAGCCCCACTCTGCCTGTTGTCGAAAGCCACAGATCAGTTTCCCTTTCTTTCTTTCCTTTTTTTTTAATTCCCCTTTTTAATTTAGTTGAGCTACAGCTGTGAAAACTGGCTTTGTCTTTTGAACTCCTGTATTTATGCTCGTAACTAGAAGCCCCGAGGAAATGTAGTTTTTAAAGTCATCCATGAAAAATTAAAAGCGTGTTTCGTGGGAGGAGCCCGGACTAGCCTGTTGGTGCTTGTGACAGATTTTGATTATGCTGACAATAACAAAGGTTGTTTTTTTTTTTTTAAAGACCAGTAACAAAAGCTTACACATTCCTTCTAATTGCTCTTGTGTCTAGTAAGAAAAAAAAAAGACATATGGGAAGCCTGGCAGAGAGTCCATAACATCCAAATAGCCAGAAATCAGATTTTTTTTTCAAATGTACAAATTGTATTTCCAATGCATAACACAAAATCAAATAGCATGACGATCTTATCATCTTCACCACACTGCGCTGACATGGATGGCTAAAGACGGGCCCCAAAAGTAAGGCAGGGTTGGAGGCTTTCTTTGTGTATGGGATGGTCTTGTTTTAAGACACACACACACTAGAAGAGCATCTTCGTTCTAGGTCTCTGAGTCTGGTCCAGGTCTAGGTAAAGAGAATACGGAGGCTGTCATGTTTCAAGGCCTTGCAGGATGAGAGATAGTGAAGTGTGATGGAAAAAAAAAATACTCTGGAATTGGAGTCAGGAGAGAATCAGGTACAAGTTTCATCCCTGACACCTATTAGCCATGTGACCAAAGGTAAGAACCTTACATTCAATGAACCTCAGTTTCCTCATCTGTAAAAGGGGAATGGTCATAATAGCACTTACCTCACATGTTGTCAGGGTCAGGATCATAAAGATAGGACTAGAAGGAATTCAGAGGCCGTCTGATCCAATCCCCTTATTCTTTAGCTCAAAGATGTTGTGTATGTAAAGTATGGTGAAAACCTTAAAACAAGTTAGAATAAAAGGTAGATCCCTTGAGAGTAGAGTTTATTTCATTTCTATCTTTTTATCCCTAGTGCAAGGTCAGTGCCAGGCACATAGTAAGCATTTAATAAATGTTCTATGTCCATCCATCCACCTCTGTCTCTGTCTCTGTCTTTGTCTGTCTCTCGGTCTCTCTCTCTCTCAGCCTCTCTCTCTCTCTCTCTCAGCAAATTGTAAATGCTTTAAAAATCCTCATTGACTGATTAATTACTATAGGTACAACCACTGGACAAGCAACGCATTCAGCGTTTCTAGTAAGAATTAATTTAGCTAGGAGAAACAAAGGTGAGAGGCACTCAAAGAAGATTCCTGAGGAAGAGAGATCTTCCATCAGATCCACTTGGGTCCAGGCCTGTTTGCTATTAAGTCCAACCCTTGGGTTCAAGTGCGCTCAAACAATCTGAAAGCCCAGGAACATTATGAGATGAGTGGAGAGGCAGAAGGGAAACCATTTGATCTGGAAATAAGCCAACCACTTTCTTTCACTTATGTAGAGCTAAACCAGGGAACTCTGCCTCTGCCTGATAACATACAAAGTTTATAGGGCTCTGGCTGCAACACCTCATTCACATAACCCCACTGGTGGGAAGAGAGCCCTTGGAATAAAAGGGCATTTTAATTTAGTGCCATTTCCCTAAACAAGTAGAGATTTCAATGCAGAGAGCCATTCCTTGCTAGATCCCATAGTCCACAGTTCCTTTGTAAAATAACGAGGTCCACCAATCTCTTGACTGAAGAGGACTTAGAACAATTCAGGGGGCAAGGCCCTTCCATGGACTCATCCATGTTCAGTCTTGGCATTCTGCTATTTATCCAGCTCCAAACTCTTGATTACCTAACTTCAGACTTTATCATTATTGGGGCAATTAAAGACTTCATGGATTTGAGGCTAGTATGTTGGGATGGTCTGAAAAGAAAAAGGGAAGGGAGAGAAAGAGATACACTGAGAAAAGGGGGAAGGGAGAGAAACAATGGGGAAAATTATGTCACATAAAAGATACATGCAAGGAAGAATTTTTACAATGGAGGGGGAAACGGGGAGATGCACAACACTTGAATGTCACTTTCATCTGAACTAGTTCAAAGAGGGAATTCTATTATACACAAACACACACACACACACACACACACACACACATGCAATTGGGTATGGTAATTCAACCTTACCTAGCAGAAGTAGGAGGGGAAGGCTGTAAGATAAAGCAGAAGGAGTGATAGTTGGGAGGGAGGATTAAGGGAGGCAGTGGTCAGAAGCAATCAGGCTTTTGAAAAGACAACAGGGTAAAAAAAAAGAGAGATAGAAGGATAAATAGAAGAGAAAAAATGGAAATATACAATTAATAATCATAACTGAATAGGAATGGGATGAACTAATCCATAAAACAGAAGAAGATAGTAGAATGGTTAGAGACCACAATCCAATCATATGTTGTTTACAAGAGACACGTAAAACCAAGATGAATACACAGAGTTAAAATAAAAGTCTGGAGCAGAATCTCTTATCTTTCAGCTGAAATAAAAAAGGCAACGGTAGCAATCATGATCTCAAACAAAACAAAGGAAAAAACTGACCTAATGAAAACAGGTAAGCAAGAAAACTATATTTTGATAAAAGGCACCATAGACAATGAAATAATACCAGTACTAAATATATATGTACCAAACATGGCATCCAAGTTCTTTTCTCTAATTGGTCATTTTATTTATACAAATCAACATATATGAAAGGTTTAGGGGTATTTCCCAAGGGACGTTCATTCTGTTGTTACAGCAACTATCAATAGAATATCCAGAGGATCCTTTTCCATCTGAGACCAAACATCTTTCTCGTATGCTTACAGCCTCGTCCTAAGGCAGAAAGGATCGTCAAAGATAGAAGAGGAAGCCGAGCTGAAAAGAAAATGAGCTTTTTGGAGAACATGACCACTGTTCACCGACTCCTGAGAGAGTGCTGTCCCTGAGTTCAGTGATTACGTAACATTACGTTTTAAGCTAGGACGACTGGCTGGCTGGCTGCAACTGTGAAACACCCTTGGCTTAGATAAGAAACACCACCAATAAAAGAGTATCTTAGTACTGCCTCAGCTAAAAAATAGACACTACATGTCTATGTGTGAAGAAATTGTGGACAAATACAGGAGGAATAAGGAGTTGGTGGCGAGAGCCTTGGACTCTGGGTCAGAGGGCTTGGGCTTGAGGATCAGCTCTGTGTGACCTCAGACTGGTCACATTTTCACCCTCTGCCTCATCTTGAACCTGGCCATAATAACGAATGAATGAACTCCTCTCTTTGGCTCATCAGTCAAAGGAGGTGGGTTGGACTTGGAAGGTCTCCAAGGTCCCCTCCAGGGACCTTGGGCTTGGGCTTAGCCCAAGCCTAGGTTACTTTCAAAGGCAGAAACCAAAATGGAATCCTTACCCACAGATAGACAATGTGAAGAAAGCCCAGCGAGGACACAGCTGAATAACATCTGCAGGAGTAAAGCCTCCGCTCCCACACCGCTGACTGATCCACTCACCTACTTCCTTTTTCACCTGTGGGTTTTCTTCCCAAAGACTGCTTGGTTGAATCTTTTTTATTGCCTATTTATACCATAGACTAGTTCACAGAGCCCCCATAATACCATCACCCAATGCACTGTCAGGTAACAACCTTAGCCCTAAACTCAGAATCAGAAGAGATGGCTGAGAATCTTGTTTTTGCCATTTACTGTGGATGACCTTGGACAAGTCACCACTTTCCCTTCAGTCAAATGGGGCTACATGCACTTCCTGTTTCCTAGGGCTGCAATAAATAAAGTGATTTGGAATCCTTAATGAGCTAGAGAAGTGTGAGTTATTAAGCAAATGAGACCTTTTCCACCACCACTCCACTCCCCAAAAGACCAAGCCCACTAGGGCTTGACAAGTGGGACTAGGTCACTGACAAGTGGGAGCCTCCCTTCCTCTTGAACCCACTTGAGTCTCAGCTTGAATGTGCATTGAGGTCAGAGAGCTAAATTTAGGCCATTACACATAATGAAATAAGGGATCCAGCACAGAAAGCTATGGCCAGTGCTGAGGGCAAGGAGGCATGAAACCTGAAGAAAACTTCCAGAAGGTTTAAACTGAGCTTTTGTGGGTTTTGGTGTCCACCAGGCATCCTTGGCCAAAATAAAGGTTGGGATAAGCCTCGTTTTTATAAATGGATGCATGTGGCCACAAACACTTGAGGAAGAGAGGATTAGATGCAGTCAGCTCTTGTTTTTATAGCACTGAAGACTGGCTAAGAACCTGCTTCGACAAAACCCCCTCTGTGGCTTCATTTACTTCCCCTGTATCTCGGACATAATATCTTGGTTCACTTGTCTAGTGCTTCTTCAGTTTTCTCCATGTTTTTTGTAGATGTTGATGTGCTGGTCTCTACCAGGCCAACATCATACTGGGCTGAACTAGCCATCTGGAGGTGGCCTCTCCTCCAAGATGGGCTGGGAACAGTCATATAACAAATCTCCCCAATCAGGCAAAATGACCTGTGACTGGGGCCACAGGGTTCTTCATGATCTGTTGGCATCTTATTTTGAAAGTGGTATCATTCCTGGTCAGAAAGTTAGGATTTAAAAATAGTACCTCAGGCACAAAAGAAAATTGTCTCAGGAGGCAGAGGTTCAGAGGTTTCCAAAGACTGGGGACTCAGGCAACTGTGGCTTGCCTTTTGTAACTGATATCAGAGAGCTGACTCTCATGGTTGCAAGGTTCAATGTGCACAAGGCTGAACATCCAAATTCTTAAAGAAAAGTTAAATGAATTAGAGGAGGAAATAGATAAGCTATACTAGTGGGGGGTCTCAAATTTTCCCTCTCAGAGTCAGATAAATCCAACCACAAAATGAATAATAAAGAAGTGAAGGATATTCATGGAATCTTAGAAAAGTTAGATATGATAGATCTCAAGACAATATTGAGCAGGAATAGAAAGGAGTATACCTTTTTCTCAGGTATACATGGCACCTTCACAAAAACTGACTATGTATTAGGGCATAAAAACCTCACAAAGAAATGCAGGAAAGAAGAAATATTAAATGCACCTTTTTAAAACCGTAAGTAAGTAAAAGTTATATTCAATAAAGGGTTTTGGAAGCACAAATTAATTAGAAGCTAAATAATATAATCAATCCTAAGGAATAAGTGGAGCAAAGAACAAATCATAGAAATAATAATTTCATTAAAGAGAATGACAGTAATGAGACAACACACCAAAATTTATGGAATGCAATCAAATCAGTGTTTAGGAGAAATTCATATCTTTAAACACTGATATTGATAAAAGAGAAAAAGGGCAGATCAATGAATTGGACATGCAACTAAAAACAAAACTAAAAAAAAGAACAAATTAAAAATCCCCAATTAAACCCCAAATTGGAATACTGAAAATCAAAGAAAATATTCATAAAATTAAAAGTTAGAGAAATATTGCATTAATAAAACTAAGAGAGTTATGAAAAAATAATAAAATAAATAAATCATTGTTTTATTTTATTTAGAAAAGAAGAAAACTAAATTATCAGTATCAAAAATGAAAAATGAAGATGAAATTAAAACAATTATTAGGAGCTACTTTGCCAAATTATATTCCAATAAAACTGACAATTTAAATGAAATTGATAAATAATTACAAAATAGACATTTCCCAGATTAATAGAAGATGAAATAGATTGTTTAAGTACAACATCTTAGAAAAAGAAATGGAATAAGCCATAAATGAACTCTCTAAGGAAAAAAAAAACACAGAGCCAGATGGATTTGAGAGTGAATTCTACCAAACATTTAAAGAACAATTATTTTCAATACTATATAAACTATTTGAAAAAATAAGTAAAGAAAGAATCCTAACAATTCCCTTTTGATACATATATGGTTTTGATACCTAAACCAGGGGAGAGCAGAAACAGAGAACGAGAACTATGTACCACTTTCACTAATGAATATTGATTCGAAAAACTTAAATAAACACTAGTCAGGAGACTACAGTATTATATCACAAAGATCATACTCTATGACCAGGTGGGATTTATACCAGAAATGTAGGGCTGGTTCAATATTAGGAAAACTATAAGCATATTAACCATATTAATAACAAAAACAACAAACATCATGTGATTATATCAATAGCTACATAAAATCTTTTGACAAAATACAAAACCCATTCCTATTAAAATCACTAGAAATAATAGGAATAAATGGAGTCTCTTAAAATGATAAGTAGTATCTAACTAAAACCAAGAGCAAGCCTTACCTGTGATGGGGATAAACTAGTAGCCTTTTTAATTAGATCAGGGATAAAACAAGGATGCTCATTATGACCATTATTATTCAATATTGTACTAGAAATGCTAACTTTAGCAGTAAGACAAGAAAAAGGAATTGAAGGAATAAGCACAGGCAACAAAGAAATAGAACTGTCACTTTTTGCAGATGATATGATGGTATACTTAGAGTACTTGAGAGAAGCAACCAAAAACACAGTCTAAACAGTAAACAACTTTAGCAAAGTGGCAGGATACAAAATAAAATCATATAATTCATCAGCATTTCTATATATTTCCAACAAAACTATCAGGAAAAAATAAAAAGATGAATTCAATTGAAAATAACTTCATACAACATAAAGTACTTGGGAGTCTATCTGCCAAGACACACATGGAACTGTAAGAACACAATTACAAAACATTTTCACACAAATGAAGGTAAGTCTAAACAATTGGAGAAATATTATTTGCTCATGGGTAGGCTGAGTCAATGTAATAAAGATGATAATACTATCAAAATTTACATATTCATTGTCATATAAATCAAACTTCCAAAGAATAAGTTTACAGAGTTAGAAAAAAATAACAAAATTCATCTAGAGTAACAAAAAGTCAAAAATATGAGGTAATCAATGAAAATTAAAAGTGAAGGAAGTTGGTCTTCCTATATTAGGTCTCAAACTATACTACAAAGTGGAAATCAGCCAAACAAGCTGGTACTGGATAAGAAATAGAGTGGTTGATTAATGGATTGGGTTAGGTTAACGATATACAGAAGTAAATGACCACAGTAATCTAGTGTTTTATAAACCCAAAGATCCCAGCTGCAAGATATGATTTCCTTCCTTATTTCTTTAATTAGATCTATTTTTACCTTTGCTTTATCTGAAATAATGATGGCTACCTCTGCTTTTTTTAAATTGCAGTTAAGGAACAATATATTCTGCTCCAGCCTTTCACCTTGTATCTGTGTGTCTCTCTGCTTCAAATGTGTTTCTTGTAAACACTTTGTAGGATTCAGGATTTTAATCCACTCTGCTATCCACTTTCATTTTATGGGTGAGTCCATTCCATTCACATTCACAGTTATGATCACTGTGTATTTCCCTCCATCCTATTTTCTCCCTCTTCATGCTTTCTCTCTCTCTGTCTCTCTCTCTGTCTCTCTCTCTCTCTGTCTCTCTCTGTCTATGTCTCTCTCTGTCTGTCTGTCTCTCTCTCTCCTTTCAGCCTGTCCCTCCTTACCAGTACTTTCCTTCTACCAGCCTCCCTCCTTTTCTTATCTCCCTCCTCTCCTATTTCTCTATAAGGTAAGATAGATTTCTACACCCAAATGAGTGTGTATGTTATTCCTTCTTTAAGTTAAATCTGATGTGACTAAGATTCAAGCTATGCTTACCCTTCTTCCTTCTTTCCCTCCATTGTAAAAGGTCTTTCATACCTCTTCATGTGATATAATTTACCCCATACTATATCTCCCTTCCCTCTTCTCCCAGTGCAATCCTCTTTATCATCCCTTAATTTTTTTAAGCCATCCCATCAAAATCAATGCATACTCACACCATCTGTCTATGTATGCTCCTTCTAACTGACCTGATAGAGACACAGTTCTTGAGAAATACAAATATCTTCTCATGTAGGGATGTAAACAGCTTAAGCTTATTGAATAACTTATGTTTTCTCTTTCCTGTTTACCTTTTTATGTCTCTCTTGAGTCATATATATATGTAGATATATATGTATATATATCTACAGATTTATGTAGATATATGTATGTGTGTGTATACATACATATATCTGTAGCTATATGTGTGTATATATACATATATACATATATACATGTATACATGTATGTATGTATATATGTATATATATATATATATATATATATATATATATACACACTAAGCAATGGGGTTAAGTGACTTGCCTAGGGTCACACAGCTAGTAAGCGTCAAGTGTCTAAGGCCAGATTTGAACTCAGGTATTCCTGACTCCAGGGCCAGTGCTCTATCTACTGTGCCACCTAGCTGCCCCCAAGTCCTGTATATTTGAAAATTGAATTTTCTGTTTAGTTCTTGTCTTTTCATCATAAAAGTTTGAAAGTCATCTACTTCATTGAATTTCCATTTTTCCCCTGAAGAATTATGCTTGGTTTTGCTAGGTGGTTGATTCTTGATTGTAATCCAAGCTCTTTTCTCTTTTGGAATATTGTACATATTCCAAGCCCTCTGATCCTTTAATGAAGAAGCTGGTAAGTCCTGTGCAATTCTGACTGTGGCTCCTTGATATTTGAATTGTTTCTTTCTGACTAATTACAGTTTCTTTTCTGACTTCTTGACCTGAGAGTTCTGAAATTTGGCTCTAATATTCCTGGGAGTTTTCATTTTGGGATCTCTTTCAGGAGGTGACTAGTGGATTCTTTCAATTACTATATTACCTTCCAGTTCTAGGATATCAGGGCAATTTTCCTTAATAATTTCTTGAAAGATGCTGTGCAGAGGTGGTTTTTTTTTGTTTGTTCTTGTTTTATCATGGCTTTCAGGTAGTCTAATAATTCTTAAATTATCCCTCCTTAATCTATTTTTCAGGTCAGCTGTTTTTCCAATGAGGTATTTTACATTTTCTTCTGTTTTTTTTCATTGTTTTGATTTTGTTTGATTGATTCTTGATGTCTCATAGAGTCATCAGCTTCCACTTGCCCAATTCTAATTTTTAAGGATTTTTTTTTCACTTTGCTTTTGTACCTCCTTTTGCATTTGACCAATTTTCCCTTTCAAGGAGTTGTTTTCTTCAGTGAATCTTTGTACATCTTTTCCCAGTTTTCATGCTTCCTTTACCAAGCTGCTGACTCTTTTTTCATGATTCTCTTGTGTAGTACTCATTTTCCCAATTCTTCTTCTACCTGTCTTATTTGATCTTTGAAATATGTTTTAGCTCTTCTAGCAGTTCTTTTTTGGGCCTGAAACCAATTCATATTTCTCTCTGAGGCTTGTATGTAGGCATTTTGACATTGTTGCCCTCTTCTGAGTTTGTGTTTTTACTTATTAGGTGCCATACCAATCAAACTACCAAAAATTATTTTATAAAAGTAGGAAAAAAACTATAACAAAATTCAACTGGAAGAACAAAAAGTCAAAGGAATCAATATAAAAATGTGAAATAAAGAGGCTTAGCCATACCAGATCTTAAACTGTCATATAAAGTGGTAATCACCAAAATAATCTAGCATAAGCTAAGAAACAGAGTAGTGGACCAGTGGAATAAATTAGGCACATGGTACTTACTAGTAAATGACCATAGTGATCTACTGTTTGATAAACCCCAAAATGCCAGCTTTTGGGACAAGAACTCATTATTTGAGAAAAACTGCTAGGAAAACTGGAAAACAGTATGGCAGAAACTAGGTATAAACTAACATCTTACACTGTATACCAAGATTAATATGGGTACATAAAGGATGATACCATAACCAAAATAGGAGAGCAAGGAATAGTTTATGTGTCAGATTTGTGGATAAGGGAAGAATTTAGAACCAAACTAGAAATAGAGAAAGAATTATTAGATGTAAAGTGAACAATTCTGATTATCAAATTAATTTTTTTTACACAAAGAAAACCAATGTACATGATTAGAAGGAAAGCAGAAAGATGGGAAACAAGTTTTACAGCAAGTGTCTCTATAAAGGTCTCATTTCTCAAGTTTATAGAGAATTGATTCAAATTTATAAGAATACAAGTCATTCTGCAAATGATAAAAGGCCAAAGAATATGAAGTCAGTTTTCAGATGGAAAAATAAAAGGTATCTATAGTCATATGAAAAAATCCAATAAATCACTATTGATTAGAGAAATGTAAATTTAAACAACTCTGAGATACCACCTCACACCTATCAGATTGGCTAATATGACAGAACAGGAAAATAATAAATATTGGAGGGGATATTAAAAAAAATAGGGACACTAAAGCATTGTTGGTGGAGTTGCAAACTGATCCCACCATTCTGGAAAGAAATTTAAGAACTGCCTATTATTAACTGCTTTCTTGACCATGAAAAGAAAAAAGCTTGTTTAAATCTGGAAGCAACTTAAAAGTAAGTTAAATTTAATTTGGAAGAATGTTTTGTATCCTTACTGTATTATTTTCTGTGAATGATAGAACTGAATTGTTTAGATATACTAGAAGCAAAGTCACCAAAAGATAGAGAAATGGACCATGTGTTTGTAAGCTTTTAAGAACCCCAAAGGCAACAGTATTGCAATTAATTGGTTTTGTGTAATAAAATTTTAAAGGAAAAATTCAGTGGAAGAAAGATTAGTTCTATAGATAATCTGGGATATGACTGGAAAATAAAGGCTAGAGGAATTAAGCAAATAGCAGAAAATAAGAGAAGTATCAATTCAGAATATTAAAAAAAAGACAGGTGGAGTTTTGAAAGGCTTTAATCTAAGTTCACTAGAAAGTTATAAAGGAAAGGAAGAGAGAAAGTTTAAACAAGTAGGGATAAAAGAAAATAGGCAGAAAATTAAGAAAGTTGTAGTCTATTTGTATTAACAATGTGAATAAAGGGTTAAAAAGTAAAGGGTTTGGAGTTTGGAGTTTTTTGGTTTTTTTTTTGAGGGGAAAGAGGCTCGAGGAAGGGTTCTGATCTCATTCAGATAAGAAGTAAGAAACTTTACTTGGTTATTCTTTATGATATGGAAAATATGGAAATATATTTGCCACGTTGAATTATTTGGGAGAGCATACCAAAATTCTGTCTTTGAAGAATCATTAGAAGGGTATGTTTTAGTCCTTATGTAAGGAATATACATTCATAATTTCATTACAATACAACAGAGGTTATGGTGAAAATTTTCATGTTTCAGAAAATCTTCATGGATCTTAAAAGAGGGGTGACAATACATGACTTTCACTTTAAATCTTTGGCAGTAGACTAGTGCTAGCAGTAAATGGCCTTTGGGGAAATCGAGGTTTAACTATAACCATTTGAGATTGTAAACCCAAACTTGATTAACTTAGGTTTTCCTGCTCCACGCATCTTCTAGTGCAGTGTCTTAATGCCAAAGAACAAATGCATTTGCATTAAATTCGGATTTGCGGCAATTATCCTAACGGGAGAATAGAAGTTAATGCAAAATCCATTTGTTCTTTGGCATTATGACATTGCACTAGGAGATGTGTGGAGCAGGAAAACCTTAGTTAAAATCCAATCTCAGAAATGTATTAGATGTGTGACCTTAAACAAGTAACTTTACCTCTGTCTACCTCAGTTTCCTAATCTGTAAAAGGAACAGATTATAGCAACCACCTCCCAGGAGCATTGTGAAGATCATATGACTGCAAAGTGCTTAGCACAATGCTTGGTACATAGCAAGGATTGTGTAAATGTTAGTGAATTTAAATACTCTGTATTGATCTTGAATGCAATCAATATGGAAAGTCAAAAGTGATAAAATGAATGATTTTCTTTGTAAGATAATTTGGAAGTGCATTTGACTTCATGTCACCCAACGGGTAATAAGTTTGTATCATGTTTAAATACTTTATATCATATATGATATGATGTTTCTAAACTCTGTGTGTGTGTGTGTGTGTGTGTGTGTGTGTGTGTGTGTGTGTGTGTGAAATTTAGGAAACCATTGTATCTGAAATGTTATTAGAAAAGACTGCTCTTCTAATCTGAATGCTGTTAGGTTATGAATTAAGTTGTAAAAGGATATTGTGAAATGTTTGAAAACTGGAAAATATTTAGTGGAGTATATTTGCTTTAATAACTTACTGTTGGGAGAAAAGTAGCACAATCCTTTTAAATTATCCTAATCTATGTAGTTCCTTGGGACTTTCTACCTGGTCAAGGTCATAAGATCTGAACAGCTTCACTGACCATGTGTACTAAAGCACTGAAGTTTAAGAAATTAGGACCATGCCCAGTCAAAGTGGGGAAATTTACAAGTTTGCTTATAGTAAAGAGTGAGTTTCATCTGAAATTATCTGGTTATCACTTATGAAAATTATAAAATTGTATGTTAATAAATAGTATGCATTGAAGTTACATCTTTGAACCAGCTTGGTAACAATAGACTTGAGATTCAAAGATTGTATTTTTTTGCCTTTGAGGTCAATAAGCGATATGGCTATCTGTTAGTCTGCAGACAGTAACCAACAATTTTCTGAGAGTTTTGAGTTAACTGTCATGTATTCACCATATGCATGAAACTCCAGAATGTGATTATTTCTTAATTTATAAATGAAGGATAAATGAAATGTCCTTGTATTTGCTCCTTGTTAACTGCTAAGAAAACATGAGAAAACTAATAATATCCTAGCCCTAACATGTGATTAGTGAAATTTCGCTGTTTGAGGTAAAATCTCGTGGGACTGTGATCTAATATTATTCTAAGTTTTTATTTTGAGTATGATTATCTAAATTGTCATGAAGTTAATAGTCCACCATTCAGGGGAATGCCATGTGCTTCCCAAAGCTGAGTGTGGTCTGAAAACTATTACAGGTGGATGTCTGTGTCTGAGAAAACTGAGGGGACAATTTTGTATAGGCAAAGGTAAGATTCTCTTGACTCAGTTTCCAAATTATGCTATTTCCTTTCTGACCAGGACATTTTCCCACCTGGTTAATTCAGAACCTAGCTTTTGGTACCCTATGAATAAGTGTGAAACTTTGATGCATGTTTGAGTGTTAACTATTGACTGTTAACTACTGGCTTGCCTAGAATCTTGCCTGGAATTAAACAGCACTAAGCGAGGTTTTTCCACTGTTATGGCTTGCGTCAGATCCATCTATGCCCTTGAAGGAACAGTCTTGATAATGTCATAACCATACCCCTCCCTTTTTCTTTCATTGCAAAATTTCTACAATCAGGACAGGTGAACAGTAGAAATTTGTGTTACAATACCAAGTCTTTTAATCAATAGATAATACTAAAACATCTGAGTTACTATAGTAGGACACAAGTATGAAAGATCTTACTATTGTTAATCTGTATTTTTGATCAATTCCATATCTCATGTAACTAAAGCTTGTCAACCTCTTGCCAATAGCTATATATTCATGGATAAGATTAGGTCCTTAAAGTATCTCATTGTTTCAACATGATATGACTATAACATATATAGCTTCAAAAAGGAGGGATGAGACAAACATGTAAAAGTATTTTTTTTATTTAATGGAGTAGTAAACTTTGAGAAAACAACAAGATTAGGCTATTAAAAATCTAATAACTAGGATGCATATTCTATTGGCTTCCAAATGTAACTAATAGGAAACAGAGGTTTGATTATCTTTTATAATGTTTTCTCAATTAGGTTAGGGTTTTTACATATAAAATATCAGTAATAATTGAAAAGAATTTTAAATCATGTTCTTTTTTATCTTTGGAAGTCCCTGTCTAATAATATTATTAATATTAAAAGACAGCAGATTTCATTTCACAAGTCAGATCCTCATGGATTGTTTAAGATTCTTACTTCAGACTATTGATGATATTGTCCATATCAGACACAAGGTTGGGTGAAGGTGGAAGGTACATTCTTCTCTTGAGCCTCAGTCTTTTTCTCTAACATCTGACGACATGTTGAAGTATTTTAACCTACGTCCCCGATTCCAAACACCATACCTGGACGCTTCTCCCAAGTATTTATTAAGTGCTGCAATGTGGCAACAAATATTTGTAGTTTGGTTTGGTTTTGTGTTACTTGTATTACTGAGACAGAGGTCAGATATATCTACTTCATCCCCTATTCTTCAGTGGAGGAATACATGGGCCATAAAAGGGATGTGACTTCACCAATGTCATGGATGGGCCAGTTCTCGGACCCAGGCCCCCTACACTGGAAAGTAGGGCTTTTTGATCTTTTAATAAATGAATGAATGCATGAATGAGTGAATGAAGCAGCACTATATTTATTTTTATTATATTTATGAATATCTTTTATTTGTTTTATTCATTTATGCATTCTTTTATTTATTTGATTGATTAATTAATTAATTAAGCAATACTATATGTCAAGCGCTGAGGATACAAATAACTAAGAAGACAGTCACTGCTCCCGAGGAACTCACCTTCTAACAGAGCAAGACCTGTTATAGTAGTATCCCTAAAGCCCAGCCCAGTGCCTGGCCCTTAGCATGCAGGCACGTGTTAATTTCCCTAGAAGCTCCACCTCCTCACAGTGGAGGGGTCAGTTTCCCTGCCTCTGTCTGAGTCTGGGCGGAGCCTTGGCTCGGAAGGGGCGGGGTCTGGGCCTGCTCCCTGGAGCGTCAACGCTGGTGGGATGGGGGCGGGGCTGGGAAGGCGTCACATGATAGAATTCCTGCTGGGGAAATGTGTTCTCACTGGTTCTCTCTCTGTCTGCCCAGAATTCTTGTCTGAGGCTGAAAGGCAGGTCCAGCCTCACAAGGGGGTGGGGGAGTGTGTGGACAAATGGGAGGGAGCCCCCCAATTCCACCCCCATCAGCCCCCAGGATGCCCAGGGGCCAGCACCAATGGGGGCCTCCAGGTGCGCCCAGGGGAGCACCTGATTGTTTTTGTCTGCCGGAAAGAAGCCCAGCTTAACTTAGTGGAGGCAGGGAACTTCTCTTGGCTAATGGACCTAACAGAATCTTATTGATCAGGGCCAGCTGGAGCCTCGCAGGGGGGCAGTCTGCTGGACTTGGGGGCTGCCCCTCCCCTCCCCTGCCCCAGTCCCCAAGTCCAGCCTTTGGTGCCTCCCCAAATCCCCTCATTCAGCAGAGCTCCTGGGGACCACCCAGATCCCAGATGGAGGTGGGCCCCGAGGTTGGCCTAATCTGGCTTTTTGTTGGCCAACTGATGGAGTGACAACAGGACTGATGCCCCGAGACTTTTACAAAGATGTGGCACCACCTAAAGACTCCTGGACAAAGCTGAGGGTGAGGCAGGGAATATCGCTGGGGACAGAGATGGAGGGACCTGAGATCTGGTCAGGGAGTGGCAACATAAGCTCCTGTAGGGCAGGACTTTTTTATTTGTTTTCAATTTTTGTATCCTGGGCCTGGCACATAGTAGGTGCTGAATAAATGTTGAATTGAGAATCATGGCTGGGGTTAGTTTTTATAGCCTTTTATGTGTTGAAATGATCTTAAACACAAACTACAAGAGATGCCTTATGGCATGGTAAGTAGAGTCAAGCTTGGTATTAAGAAGACTTGGATTCATGTCTTGCCTCTGACACACTGTGACCATAGATAAGGCCTTTAACTTTTAGTAACATGCTTCAGTATGTTAGAAACAAGATGTTGACATTCATAAGTGGAGGGAATTTCCATACAAGGGTTTGCCTAAACTGATAAAATCAGTGATCTGGAAATCATTCCTGCTTCCCACTACCCCCCAATAGTTAAGAAGTATGTTTAATCTGTTGTGTTGAAGTTCAGTATGAATTTTATAATAAACCGTAAGAACTCTGGGTTTGGAATCAGAGACCTTTGTTGAAGGTCTAGCCCTCCAACCTGTGTGACCCTAGGCAAGTCAATTAATCTCTATGTGTGACATCAGTTTCTTCATCTGTAAAATTAGGACATTGGATAAGATGGTCTTGAAAGTCCCTAACAACTCTGGATCTATGAGAGTGATAAAAGTTTATCGATACCATTTATAGAGGCACATATAAAGTGCTGTGTGAAGGAGTCTATTATTACAGAATTGATGAAACCATGGAGTGAGGAGGAGGCCAGCTGGGAGAAGGTGACATTTGAGTTGAGCTTTAAAAGATTAGTGGGATTTCAATCATCAGAGAGGAGGAGGCAAGGCATTTTAGGTACAAGGATCAGCAATGTGCAATTTCATTTGTCTAGAACTTAGAGACCTAGAAGAAAGAATAGAATCAATTGAGTCTGAGAGATAACATAGAGGGCGTTTGAAGCCAGGCAGAAGAGTTTGTATTCTATTGCCTAGGCAGTATATATTGAGAGGAGGGGTCCTAGGAGAAAGGGACCTCTTGTATGATTTTAATATATGGATGGAAAATGACTTACCTTTAAGGTGGTATTTTGTTCCAAAGAATCAGATACTTTGTAGTTGTCAAAAAACAGTAAACACAGTGAGAACTTGTATTCTCTGTCAATTTGTGACTTATTAATATATGGTTCTGCTATAGAAAGTTATTTGCAAAAGCTTTCCTCTTCCCTCCTCAAATTTGCATCTATTTATAAGCATGTAGATTACTCTTAAGATTGTGCAGAGATGGAAATTTGGTGTATGGGTCATAAGATCATAGTTTTAGTGCTGGGAGGGACCGTAGACATCTCTAATCAAATATCCCCTTCTTTTATTTATGAAGAACCTGAGGCCCAAAGAGGTTTAAGTGACTTCTCCCAGGTCATACTGCTCCCAGGTGATGAAGTCAAGGTTCAGACTTGGTGCTGTCTCCTGGCTCAGTCTAGTGCTCTTTTCACTATTCTGTACACATTGCCTTTCTTATTAAGCACTTATTGTGTATCAAGAGCCACAATAGGTATTGGGAGAGAGCCTTTCAGGCACTTACCCTTCACGGAAAGAGATTAGTCTCCTCAAGATGAGCTCTTTGAAAAGTGATGAAGGTGAAATTTTATTCTATGACTGAGAAAGGATTTTAAATAGCATCTAAGCAAAGTGAAAGGTGGGGGTCTCACTTCTCTTAAAATTAAAGGATAATTCCCTCCAAGGCCACCCAGAAGGAAGGCTTTAAATCAACACTCACAAGAGGTTGTGAATTAATAGCTGGGGGAGCAGCATTGAGGAAAGTGTGATAGATTGAAGGGTGTAGAAAGAAGAAAGGCTAGGTCTCTCCCTGGATAGGATGGTGGGAAATGCTAGAAAATTAGGGTATTTGCTAAGAACAAGGATGCCTGAGCAAGGCCTGAAGAGTCATTGATTACTGTGAGTTAAAAGAAAGCATTAGAAATATGGGTATTTGGGTTGATATGTGTGAGGACCAATGGACCAAATGCCAAAGCACTAGTATGTGGGGAAGGGTAGAGGAAGGAGAAGTATCCACAGGATCTTATGCAGGGCTCCAGGCCCCTCTGATGCTAGAACCCAGTAGCTCCAGACACTCTATTATGGGGGAGGTGAGATGGTGGGAGTGGCCCAGACAAAGAAGCCTTCTGACACCTTGACAACAAAACCCCAGAATAAGAGTGGAATATCCTTTTCCCTGAAATCTGTGACATTTGGAACTTCACCACATGTGGGGCCCATCAGAATGAATGAAGCTGATGCAATTTTTTCATTCCATTTCTCAGGGACTATGAAAGAAGAGGAAAATTAAATACATCCTTGAAAGATGATCAGTAGAATCCAGTAGAAAATTACCTCCCTCTCAAATTGTCATCCCTTCTATAAGACCCATCTCCCTTTCCTTTTTTCTTAGGAGGAGCAACATGAATGGTTAAGTATGCATATTACACCACCCTTGGAAAAATGGATGGAAAGGCTGTAATGAAGGAACCTCCAATTTAGGTTCACTCAGTCATAACTGAGAAGTCATAGAGCCCTCTACCCAGCATTGCCGTGTCTCTCTTTAAGAGTACTGAGCCTTGGTCAGAAAGGACCTGGTGCCGAAGAGGACGGAACCAGGGATCCCATAGGCCACCAAAGGTCATGTAGGATTGTGGCGTGGACATGTCTGAGACTTTCTCCTTGGCTTGTTGTGCGATATTGTTTCCCTCCTGGCACAGGCCTGACACAGCAGACAAGGGCTTCAGCTGCTCTTTGAAGTTTTTGTAAATAAATGCTAGATGTGAGTCAGCTCCAGGATATAACAGAAACATGAGGGTCAACTCCAGGAAGATGGAACTCCAACAGGAAAGGCCAAAGTCAACTCTAATCCCAGAGATGTAAACACACCACTGTGTCTGATTCTCAACAGAGAAGCAATTTTAACAAACAAGCATTTACCTGGGGGGGGGGGGCAGGGATGACCAGTCAGAAGGTTTTGTCCTCTTTCCCCATACTCCCTTCCCAGTTGCCTCAATTTAACACTCACTTCCCAACACCATATGGCCACTTGAAACAAAGATCCAGCTGCCATTGGTACCGGCTCCTTCTCTGGATAAGGAGATGAATTGTAGAGTTATAACTGATCACTTGAAGATCAAGAGGGCAGGCATCATGCCCTGAACATGGACTGTGGTTTGGGGAGCAGAGATGAGACAGGATTTTATTTAATGAAGTAGCAGTTGCTTCAAGGAGTCCTCAGCTCTTCCATATGGGATTCTGGTCTTTCAGAAAAGAGAGCTCTGATTTCAGGGGACTCTAAACGAGTGTTAGCCCAAATCTAAGTCTCATAATAAAAGTCAGGGGGTTCCATCAGACTGAGCTGAGATTGGGTTCACATCTTCATCACGTGTTAGGGTCTTGAGACATAGAAACCTCAGATAGTAGGAATATGGGAATATGCAAAGTAATGAAATATTTTACATGTGGATTTGGTTATATTTATGTTTGCTATTTTTGCTATTTTCTTTTCGCTCAATTTGCTATTTTTCCATCCTTTATTACCAATGGGATATTAAAAAAATCCAGAAGGCAAGAGTCTGGGGTTCTGGCCCTAGCTTTGCTTCAGAGAAGTCACAACCATTCTGGCCCAAGTTTCTTTATGTTCAAAGTAACTGGGTGCATAATTCCAAAGGTCCACTCCTAAATTTCTGTGACTAGTTGAGTTATGTATTTTTCTCACTGTCCACTCACTCTTTAACCCCCTATAACTTGGCTGTGCCCTGTACAACTCGACCAAGAGTGTTTTCATATATCACCAAGGAGCTCCTGATCACCAAATCTAATAGCTTTTTTTTCTTGTAACATTCCACAGTTGACTATCCCCTCAAAATTATCTCCTTTCCTCAGTCCCATTGCACTAAACTAGCCTATCTCTTTGGCTACTTCTTTGATGATTCCCCTCTGTCTCTCTTCCAACTGCCCCAAATAGGGATGGAACCCAAGATTTAATCACTGACAACTTATTCTTCTTGATGTGTACCACTTCCCTTAGAGATGTTAGGTCCTTTGGCTTCAGATATCTCTTATGCGGGAATGACTTCCTGGGCTCCATCTTTATCCCCTACTGTCCTGAGACCCCTAGGCCTGTACCTCTTAACTGCACAGTAGGTACTTCTGCTTTAATGCCTCTCTGTCACCTTCAACTCAGCAGGTCTCGTGCAGACCTTGTTCATCTTCTTCCAAATTCTCCTATGTTTTTCTCAAAGGCACTTTTCACTGAGCCTTGAAACCTGTTATCTGTATTTCTTGCCTCTTTCTGGTCCTAAATATTTGATCAGTCACCAAGTTATATCAATTTATCTTTCCTAATACCTTTTTTTTCTCCATCCATTCCCATTATCCTCACTCTCTTATGGGTGAATTTTTCCTTGGACCACTTCAAACATCTCTTCCCTTCCAGCAGTCTACTCCTTCCCCCAAATTATCCTATATTCTCTAGTCCAGGAATGCCACTTCAGTTCCATGTTTAAAAACACAACTCCTTAGTGTGTACAGAATGAATTCAAGATGTTGTAGTCCAGAATGCAAGGTCTTCCATAATCTGACCCCAAATGAATTCTCCCAACTTTATTTCACACTATTCTAGCTACAAAATTCTATGAATCTTCCAGTGTTCTATTTAAGTCCTTGTGCCTTTCATAAGTTTGCTATTTCATTTTCTTCTATCACCTTTTAATTGGATTTTTCTAATGATCACCAATGACATATTGGAGGAACTGTATTGAATCAATCTTGATATTTCCCTCTATAAATAAAACCAGAAGACAGGCTGATGATGAGATAAGAGCAAGGGATAACTGATAGACAGCCCTTGCTTTTGATTGGTATCTGCCCAGAGTTGAGATAATTACCAAGAAGTTCACTAGTGCATTGTGAAGAACCCCTTTTGGCAAACTTAAGGGAGTATGTACTTGAGTGTTGGAGGCACTCATGGATGGGTTGGCATGTGTTCTTGAAGGGAATATCAACATAGATGAGATTATAAATGGAATTCGTTAAAATGTAATATGTGGATATAAATAATTCTCCAGCCAAATTGCTAATCAGTTTTCCATATGCATTTGTTTAAAAACAAATCTTTTCCATTGTTGTTATTTTATATAGGTTTATCATGTGCTAATCTTGCACTACTTGATTAGTTGAGATATAGTTATGGGGTATATGTAAACTATTTAGTAACTTGACCTATTTCTCTTTTTTGCCATGTATTTGATAGTTTTGATTACTTCTTTCCAATATATGTTAAAGTATGGGAGAATAAAATCAATCACCCTATTCAGCTCTTTTTTTTAAGCATACCCCCTTGATATTCTTACATGTTTGTTTTTCCATATATTACATTGTGATTTTATGGAGTCTATAAAAAATTTCATTGGTATTATGATTGATATATTATTAGTATATACATTAATTTGGGGAGTATTACCATTTTTACTATATTAATCTGACCCATCCATGAACACTGAATGTTCCTCCAATGATTTAGGTCTTCTGTTTCTCTCATAATTTTTAGTTCTTATACAAAAGTTCAGTCTAACAATATGTTCTGAAACATTTTTAAAATATCATTTAATCCAGTAGTCCTATTCTTGGGAATATTCCCTGTAAGATATTACAAAGAACAAAAGAAAAAAATGAGAGAGGGGTTGATATCTGCTCAAAATTTCTTGTAGCAGTGTTGTTGTTTTTTTTTTTATTTTAAAAACTGGAAATAGCCTCATTGCCCAATAAACAGAGATGGTTAAGTAAATTGTGGTATATTAATACAGTGAGACAGTATTTTTTAGTAGATAGAGGTTTGCCTTGGAGTCAGGCAGACCTGGGTTCAAGTCTTACCTCTGAAACATATCCATTGCTGTAAAACTAGGCAATTCACTTAACCACTCAGTTCCTCCTCCTGGACAAGTCTCCAACATGATGAATTGTAAAACTAGAAGAATACAATACAGTTTACTTAGAACAAGAGAAGAAAAATGAGATTGAAACTGAGTAGACAAGAATCCTCATGGAAACTTAGAATGGAGTGACTGAAATATGAATTTTTTTCCTCTATTTATTTATTTTCAGTTTTCAACATTCACTTCCACAAGATTTTGAGTTCCAAATTTTCTCCCTATCTTGTCCCTCCCACCACCCCAAGGTGGCATACACTCTGAATACCCCTTCCCCTAATCTCCCCTCCCTTCTATCTCCTCCCCTTCTCTTATCCCCTTCCTCTTTTATTTTCCTATAGGGCAGGATAGATTTCTATGCCCCATTGCCTATATATCTTGTTTCCCAGTTGCGTGTGAAAACAATTTTAACATCTGTTTTTAAAACTTTAAGTTCCAAATTTTCTCCCTTCCTCCCTCCCAACCCACCCTCATTGAGAGGGCAAGCAACTAGATACAGGTTATACATGTGTAGTCATGCAAAACATTTCCATAGTAGTCATGTTGTGGAAAACTAATTATATTTCCCTTCATCCTATCCCACCCCCCATTTATTCTATTCTCTCCTTTGACCCTGTCCCTCCTCAAAAGTATCTGCTTCTGACTACCCCTTCCCCCAATCTGCCCTCCCCTCTCTCATCCCCCTGCTTTCTTACCCCCTTACCCCCATTTTCCTTTAGGGTAAGATAGATTTCCATCCCAATTGAATGTATATGTTATTCCCTCCTTAAGCCAAATCTGATGAGAATAAAATTCATTCATTACCTCTCACC
>NW_020955182.1:1282928-1283131 GCF_900497805.2 Vombatus ursinus
TTCCCCCACTTCCCTTCTACTATAAAAAGTCTTTACTTGTCTATTTTATGTGAGATAATTTACCCCATTCTACCTCTCCCTTTCTCCTTCTCCCAGTATAATCTTCTCTTACTCCTTAATTTTATTCTCCAGATATCACACATTCATCTTCCACTTACCCTGTGCCCTCTATCTATCTATCTATCTATCTATCTATCTATCTA
>NW_020955182.1:1283538-1284088 GCF_900497805.2 Vombatus ursinus
GTAAAAGTTGCTAAATCTTGGGTTGTCCTAATTGTGTTTCCACAATACTTGAATTGTTTCTTTCTGTCTGCTTACAATATTTTCTCCTTGACCTGGGAACTCTGGAATTTGGCTACAGTATTCCTAGGAGTTTTCCTTTCGGGATCTCTTTCAGGAGGTGATCAGTGGATTCTTTCAATTTCTATTTTAGCCTCTGGTCTAGAATATCAGGGCAGTTTTCCTTCATAGTTTCTTGAAAGATGATGTCTAGGCTCTTTTTTTGATCATGGCTTTCAGATAGTCCAATAATTTTTAAATTATTTCTCTTGGATCTATTTTCCACGTTAGTTTTTTTTTTTCCAATGAGATATTTCACATTGTCTTCTACTTTTTTTTAATTCTTTTGGTTTTGTTTTACAATGTCTTGATTTCTCATAAAGTCACTCATAAAGACTCCAATTGCTCCATTCTAATTTTTAAGAAAGTATTTTCTTCAGTGAGGTTTTGGACTTCCTTTTCCATGTGGCCAATTCTGATTTTTAAGGCATTCTTCTCCTCATTGGCTTTTTGG
>NW_020955182.1:1284281-1297416 GCF_900497805.2 Vombatus ursinus
CTCATGTTCCCAGCCAATTATTTGAGTTTTAAACTCTTTGTTAAGGTAGATGTCTGCTTCCAGTATGGAGAATGTACTGTTCCAAGCTTCAGGGGTTTGTGCAGCTGTTTTCAGCTTCTAGGGACTTGTAAGTTTTCAGTTCTTCCAAGGTAGTATGATCAAGGGCAAGGTGTTTACTCCTTTCCTAGCCTGTGCTCTGGTCTATGATTGACCACAAGCACTGTTTTCTGCCTTGGAACTGTGAGGAGGATTGCCTCTCCACCGTCACTACCAGCTTCACTACACCAACACTCCTTCTCACTCCAGGACCACCACCCAGAACTGTGACCCAGATCCAAGCACAGGCAAAGCGAAAGAACCCTGCCTCAGCACCAGCAAAGAGATCTCTGCAATTCCCCTCTGATCAGCCACTTGATTCCCCCTCAGCCTGTGGGCTGGAAGCTCTGAAAGCAGCCGCTGCCCTGGGGCTGCACCGAGACTGGAGCTGGGACCAAGCTTCTCTCTCACCGTGGTCACAGACTTTTCCTACTGACCTTCTAAGTCGTCTTTGGTGTTTGTGGGTTGAGAAGTTTGGAAACCACCACAGCTGCCAGTGATTCAGTGCCCTGGGGCCTACTCCAGGTTTGCTGAGGCCTGGTCTTTGCCTGTGCACCCACGCTGAACTGCATTCCTCTCCCAGCCCAGTACAATAGACATTTCCAATTAACCATCCAGGTTGTCTTGGGCTGGAAATTTGTTTCACTCTTTTTTTGTGGGTTCTGCTGCTCAAGAATTTGTTTAGAGCTATTTTTTATAGGTATATGGAGGGCTTTGGGGGAGAGCTCAAGCAAGTCATTGCTTTTACTCTGCCACCAGCCTGAAATATGAAATTTTATGCATTGCAATTTATTTAAATGTAAATCACTACAAAGCTAAATTAGTTGTATTGATATTTAAGAGTAAGTGATGATAAATTAAAATAATTTTAAAAGGGTATTATGTTAGTGAGCATTGTAACCTATAATGAATGTTAGACTGAGAAAAGTTTATTAAAGGGAAGATAGAGATCCTCATCCCTTAATTTTGAGGATGTCATGGAGAGAAACTTGCATGACCAATTCCAGAGCCCTTCCTCTGGTGGTATTTGATACTGCTAATATTTCTAAAAACAACTTTAGAAAGTGAGGCAGAGGTTAGAGTCATGGCATCTTTAAAGGGCATCCTTAAGAGAGGGCAACTGAAGCATACAAAAAAGGAGTGATTTGCCTGAAATTACACAAGGAAATGATCAAATTCAGACTTGGAACCTTCCAACTGCAGATTTAGTGGCTTTCCTAAGGTACCAGGACAGGTTTCCTGCACCCCATTCTCAGTGTTCTTTCCACTGCACTGTTTCTCTTTGTCCTTTTAATCACCTATGTATCTAGATCAAGACAAATAATCCTAGACCAATGTGATCTGTGTTCTATGTGGTTTTGCTTCATGTATTTTTGGGTACTGGTTTTTATTTTCACATGCATTTCATTTGCATTCTTCCCCCCAGATTTTTTGGGTGAGATTTTAAAACTCTAATTGGATGCATGAGCTTCAGCAATGGGGTATGTATTTTCTGGTTTTCTTTTTCTTCCCTAAGAATGTTATTTACAATCACCTGTGTCTTCACATTGAGCAGGCATCTGATATTCCTGCCCATTCTGGTTGGTGTAGGCATATGAAATAGAGCAACATGTGGCCATTAATCACCTCTGCTACCTTATTAAAAGGAATTTTTGAGACCAGAAAAGAGCTGCACTATAAAATGGCTTTGAATTATATGGTCCCCTTGCACCAATACATCCAAATCAGGCCATTTATTGCAAACAACCAAAATCCCATTCTCAGGCCATTAACCAAAATACGAAAATATCATCTCAGTTCTAAAAATAACAGAGGGAAAATTACAACTGGTCTTCCATTTGAAGAGAAATGGACGGATGGCTAACATTAACAGAAACCTCAAAACTTACGAATATGGCTTTTAGCAATCCCAAGCCCTCAGAATGGAAGGTAACAATCTGGAATTTGAGGCTGGTTTGTTTTACTAGAGACCTCTTGTCCTTAATCCCCACTACTCTCCAGCTGTAATGCCACCCAAGAATAGGAGATTAAGGGGATGAGGGTCCTATGGCCAAGGGCTTTTCTTTGTCTTCTTTGGCCTTGACCTCTGTGCTTCATTTGACTCCAGTTCACAACCAAATTCATTATAAAATATTGCAAGTATGCTTTCTGTTTTCTGCAAACAGTTCTGGGCCTCTTTTTTCACTGCTTTGCTATCTACTTTTTTCCTTCCCTTTCTGTTACTACTAACAGTGCAGCTTTCTTCACCTTCTATATCCCTCTCTCCTCTTTGTTTCTCTGTACCTTCTCCCCATCAAGTCCTCAGTTCCTGAAATGCAGCCCTTTGGTCTTCTATGCAAGTTTGCCGTCCCACTTAATACCTTATGCCACAAACCTCCCCCTCTCTCCTTTGTCTTCAAAAACTTGATCAAAGCATTCATTACTTGTCTACTTGCTATACCCCTAACAAGATACTCCATCTCTCAACTCTTCATATTTTTTCTGACTGTCCCTCAAGCCTGGAATGTTCTCCCTCATTATTTCTACATCCTGGCTTCCTTCATGTCCCAACAAAAATCTCACTTTCTATAGGAAACCTTTTCCAATTCCTCTTTTTTAGTTCCTTTCTTCTGTTAATTATTAACTATTTGTCCTGTAGATAATTTGTTTTCACATATTTATTTGTTTGTTGTCTTTCCCATTAAATTGTGAGTTCCTCAAGGGCAAGAACTGCCTTTTGCTTTTCTTCATATTCCCATATGTTTAGCACAGTACCTGGCATATAGTAGGCACCTAATAAATACTAACTGATTGAGCTATACATATCTCAGGTATTAGGAAATCTTACTCCTCCCCACCCTCCCTACTTTGTCTGTATTCTATCTAGAGCCTGAGACCTCTGCTGTCCTACGTCTAATCTTTAAATCTTCAGGGAAGGGGTTCAGTTCTCACTAAAGAGAGCATTTATCACCCTGTCTTGAGCCAAGCATGAACCCAGTGACTGTCCTGTTCTTCAGCATTTACTTGGTCAGACATGCAACAGGGCAATTAAGGATCTTGGAACACCTGAGCCATGAGTGCCCCCTGATGGAGAAGAGAGACCTGAACCACTTTGGATATGGTTCCAAGGGGTTACTTGGAAGAGAAAGGCCTCAAGAAAACTTCTTACCCTTGCTGGGGCCCTCTTTCCCTCTTCACCACTGGCCCTGGAAATGGCATGTAAAAGTTATATTCATTGTAGTAGCTACATGAACTACTTAATATGTTGACCTAACATTTAATACTTCAATGGTACCCATACCTGTAATTATATATGTAGAAGGAGAAACACCAAACAGCTGCGAGGATGGAGGCTAGCCTCATTAAGAAATGCTTTAAGAACACCATTCTACTGAGGAAGTCCAAGACTCAAGGCACTGGAGATTATTGAGGTCAATAATGGGGACCTCTAGGGGTAGGAATTTGGAAGAAGAATAATGACAATGGAATGAAGAATTGTGGAGTCAACAGTCAATAAAAAAGAATTCTCCTGGTTCTTAGGTCTGCCTTGTCCTGAATGAACCCATGTGGTGATGGGAAATAGCACTGGACTTGAAATTAGCAGGGAATTAGATTCAAATCCTGTTTCTGATATCTGCTAGCTGTGTGACCATGGGCAACTAAGGACTTTCTGAGCTCAGTTTCCTCGTTTGTAAAAGGAGAACAATAATACCTGTAATACCTAACTCATAGAATAACAAAGGAAGATTGAATGAGATAAAAAAAAGAACCTTCCCAAACCTGAAGCTGCTATGTAAATGTCAATTATTGTGTGATATACTCACCAGGTCCAGCCAACAGAAATTCCACCCCCTTGTGTGATCTCTGCCAGTGTACACATACCTGTCAGCTTTAGCACTTAACTCTGACTACTTTTAACAGAAGAACAGGAAACCAACCTTTGACGTGTCAACTGTTTAGCCATCTGAAGTTATATATTCTTGTGTTGTTGCATGGAACACCAATAATGGTTCAAATTATTTTTAATATGATCTGGACAGTGACAAACAAGCATGAACATTTCCACATATAAAGGACAGAGAAAGTATTGTATATGAAATTGTCAATCCACCATGTTTTTTTCAGTATATTTTCAATTGAACATGGTGGCACCAATGTTGCCCTTCTTGTCTCTGACTCTTCTGAACTTCCTTCTGCTGAAATAACTTGGCAATGAATAAATCCAAAAAACTTTCTTAAAAAAAAAAAGCCAAACAACTGAATCATTAAGAAAAAGTCAAGGATCAAGGGGGAACACATCCCCTTCAGGTAGATGGCCAATTATTTGTAACTGAGAAAATAAAACATAGTATGGAATAAACTCTAATTCTGATAAGTTGTCATGAATTCAAAGAAATATATCAGGTTACAAGCACTTGTGTTAAGAATCGTTAGGTTAGGGGCAGCTAGGTGGTGAAGTGGATAGAGTACTGGCCTTGGAGTCAGGAGGACCTGAATTCAAATTGAGCTTCAGTCACTTGAGGCTTACTGGCAGTGTGACCCTGGACAAGTCACTTAACTTAGATTGCCACCCCCAAAAATTCATTAGGTTACTTCCCTTTTGAAAAATAAGGGTGATTTTTGTATTCACTAAAAAGTTCCTAGTTAAACACTATCTGAAAATAGCATCTTCTAAGGCAGGAGTATCCTTTTTGGCAGTCTGATGAAACCTGGAGCCCTTCTCAGAACAGTGTTAAATGCATAAAACAAAATGCACAAAGTTACAAAGAAAACCAAAGGTTAATGAAAATAAAGATGCAGTTTTCTCCCCATCCAAATTTACAAGTCCCTTGAAATCGATCCATGAATCTCTTGGCATCTCATATGCTTGGGGTTAAGAACCTCTTTCTTAAGGTCTTTAAAACAAGCTTCTGCCCCTTGGAGTGATCACTGGATTGGTTCTGTTAGTTTCACAACCAAGGGAGCAGGTGGCTTTTGTTTAAAGTCTATTAGCAGAGATGCTAACTGAAGAGGAAGGAGAGTGTGTCAATTACAGATGAACCAATGATTCTTAAATAAGCAAGCAAACAGACAAGGAAGGGCTGACTGGTTCACTATTAGGCACACTGTACTTAAGCCTGGGTTCTAGAAGTGAAGTTCTTTTAGGTTCTCCAAGCAGTAGTATCCAGGATTTTAAAGTTATCATTTGGTTTGAATTTTTTCCCATCTTTTAAATGTACCACTGGAAAAAATCTGATCATCAAAAATGACGGACTTAGTGACATTTAGGAAGGTCTTGAAAAACTACCTTCTGTTAAGCACAAATTTATCACATATTTGACTTAGTCTTACAAATGCCTAAATATATCAAGAAGAACTTTGTGATTTAGGTGGTGGTGATCAACACTGAAGGAAATTCTCACAAAATAGACCGAAACAACACTCCGATAAGGAAAGATATTCATGAGAAAGTCAGATTAAGGTCTCTGCATTTTAGGAAAAGTGGAGCCACTAACATCTTGTTACATGGTGGAGTGCATATCTGCCCTGGATGGACCTGTCTGGATGGAACATGGGCTGCTGCATATATACAATCTTAACTGCAATTCTGCACAGGCCTAGAATAGTACACAAATCCAAATGGGACCTGAACCCACTCCTGAAATAGGTTCAGGATTGGAACAGGAGGATGACTATTAATAGCCACTGCTTCTTCACAAGGAAGAGGTGTAGTTAGAACAGATGAGATTCTGGATCAGCATTATGAAGTCATCTGCTTTTTCTATTTTTTTCAAACAATTTATATAATATTGAAATTAATTATTCTTTGAATGTGTCATGAAATTCCCTTACAAATCTATGTGTTCTCAAGTCCTACCACCTCCCCATATGCTTTGGGAGTTCATTTATTTCTTATTCAAATTGCTTTTCTGAGACTTAACTATTTAAATATTCTATTGTTAACCTATGAATTTTATATTTTTGTAAATATTTATCCATTTCATTTAAGTTACTGGCTTTATAGGCATAGAATTGGGCAATTTTTTAAATAATTTTTTAGAATTTTTTCATTCATCGTGAATCCCATTTTCATTTTTGAAAGTGACAATTCAATTTTCCCCTTATTTTTAAAAATCAACTAGCTAATTATTTCAAGTTTTAAAAATAGCTCCTGGTTTTATTAATTCAATGTCCTTTTGTTCTTTTATTTTTAGATTTTATATTTGGTGTTTAATTGGTCTTTTTTTAATTTGTACGTTTTTTACTTTCTTTAGTTGCATGACTAATTCACTGAGCTGTTTTCTCTCTCTCTTATTGATGAAGTGTTTAAAGATAGACATTTTCCCCTAAGGATTGCTTTGGCTGCATCCCAAAATCTTTGGCATGTTATCTTATTGTGGTCATCTTTAATGAAATTATTTATTGTTTCTATGATTTGCTCTTTGACCCACCATTTTTGGAGGATTAAGTTATGTAGTTTCCAATTACTTTAATCCTTTATTTAATGGTCCTTTAATTAATATAATGTTTTTTGTATTGTGGACAACAAAGAATGTGCATAATATTGCTGCTTTTCTGTATTTGTTAGTGAGGTCTTTCTGTCCTAGTTTGTGGTCAGGTTTTTTATAAAGGTGCCAAGCATAGATGAAAAATACATATACTACTTTTTTTCTTTTCATTCAGTAATCACAGACCTATTACCTTTAACTTTTATAAAATGTTATTCAGATTTTTAATTTCATTCTCATTTTTATTTTATTTTTATAAATCTGAAAGAGGTACGTTGAGGTCCCCCACTTTTATAGTTTTGTTGTATACTTCTCCCTGTAATGCATTTAGCTTTTCTTTTTCCTAGTTAGATGCCATGCCATTCCATGAATATATACGCATATATACATGCATATGTATATGTGTGTATGCATGTATGTATGTATCTGTGTATGTATATATTACTTCATTGCCAGTGACACCTTTTCAGCAAAATGCAGTTTCCTTGTTTATCTCTTTTAATAAAGTCTATTTTTGTTTTAGGGCAGCTAGGTGATGCAGTGGATAGAGTGCCAGGCCTGGTCAGGAAGACCTGAGTTCAAATCTAACCTCAGACACTTATTAGCAATGTGACCCTGAGCAAGTCACTTGACCCTGTTTGCCTCAGTTTCCTCATCTGTAAATGAGCTGGAGAAGGAAATAGCAAACTGTAGCAATTAAAAAGGTTGAAGAAACATGGTTTCTGGGTAATTTAATCATTTTATTAATGAAGCCAGAACATTATTAATAATAAGATGGTCATTTGACCATCTCTCTAAAACCAAAAACCCCTAATGGCAGTGAAGTCACAGTTTATATGCTCTTTGAAGAGGAAAAGTAGGTGTTCCTGAAGGGTGGCAATCAACTCTGATTGGTTAACGCAATGGGAGGTGTGGGCTGTATTAAATGAAGGTCTTGGGATACTTGACTTAGGTCACTCAAATCTTGGTCAAAGGACATCAATTTCCATATCACCTGTCTTGATAATAGAGAGAATCAACATTTCCCCAGAAATGCTGAGCAAAAACATTGAGAAGGAATATACCCAATAACCCAAACTTAGAATTTCTTTTACTGTCTGATTAGATCTTTACCTGGATAAATCTTTAAGGGAGATTTCCCACACTGGTTTCTGAATGAGGAAGTAGAAAAGAGGAAAAACCTTGTTCCTAATACAATAATTCGTTACTAAATACAAGAAAGAAATAATTAATTTCTCACAAAACCACTTCAGTATCTTTGCCAGGAAAACCCTAATGGGGTCCCAGAAAGTAGGATGTGAATGAAAAATGACTGAACACCAACAGCAATTTTTGCCTTTGCTTTGTTTGATCGCTACCTTTGCCTTTTTGAGTTTAACTGAAATGTAATAAATTTTGCTCCTGCTCCTTGTTTTAATTCTGTTAGTCTTCATGTTTGCAGTATGTTTCTTATAAACAACATATCATTTCTCTTAACTCTTAGGTTCATATTTCAGAGTTTCTACTCAGCTCTAGTCTTTTCATTAGAAATGCTAGTAAGTCCTCTGCTTTTTAAAAATTCTGTTGTTGTTGTTTTTTCCCCAAGATGATCATAATCAGTTTTCCTGGGTAATTTATTTTTGGTTGTAAGCCTCTATTTTCAATCTTTTGCAATGTTGTATTCTAATCTCTCCACTTTTTTATACTGTTAGCTCTGAATCTCATGTGAACTTGATTGTGGCTCCTTGGCACCTGAATTGTTTGTTTGTTTGTTTTTGGACTGCTTGTGTGTTAGGTTTTATTTGCTTGTTTTGTTTGTTTGTTTGTTTTTTGTATGTGAAAGCTCTGGATTCAGGCTAGTACATTGTTGGATTGTTGGGAATTTTTTATTTTAGTTTTTCAGGAGGTAACTAACAAATTTTATTTTCACTTTGTCCTTTGCTTATAATAGAGCTGAGTAGTTTTGTTTCATAATTTCTTTTTTAAAGTTTTTAAAAATTATTATTTTAAGCATTCATTTAAAAAAATTTTTCAGTTTCAAATTCTTTCCTTCTATCTTGCCTCACCCTCACCTATTGAGAAGGCAAGAAATGCGATTTCAATTGTACATGTGAAATTATGTAAGACATATTTCCATATCAGCCATGTTGCAAAAAAAAACAAACAAACATTTAAAGCAAAAAAAAAAAAGAATATGAAACAATCACACTTCAGTCTGCACACAAATGCATCGATTCTTTCTCTGGAGGTGACCATTTATCAATTGGGGAATGACTCATAAATTTTATTCAGTTGTCTTTATATTTGAGAAATGATGACATTATCAGAGGAATTTGCTGTAATCCCCCCTTCCAATTTTCTTTTTTTCTTCTAATCTTGGCTACATTGGTACAAAAATTTTGTAATTTAATATAATCAAAATTATCCATTTTACATCTCCAAATGTTCTCTATCTTTAGTTTGGTCATAAACTCTTCCTCTATCCATAAATCTGAGAAGTAAAATTTTTCATGCTCCCCTAATTTGCTTATGATATCATCTTTTATGTCTAATTCACGTACCCATTTTAACCTTATCTTGGTATATACTGTGAGATGTTGATATATACCTAATTTCTGACAAATACCTTTCCAATTTTCCCAGTAATTTTTGTAAAAGAGTGAGTTCTTGTCCCCCAAGTTTGGATCTTTGGGTTTATCGAACACTAGATTACTATGGTCATTTTCTACTGTGTATTATATATGAATCTACTCCATTGATCCACTGCTCTATTTTTTAGACAGTAAGAGCCCTGGAAATCCTGCCTTGAACTTTCTTTGAACTTCCCCACATGGCTAAGTGTCTGGTGTTCTCCTGAGGCATTGACCCATCCCGGTAATCTTTTCCACTGGCCTTTCATTATGGACCCATGCACCAACCTCCAATTCTCTGTTACCTCTAACCTAGCCTAGCCCTTCATTGTCTGTTACCTCCCAATTGTCCAGGCCACTTCCCACCCTTAATTCCATCTAGACCCCTTGTCTGTTCCCACAGTCTTCTGTATGAAATATCCTTCTTGCCTCCATTAAAGTGTTCAGATTCAATCTGTCCCGCTTGTCAATCAAAATAACGTGGATTCTTAAAATCTCAACCACCCCAACCAGTGTTTTAATAAACTTTGTCTCTCACTGAAAGAAGGCTTGGGTCGAATTTATTTGAGGCAGGACCCATGTCTTCTGCCCTTGAATTTTGAAGTTCCAAGTACCCTTAGACCTCAACAGCACCAGATTGTTTTGGTCATCTGTTTGAGTTTGAGATCTGGTATGTCTAAATCACTTTCTTTGCATTTTTTTCATTGACTCCTTTAATATTTTTGAACTTTTGTTCTTCCAGATGAATCTTGTTATGATTTTTTTTCTAGTTTTATAAAATAATTTTTGGTAGCTTGATTGGTATGGCACTGAATGAGTAAATTAATTTAGGTAGAATTGTCATCTTCATTATTACTGGCTCTTCCTAACCATGAGCAATTAGCATTTCTCCAATGGATTTGATCTGTCTTTATTTGTAATTGTGCTCATAAAGTTCCTATGTGTGTGTTGGCAGGTAGAACCCCAAATATTTTATATTGTCTGCATTTATTTTAAATGTAATTTCTCTTTCTATTTTTTGCTGCCGGATTTTGTTGGTAATATATAGAAATGCTGATGATATATGTGGGTTTATTTTATATACTTCCACTTTGCTAAAGTTGCTAATTGTTCCAACTAGGTTTTTTAGTTGTTTCTCTAAGTATACCATGGTATCATCTGCAAAGAGTGATAGTTTTCTTTCTTCATTGCCTATTCTAATTCCTTCAATTTCCTTTTCTTCTTTTAATGCTAACATTTCTAGTACAATATTGAATAATAGTTGTGATGATAGTCATCCTTATTTAACCTCTGACCTCATGGGAAGGATTCTAGTTCATCCCCATTACAGATAATGCTTGCTGATGGTTTTAAAAAGATACTACTTATTTTAAGGAAAGCTCCATTTATCCCTAATCTTTCAAATATTTTTTAAATTGGAATGAATGTTATAGTTTGTCAAAAAGCTTTTTCTGCATACATTAAGATACATATAATTTTTGTTGTTTTTGTTATTGATGTGGCCAATTATGCTGGTAGTTTTCCTAATATTGAACCAGCCTTGCATCCCTGGTATAAATCCCACTTGCTTGTAATATGTAATTTTTGTGATATATTGCTATATTCTCCTTGATAGTGTTTTATTTAATATTTTTATATCGATATTCATTAGGAAACTGGTTTATAGTTTTCTTTCTCTGTTTTTGTTCTTTCTGGTTTAGGTATCAAAGTAATATCTATGTCATGAAAGGAATTTGTTAGGATTCTGTCTTTGCCTATTTTTCCAAATAGTTAATATAATGTTAGGATTAATTGTTCTTTAAAGGTGTGGTAGAATTCACTTGTGAATCCATCTGGTCCTAGGGATTTTTTCTTATGGAGCTCCATGATGGCTTGTTCAATTTCTTTTTCTAAAATAAGGTTATTCAAGTATCCTATTTCCTCTTCTATTAATTTGGGCAATTTATATTTTTATAAATATTTATCCATCTCACTTAGATTGTTAGATTTAAGGGCATATAATTGTGCAAAATAATTCCTAATATTGTTTTAATTTCATCTTCACATATGGTACACTTACCCTTTTCATTTTTGATACTGCTGATTTGGTTTTCTTCTTTCTTATATTTAAATAAAATTAACCAATGATTTATGTATTTTATTATTTTCCCACAACATCAGCTTCTAGTTTATTTATTAGCTCAGTGTTTTGTTTTTTTTCTTTCAATTTTATTAATTTCTCTTTAGATCTTCAGGATTTCCAGTTTCAGTTTAATTGGGGATTTTTATTTTGTTCTTATTCTAGTTTTTAAAATTGCGTTCCCAATTCGTTGATCTTCTCTTTCTCCATTTTATTAATATAAGTGTTTAGAGATATAAATTTTCCCTTAAGTAGCTGTGTGCTATGTACTTTGAAATGTTTTTTCATTGTCATTCTCTTTAATGAAATAATTGAGCATTTCTATGATTTGTACTTTGACCCTCTCATTCTTTAGGATCGCATTATTTAGTTTCTAATTAATTTTAAACCTATGTTTCCACATTCCTTTATTGAATATAATTTTATTGCATTAGTATGTAAAAAGGATACATTTAATATTTTTGCTTTTTTGCATTTTATGAGGTTTTTATGCCCTAATACATAGTCAATTTTTGTGAAGGTGCCAAGTACGGTTAAGAAAAGGTCTGTTCTTTTCCATTCCTATTCAGTTTTCTCCAGAGGTCTGTCGTTTCAAACTTTTCTAAGATTCCATTCATCTCCTTAACTTCTTTCTTATTTATTTTGTGGTTGGGTTTATCTCTTTCTGAGAAGGGAAAGTTGAATTCCCCCACTAATATAGTTTTACTATTTCCTCCTGTAACTCATTTAACTTTTCCTGTAAGAATTTGCATGCTCTACCATTTGGTGCTTAAATGTTTAGCGTCGATGTTACTTCATTGTCTGTAGTACCTTTTAGCAAAATGTAGTTTCCCTTCTTATCACATTTAATTAGGTCTACCTTTGTTTTGTCTGAGATCATAACTGCTGCCCTTTCTTTTTTTACATTATCAGAAACATAATAGAGTCTATTCCAACCCCTTATCTTTACTCTGTGTATGTATCTCTGCTTCAAGTGTGTTTGTTGTAAACAACATATTGTTGGTTTCTGAATTTTAATCCATTCTGCTTTCTGCCTCCATTTTAAGGGTGAGATCATCTCATACGTATTTATAGTTATGATTACTGTGTATATCTCTCTATCGTATTTTTTCCTTTTAATCCTACTATCTCTTTTTACCCTGTCCTTCCTCAAAAGTTTGTTTGTTTGTTTGCTCCTGACCACTGCCTTTTTTATCTATCTTTCTATCAGCCCCACAACCATCACCACTTTTCTTATTCTCTTCCCTCTTGCTTCCTTGTTGGTATGACATTTTTCTTTTCCTAACTGCATGTGGATGTTATTCCCCCTTTGAACCAATTCTGATAAGTGAGGTTCAATCATTGCCTCTACCCCCTAATTTTTCCCTCCACTGTCAAAGTTCTTCCGTGTGTACCTCTTTTATGTGAGATTATTTTCCCCGTTTTTCTTCTCCTCCCAGCGCATCTCTTTTTATCACCCCTTGATTTTTTTTAAGATTGTCCCATTATAGGCAACTTACACCATGCCCCCCTGTCCATGTATACTGCTTCTAACTGTCCTAAAAATAATAAAGTTCTTAGGAGTTACAAGTATAATCTTTCCAAAAAGGAATGTAAACTGTTTAGCTTTATTGAGTCTTTTCCAATTACTCTTTCATGTTTACCTTTTTCTGCTTCTCTTGAGTCTTCTGTTTGAATGCCAATTTTTCTATTCAGCTCAGACTTTTCAACAGTAATGCTTAAAAGTCCCCTTTCATTAAATATGCATTTTTCCCTAAAGGATTATGCTTAATTTTGCTGATTAAGAGAAAGAACTGATAAATAGAAGTATATATGGAATAATTTCACATATATATACCTATTGG
>NW_020955182.1:1297426-1299554 GCF_900497805.2 Vombatus ursinus
CCAATAGGTATATATATGTGAAATTATTCCATATATACTTCTATTTATCAGTTCTTTCTCTAGATGCAGACAGTCTCTTTCCTCATATGTCTTTTATTTTTGTGTATTTATAATAGTCAAAATGACTTAGTCACTCAAAGTCATTCTTAAAACAATATTGCTGTTAGTGTATACAATGTTCTCTTGGTTCTGCTCACTTAATTCTTCACCATCTTGTGCAAGTCTTTCTAAGATCATTGAGTTCATCATTTCTTATAGCACAGTAGTATTTCATCACAACCATACACCACAACTTGTACAGCCATTCCCCAATTGATGAGGTTCCCTGCGGTTTCCATTTCTTTGCCACTACAAAGAGAACTGCTATAAACATTCCATTCACATTCAAAGTTATAATTACTATTTTTTACTTTCCCTCCATCTTATTTTTACTATTTTCTTTCTCAGCCTCTTTTTAGTCTGTCCCTGTCACCTTCCCACTCCCCATCTAACTCACCCTTCCAAGAGTCCTCCTTCACCCTTTCCCCTCACCCTTCCAATCCCAATCCATACATCTTTCTCTAAAAGTCCCTCCCCTACCCTGTCCCCCAGTTTTCTCACCTCTCTACATGTTCAGATACACCCTTCCATATGTACACATTGTTTCCTCTTCAACCCAGATGAAAAGGTTTCAACATTACCAGCCCTCTACTCCCACCTGCTTCCTCTTCATTTCTTCCTTTCACACCCCATTTTATAACATAATTTCTCCTTTTTACCTCTTCTTATCCAATTTTGTTTTTTAGAATCACCCTATCACATACAATTCACAATTTGAGGCACAAAAATACTGAAGAAAATAATACTTTAAAAATTTGAATTGGCCAAAAGGTAAAAGACACACACACACACACACACAATCACTGAAGAGAACTCCTTAAAAAGCAAAATTGGCCAAATGGAAAAAGAGGTTAAAAAACTCACTGAAGAAAATAATTCTTTAAAAATGAGAGTTGGAATCACCCCATCATATACAACTCAGCTCTAACCTTTCTTTCAAACTTCTTTAATAATGATGACAGTTTTAAGAATACTGATGACATTTATATATATATATATATATATATATGATAAGTAAGTGGTAAGTAAATGGTTTGACCTTAATGATTGCCTTATAATTATTCTTTAATGTTTTCCTTATATTTCTTCTGGATCTTTTATATTGAATTTTCCATGGACTATCTTTTCATATGTTTTTGGTCTCACTTTAATTTCTTTTCCCAATTTTTCCTCTACCTCTTTCATTTGATTTTTAAAATGTATTTTGAGTTCTTCCAGGAATTCCTGTTGGGCTTGGGTACAATTCCCTCTGCTCCCAGGTGGAGAGGACACTTGTCTCAAGTTTCAGCTGGTTGTACTGCTGTTTTCAAAGGTAGTTCTGGGGGTGTAGAAGTTTTTTGGTGTTTCCAAGGTAATGTGATCCAGGGAGAGGTGTGGTCACTGCTTTCCTGGCCTGTGCTCTTTCCTTTACCCAGGAAAGGACCTTGGTCCCCTCCAGCCACAAGTGCTAGCACTTCCCTTCGCCTTGGAACGGTGACCCAGAACTGTGTATGGGCAGTGCAACAGGGTCTTGTACCCACTGCCAGGAAAGAGTCCCCTGTAATCTCTGACCAGTTGTCTGACCTTCTTGCCATCTCTGGGATGAGAGCTCCCAAAGCTGCTGCTGCTACTGTCACAGCCACCTCCGAAGTTCACTGCTGGTGCTGCCACCACACAATCTGTGCTCCTAGCAGCCCTTACCCAGTGTCACAGTCTCCTGACTTGTGCTGGGCTGGAAAATGTCTCACCTTTTGTTAGTTCTGCCATTACAGAATTCCATTTGAGGGGTGATTTTAAAGTTGTTTGGAGGAGAAAGTTGGGTAAGTTCAGCTGGGTGGCTACCTCAGCTAAGTCAGCTTGATTCTGCCCCTTCATAATTTCTTAAATGTGATTGTCTATGACTTTTTAGATAATCTAATGATTCCTAATTTATCTCTCTTTGATCTGTTTTGGAGTTTTTTTCTTTTTTTTTTTTTTAGAAATATTTTGGGGGCAGCTAGGTGGAGCAGTGGATAGAGCTCTGGTCTTGGAGTCAGGAGGACCTGAGTTC
>NW_020955182.1:1299591-1302833 GCF_900497805.2 Vombatus ursinus
TTGGCTTCAGACAATGTAACACCTACTAGCTGTGTGATCTTGGCCAAGTCACTTAACCCCATTGCCTAGCAAAATAAAAAATAAAAAAATAAATCTTTTGTCTTTTTGTAAAAATGTTTCTTGTCTCATGGAGTCATAAACTTGTTTGATCCATTCTGATTTTCAAGGAACCTGATACTTAGGCAATGTTTTATGCCCTTTATACTAAATTGTTAATTCTCCTAAATATTTCCTTCAAAGCTTCTAATTCTTTATGTATTCTAATATCTTTGTGAATTCTAATTCTTTATTTATTCTTTATTTAATTCTTTATGTTTTCATTTCATTTATAAGGTCATTTTTAAAACTCTTTTTTTAGGATTTTTGCTTTATTCTAGAAATTGTAGTTGATCTTGTGACTAAACTGTTTTTCTCTGAGTTTCAGCTTTCAGATAATTTAGATTTAGTCTCTTTTGGGGGTTTGTGTCTTGGGCATCCCCAGCATCTAATAGTATTTACTGTGGAAATTTTTTTATTGTTGTTTCTAATTCTTCCAGCCTTAACTTCTGAACTAGAAATTTGTTATCAAGGCCATACTCTACTAACTCTGGAGGCAATGTCAGAGCCTTGTTTGTTTCTCTATGATATTCTCTTGTGTCTTGCTGCTACTTTATTCAGGTAGTAAGTGCTGTGTTCTTCCAGGATTTCAGGGGTGGCTCAAGCTGGAAACCTACAGACTTTCAATACATTCAAACTGGTCTGATTTAGGGAGAGGTCTCATTGATGTCTTCCTGATCTTACCCTGGAATGGCTCTGGGTGACACAAGTGTAGGCTTTCCCCTGGTTGGAGTTTCAGTAGACTGCTGGTGGTCCCAGCTCAAGTCTGGGCTGAATCTATAACCCTTCTCTGAGGATTTGGGCTGCATAACTGCCATTCCTGTCTGTGCCTGCCCCATCCCCAATATACAGCCGTGGGCCTTGTGTGAGCTAGATCTGTGACTGTTCCTTACCTTGGAACACATCCATGGCTTATGTGTGCACTTACCTACAGATCACCTCCTTAGTTCCAAGCTGCATCAGTTCCTCAGTTCTTGGGTCAGGGCAATCCAGTGGCCAGCGGGCTCCTATTCCTGATCCTGCAAGGTACACAGCATCAGATCCAATCCCTGCTAGATCCAAGGTCTGTCTTTGCCCTGAAAAGCAACTCAGCTCCAATTTTAGCCATAGGTATCTTCCTTTGGCTCTTAGGTCAACTCCTTTTAAGCTCCTGTTCCTGCTCCATAGGCTGGAAAAAAATGGCCTCACATGCTTTCTCCATCTAATTGAATACAATTTCCTAAGATTTTATTCAACTGAAAAACTCAATGTATCTTTCTTCTTTTTGCTGGATGCCATATTGGAGCAAAATGATTTATCTCACCAGGAGGACCCCACTTCCTCCAACCCCTCTTTCCAGTCTTTCTAGCCTCCAGCTACCATGAAGGAAAGGCAGGAGCAACAGCACTGAGTAGACCCAGGATGAACTCAGGCCCATGCCTGGCCTCCCAACAACGCTGTTTGCAGGGGTAGGAAACCACAGATCCCCCAACCTTCCTTAATACCTTCACTCCTATCTCTTAGCCACTCCAACAGGGAGGAGCATGTGTACAAGGCAAGGTCTTCATTGAACCTAGACCTAGACCCAGCCACCAACCACTACACTCTGCCAGTTGTATGAGGAAGATGGCACAGCTCTTTACCAACCTACACCCTCAACCAGTCATCCTGGAGGAGAAACAGTGGGAGTTGTTCTTGGAAGGCCCAAACCAAACCCAGCTTTGGCATCCTCTGAATGACGAGGCAGAAGCAAGGGGGAATACTGCCCAGGCTCTTCCCCTCACCAGCCACCCTGTTCAGGGACAGACCCAAGTCCAACCCAAATCTCTGAAACACCCCAATGACCGAGCTTCACTCTTCTTCTGCCACTCACTATTACCCCTATGACTTTTTTTGTTTCTTTTCCTATTCCTTCTACTAATCAGTCCTCAGTGATTTAGTAGAAAAAATGTCACCAGTCCCTTTTGTTATTTCATCACCATCCTACTGAACCTTACCCCACCCATATTCCACTCTAACCCCTAACCCTGTCCATCTCTTCCACTGTGCCCTCTGGAATCCCTGTTCCATAGGGAACAAACTGCCCTTCATCAGACCCTCTTTCATAATTCTATCTGTTAGCCCTCACTGAGACCGGGCTCCTTCCTAGTGCCATTGAATCCCTGGGCTAGCATCTCCATCGCTGGCTGTATTCTCTCACATTCCTAACACACTGGTCCTGGTGAGGCACTCATAAATACTCCTTGGACCTCCTGTCACTTCCAGACCCTCTCTTTAACACCTTCACTTAGCAATATTTGTCCTTTCCATTCATTGTATTTGTATTCCCAGTACCTTATGCAGGAACATGTTAGGAATTTAATAAATACTTGATGATTTGATTGATTGTGAATATCCTTGCCAGATGATTTCAGGGATTGCATTCTTCACCCTTTGTACAATTCCAAATACTGTACCTTTAAGACCTTTTTCTGATAATTTTTTTCCCCATTCAATATGATGACTGAGGGAAGAGGCCATTGAATTGGGCATTTAGGAGATCATTGGTGGCCCCTGAGAGCAGTTTCACTGGAGCAGTGGTGGAGGAAACCATATTCTCAGGAGTTTGATTCATTGCCTTCTTTCCAAAACCACATTTTAGCTTGGAAGGCTACTCAATCAGTTCTTGGATTCAATTAGAAGGTGTTAAGAATTACTTACCCAAAAGATTTATAAGGTTAGAATATTTGCTAGAGTATAGCTTGCAAGGGATAGAGTTTAAGAGAGTAGGGAGGGGAAATGGGTGAGAACCAGGGGAGACACAGAGATGACACTGTCCAGTTGTTCAACCAGACAACTGGGGACCATCTCAGTCCACTCTTTTTAAAAGATAATAATATATTTCCCCCAATTTTATGTAAAAACAATTTTTAAAATTCATTTTTTCAATTTTTGACTTCCAGATTCTATCCCTCCTCCCTTCTCCTTTCCCCTTTCTGAGATGGTAAGTGATGTGATAAATATTATACATGTGCAATCATGTAAAACATGTTCATATTAGTCATTTTGTGCAAGAAAACAGAAAAAAAGGAAGGAAGGAAGGAAAGAAAGAAAGACAAAAGGAAGGAAGAAAGAAAGAAAGAGAAAGAAAGAAAGAAAGAAAAAGAAAGAAAGAAAGAAAGAAAGAA
>NW_020955182.1:1302877-1325778 GCF_900497805.2 Vombatus ursinus
AGGAATGAACAAAGGAAGGAAGGGAAAAATAGTATGCTTCAGTCTACATTCAGACATCAGTTCTCTCTCTGGAGATGGATGGCATTTTTCACCATGAGTCCTTTGGGATTGTCTTGGACCATTGTATTGCTGAGAATAGCCAAGTCATTCACAGTTCTTCATCATACAACATTGCTATTATTGTGTACATGTTCTCCTAGTGCTGCTCGCTTTATTTTGTATCAGTTCATGTAAGTCTTTCCAGGTTTTTCTGGAATCAACCTGCTTGTCATTTCTTATAGCACAACAATATTCCATTACAATCGTATGACACAACTTGTTCAGTCATTCCCTAGTTGATGGGCATCTCCTCAGTTTCCAATTCTTAACTACCACAAAAAGAACTGCTATAAATACTTTTGTACAAATAGGTCCTTTTTCTCTTTTTTATCTCTTTGGGATACAGACCTAGAAGTGGCATTGCTAGACCAAATTGTATGCACAGTTTTATAGCCCTTTAGGCATAGTTCCAAATTGCTTGCCAGAATGGTTGGATCATTTCACAACTCTGACAACAGTGCATTAGTGTCCCAGTTTTCTCACATCCCCTCCAACATTTATTATTTTCCTTTTATGTCATATTAGCCAATCTGATAAGTGTGAGGTGTTACCTCCGACTTGTTTTAATTTTCATTTTTATAATCAATAGTGATTTAGAGCATTTTTCCATATTTCAGTCCATTCTTGACAGATCGATAAGAGCATTATCTTGAGAAAACATCAGTACAGTTGCTGGTCCTCTGAGTCAGAGCTTGTATCTCATAAGCTCCATTATAGTCTCATTCATTTATTTCAAAGCACCTCCTCCAGAGAAGAGGTGCCAAACACTTGGTTGCAGGCTGGAGCAGCACTCCAGGGAGCAACCTGATCCAGATTAAAATGTGATTGGGAAACATTTAATGAAATATAGAAAAACATAATAAAATAGAGATCATGTTAATTGTGGCTTTCAAAGACAGAATATGGTCTGCAGGGATGCTTATGTATGATTTAACGGCCCCATTACTATTTGAATTTGACACCACTGCTATGGAGGATTGATGCAGGATCATTGCAGGTTGGGTGAGAGCACAAAAGCCAATAGAAATGGAGAAAGCCCTGGACTCTCAGGAGCATCTCTGGTTCATAGGGTGGATTCCAAACAGCCATGCCCACATTATGCACCCACCCATGATACTTTTTTACCACCATAATATCTTTTGCTCTTTAGCAATCGCAGTTTTACCTACAGAATTTGGAGCAGAGTCCAAATGAAAGCTCAGAATCAAGTTCTATAGTTTGAGCCCAAAAGTCTTGTCCTATAAGTAGTGTGAATCTGGTAAGTGAAGCCTCAAGCCCACAGATCCAGGTGAGAAGTAACTGTCTATAAGTCTAAAGTTTTCCATGAAACAAATTCCTTTTGTGCCAAGTGGCAAAGTTCTTGCCCATCATTCTACGTTTATACCCTCTAAAACTGAGTTGGCTTGTACGACATTGTGGGGCCCTGAACAGCAGGGCCTAACATAGAGGGGGTTGTATTAGCTCCCCTCAAGGTAACTTGGTTTTCAAAGAGGCATCATGATGTTGAGGTCGGGGTGGAGTGTGCTTGGCTGTGACCGATCGGTCCAATACGAGTTCCAAAGTCTCTACCACAGGGCGACCCCAGTTGTCTATTAGAACATTTAGGATGGAGATATCACCTCCTCTCACATAGCCTGGAATCATATTGGCTTTTTTACATCTTAATTCTCAGTTTTCAGTTGAGAAAATCACGGCTCTGAGATCTTACGTGACTTGCCCCACAGAGTCAAAGTCTAGGGCAAAATTTAAATTCATGACTCCTGTGTAATGACTAGTCTGGTCCATGTGCAGACCCCATCAGATGGAGTATACTAGGGAGGTTTTCTTCCTGATGTTGTACTTTGGAAGAGTTGGAGCATATGTCTGTGCTGTGACTGGTTCTAGTTATCTAGCCACTTGGGGAAGGCAAGACTGACCACCTTTGGAGGCATTCATAAAGGCCTTTCAACGTCAGTCATGGATTCCTTTGCCTCATTTTCTTTTGGGGGATCTCAGCCACTCCTTTGTCCATTGAGTTTGATGAGAGACCAGTTAATAAGGGGGAAAGCTTTTAGGACCAGGGGTGGGGTCTCAAGGCCACATGTGGCCTTCTAGGTCCTTGGGTGTGACCTTTGGACTGAGTCCAAGTTTTATAGAACAAATCCTTTTATTAAGGGTCTTTGTTCTGTGAAGTTTGGATTCAAAGGGCCACATTTGAGGACCTAGAGGGGCACTCTAGGCCTCGAGGCCACAGGTTCCCCACCCCTGCTCTAGGCTCTTTTCTCTCTGAACCTTTGTAGGCCCATGAAATAGGCTTTAGTCCTTAGCCTTTTTGTTTATTCTTTTCTGTTCTAGGTGAAGGGAGTGGAGTTTCATGACCTAGTGAGATCAAAATGTTGTCATGAGGGTGCTGCAGCATCCTAGAGTTCCAGAGCTGGGTTCAAGGCCAGGTGTTGCAGCCAGCTCAGAAGAGTAAAGTGACCTTCTCAACCCAGGCCATCAGAAGTGAGCTGAGGATTCGTCCAGCAGTCAAGCTTCATCTGGATGTGAACTCAGTGAGACCAAAGCTATATAGAAGCTGAACTAAATTTAAAGCCTACTCCCTCAGAGACGAAGGTGGTGTAGGAGAAGGCATGCCCTTCATGAATTGGGGACAGGAGGTGATTGTGCATTGGTTCTGGTTGATGTTACGTAGTTAAATGGAATTTGGCTTCTACTTACTGGCCCCAGCAATGGGGGAGGACACAGCTGGTGGGATCTTGAGCCCATGGTAGTAGAGAAGAGATGCCGTCACACCTTTGATGGTACCTAGAGCCCTGGGAGGGAAGAAACAGTGGCTCGGGAGAGAGGTCCAGGATGTACGTGCTACTTAAGTCTTCCTCATTTCCATGCCACCATATCCATGCTGTCTCTCATAATCAGAGAGTTTGTGTTTCTCAAATAGGCTATAAATTGATAGAAAAGGCATTTTTTCCCTGTTTTAGTCCTGGAGGTCTTCAGAGTATTTTTTTATTTTGGTGTAGAGAGGATCATATAATAATTGTGACTTTCAGTGTGAGGGTGCTTAAACATGCTGATATCTGCTGGATGCACCAAGGAGATGCTGATGTTAAGGGTGTCGTCGGGGTCTTTGAGGGAAGGAAGCATTGTGATAAGGTATCCTCTCCTTACAGGGAGCCCCCGCTGCAGAGGAGCAGACTCAGGATGCTGCATTGCAGCAGGACAGATGAACGCCAAGAGCCCTGGTGCTTACAGTGGCAGGAGATCACAGGATCCAATGCAGCCTCTAGAAGAGCATTTGGCAGACTGTCGTCCCAGCATCCTTTGGACTCGGATCACTCCCATTCAGCAGAGCCTGTGAGGTGGCAGAGCGTGAGCACATGTGTTTGCACCGTTTGAGTCTCTGCTGAAGTGTCATTTGTGGGTCTGTGTACAAGCTCCAAGGGTGACGACTGAGTCCTTGGTGATGGGCTTTACGGGAAGGGCAGAGGGAGGCAATAAAGAAGATGTGCCAACTGCCTCCAGCATTCCCAGACAAATGACGATGCAGACACCCCCAGAACAAAAACAAATATGGAAAGCTGGTAGAGAGACAATTAAGTAATAGATGATGGTGTCCTCATCTACTTCTTTCTCCTCGTTTATCCCTCCCCCACCCCCATTTTTCTGAATCAGGAAAAATCCAGTGAGAGGAGGATACAGCCTGAAGGCCAAGACCTTGCCTTTGCAGATGCAGGCAGATGTGATGGGATCAAAATAAAGTGAGCCCTCCTGTTGAAAACATCTGTCTTAAAAGACAGTTTTGACTTTGAAGGAAAACATACAAGTTCCTCTGCATGGCATTTAGGACTCCACAGTCTGGTTCCAGCCTCCCCTTCTGCAGTTAATTCACACTGCCGCCCTTTCCATCCTCCGCATTCCAGCCCAACAGGACCATTGTCCTTTGGCCAAATGCCACACCATCTCCTGCCGCCGTACCTACAGCACCCTTCTTCATCTGTGCCTTTCAGGAGTCTTCTAGGCTCAGCTCAGATGCCACCTTCACCTCTGTGAAGTCTTCCCTGATTCTCAGCTTTTAGTACCTTCCCTTCATTTCTCTCTGCATAGGTTGCCTCAACAGTCTGCAGCACAACTGAAGAGAATAGATTATCAAGGTGTCAGTTCTTGAAGGCAGGAGCTGTTATCATTTTTATGTTTATCTCTTTCACAACACCTAGCACAATCTCTTGCACATGGTAGGTGCTCTATAAATGTTTGAGGAATGGGGGAGTTTGATGAATAAATAGAGAGGCTGGGAATTAAAAATGGGAAAAGGGCAGAAGCAAGTTTGGATACTGAAACAGTGAACATGAATGTTGTTAGCATTTTATTCACACTATGGAGGGTATAGGAACATAGATTTCAAGATAGAAGGACAGTACGGGCCATCCCATACAGGTCCTCATTTACTTGATGTGAATTGCTCAAGGTCACTCAGCTGGGATTCAAATTTTGGTTCTCTTGACTCCAGGTCCAGCCCACTTTGGCATCCTTCACCGATAGTTATACACAACCTAAGGATCTGTGAATAAATACCCCTGCCCTGAGAAAGGGGTCATCAAAACCAGCCTGGGGGACTTCATTTCTCTTTTAGTGTGGGAGCCCCCAAGTTCTCCTATGATGCTGAAAGCCTCTATGAGACAGATTGTACCAAACTCCCGTGAACTATAAAAGGGTCAGGAGGGTCGTGCTTTGAAAAGGCAGGGGGTCTGCATGACCCCTGCAAGCCAAGTCTACCTCCAGCTACCACATACTAGCAAATGCAGTTAGCTGAACATCTCCCCTCCCTCCAAAAAGTGTCCCCCAGGGCTTTCTTTATGTCATGGCCCTGAGAAGATGATGGTGGTCTGGCTGATGGGCTAAGATCTGTGCAAGCATTTATCATTCTGAAGGACTTGGGAGGCTTTTGTTTTTGCTACCTGTTTATATAGTCTTCCTTTCTCTGTAGTCTTCGCAAGAGCGCCATGTAACATTCAGTTTGGGGTGACCTCCTAGGGCAGAGGCCACCTCCTCAATGGGTGTTCCTCCACCCACCCCCAATCACTCTCCCTCGCCCCCTTCCCCACACATGTTTTTGTGGAATGAGCTGCTTACTTGTCTAGGCTAAGTATCCCCTCTTCCCTGGCCCCAATCCCAAGCCCTGTTTCTATTAAATTTATTTGGATTATCTGCACCAATGTACATTTCTTCATCCCTACATCTGATAGGCCTTGCTTGACATGATCAAGGGTTGCTCAGTCTAGGGTAAGCTCCTGTTTTTATGCAAGATTGGATTTCATTAATACAGAAGCAGGGTTTGGCCTTGGGTGGGTGGGTGGGTAGGTAGGACCCATTTCAACCAAAGAGCTGACAGAAAAAAAGACAACATGGTCTAATGGATAGAACAATGAATCTGGAGTCATCAGATGATTGATTCAGAGCCTGAAGGGACCTTAGATGTCGTCTAGTCCAATTTTGTAATTTTTTTTTCAGTCAAAGACAAGGTTTATTATAACATGTGTCATATTGAGCAGACTCTTAAGGAGTCTGAACATTAGTGAGCTAGTGGTTAGATTGTAAGAACCTGAGCACTCCAGTTTTGTGATTTTGAGGGCTCTTCACTGAAAACCAGAGGAGCTGGAAGACTTGTTCAAGGTTAACACATGGTCTAAGTGGCATAGCCAGAATCCCAGCTCTGATCCCACAACTCCACATTCCATTCTCTATTCACTGTACCCAGAAAGACTGAGATTCAAATTCTACCTCATAAACTGGCTATCTGCTTGACTCTGATCAAACCCCCTAACTTCTCTGAGCCTCCCTTTTCTCATCTGTAAAATGGGGATAATGATATCCATGGCATTTACCTCCAGGGTGGCCATGTGTTATTAAATGAGATCAGGTGTATAAAGCACTTTGTGATCTCTGAGGGGCCCAGTAAATACCAGATAGGGACATTATTGTTGGTTAAAAGCACCTTGTCTAAGAGGGTAGAGCAGGATTCCCCCAGTCCCTTCTTGGGGGAGAGCTTAAGAGACAAGTAAGCCTAGAGCTGCTCCCAAAGTTATTCCTTTATTAATCTGGTTTCTTGCCAGGGTCTATACCCAGGTGGCCCACAGTTTCCTCCTTAGGACAGACTTGAGGAGACAACAACATTTCCCATGTGCAAGGCTGACCCCGTGAGACAGATGGGCATGGCCACTCTGGAGCTCACGAGTTTATTTGGTCTCCTGTCGTGAGTCTCTAAAGCTGCAGATGAGTTTTGTGTTTCTTTCTTTGAATAGCATCTCCCAAGCATTTGTCTCCAAGTCCTCCTCAATGGAAAGCAGATGTGATAACACAGATTCAAAAGCCTTGGGCAGTCACGACCAACCCCCCCAAACCCCACATTGAGTTCATTCCTTGGGACCCCAGGTAGGACCACGCCATCGAATACCACCCCCCCACCTCCTTCATTCAGGCAAGTTCTCAGTGTCTGGAATACAGACGTTTCTGGCCCAATTCAAATGAGGAAAGACTCATATTCCCCAGAGGGTCTGATTCCTCATCATTTTCAACCTGATTTAAACAGTCACTTTGAACTTTAGTGTTTCCCCTGCCTCAGGCTATTTAATCAGGAGCCTGGGTCCAGAAGAGAACTCACAAAGGCAACTTGGTCCAGAAGGAGCTTGTAATGTTTTCCACGGCTTTGTGATAGACAAGTGCAGTTTCTTTGGGGCATTTGATTATCATGGGGGACATCACCAATGATATTTTTGCCATCTGGCCTGTCTGTCCCATTTCCTTTCTGTGAAGTAGCCCATGATTGGTTGGTTCACAGTGGGGAGCTCTAGGTCCCCAAATTGCATTGACTACTCGGACACATGGATAGGTCCAGTGCCACTCATGTCCAGCAGGAAGTATAAAAGAGGCAGAAAATACAAATCATCTCTGCCCAGAAATGGCACTCTGGTGCTGACTCATCTTTCATGATTACCTGGGTTCTGGATCCATGTCTGCCTTGCCCTTGCTCTTGAAGGAGATAGCACCTAAGTGACCATGGGGAAAAGGGAGTCATGTTGGTGTGTCTTTACCTCCTCCCCCCCCGGTAGTCTTTCCAGCACTGGGTCCATAGTATTTTAAGTATATTCAGTTCAATCCAATAAGCATTTATTAACTATTTACTGTATTACAGGCACTGTGGTAAGTTCTGAAGATACAGAGACAGTATCCCACCTCTGCACTGAGTAGAGGGAGGCACATTTTTTTCAACTACCCTCTAGGGACTTTAGAGTCTTTTTAACTCAAACCCAAGCTGTTTAAGACTCAATGCCACTTTGGCAGCAGAGAATTATCAGATAAATGGGACTTGTGCATAAGGGGAGGCCAGAGGCCTCAGAGCCCTGAGCATTCAAGTTGGGGACTAGTCATGACAACTCTAGTGGGACTGATTCTACCCACCTGACTCTACTTCTTGATACTCTGTGATACTTGTTAGACCTTTTGGGGGCGGGGAGGAAGTGTAGTACAAGGGAAAGAGCACAGACTCTGTAGTCAATCCACCTGGGTTCAAATACTGCCATTGACGTTTAATACCTGTGTGACCTTGAAAAAGTCACCCAGGCACCCTAGGTTTCAGTTTCTTCATCTGTAAAATGGGGAGAGGAGTGTTGGAATTGCTGGCCTAAGTGGTCCTTTCTAGCTCAATTTCTGATGCTAAGATTTCCCTCTCCCCATAATGAATCCCATAAACAGGGCACCCTCTCGTGAGGCCCAACTTCTATGTCAACTCATTCCCCACACAGTTAACCCTCAGCATGAAGACCAAGGCCCCATGCCGCATATACCAGCACACAGCTCACAAAGCATACTGTGAGGACTCCTTAAGAGTATGGCTAATACGATGGATGTTCTAATAAATCTTGTCTATGGCTGAAAAAAAAATCATACTGTGGGAGAAGGAGCTTAAAGGTGATCACATACCTAGAAAGTGACAGATACTCAGTTACATGTAAGACATTTGTGCGTGCATATGTGTGTGTGCATGTATGTGAGTATGTTCATATGGATGTGTGTGCATGTATGCATTTTGGTATGTGCATATATGTATGTGTGTGTCTGTGTGTGCCTGTGCATGTATGTGTGTGTCTGTGCATGAGTAAGTGTGAATGCCTATTTGTATCCCCAGAGTTCAGCACACAGCAGGTACTTAAGTTCTTGTTGATCAATTAATTGATTCCCATGCTTGAAATGATGCCAGATGATCATGTACTTGCCCATCTGTGCTAAAATCCACATGGAGGGATCTTGGAGGAGATAGTTTGCATGGCTTGCGTGTAATGTTTGTTTGAAATATCATGCCTTGCCCACCTGGACGAGAGATGCTCTCACCTGCCTTGTTGTTCCATTTCTGACATTTCAATGAGGTGTGTCAGCTAACAAGCCCATAGTGTTTCTGTGGGAGACAATGATTCTTTCTGAGATTCTCCTGGGGCCCTAAAGAGAAGCTTAATAATCCAAAAAGTTAAAAGTCTTGAGAAGGCTGAGGTACAGCCTGCAACTCTTCCTAGAGCTGTTAATGCTTATTTAGCTGATGTTGATTGGGCTTTCTGGAAATTTCAGAGAGAGCCAAAAATAACACTGGGCTTGTCATCCTAGTTCTTTTCTTCCTTGAATAGGTCCCCTACATGAGTCAGCCGTCAGGCACCCAAGACCCTTCCTTCTTCTTGGGCCTCGCGGTGCTGACCTTCATTGTCTCAGAGGCTCCTACACAACACCTCAGTATGATTGGTCTTCCCATGCAGAGCAATGAGAGAGGAGGCCACATGGAGTGCCAGGCCAGAGATTCTCTGGGCCCAAAGCAGGAGTTCTTAATGACTGACGCTAACAGCCCTGACATTCAGAAAGCTCTCTAGATCCCAGTTGATGATGGTTTTAAAAGTTGAGAACAAAATTATGGAAGGGTCTGGGGCTAAACCCCTTTCAATCTTTGGTTGAAATTTGATATCCAAGTAGCACGGGCTCAGGAAGGCTGCCAAACAAATGGCAGGGACAATGGCCTTGCTGTGGAGCCGTGACTTGACTCAGGTCTCTGGGCCTTCATGGAAATGAAACGATGGAAGAGACAGAGTTTGAAAATTGGAAAACCCTGAGCCCCAGGGCTGTTTTGTTTGGTGATCATTGGGCAAAAATATCTTTACTTGGCTTATGGATTACCCTTCAGAGATTAAAATGTGGAATGTTCACCATTTAGAGGGTGAGTTTCTGAGTGAGGGGCGCTAACCCCTGGTCTAAGGAGGGATGTCCAGAGGAACTACAAAGCCAAAGCGTAATAGTCCTAATAGAAGGGAGGGCTCTGTTCTTTGTTTTAAAGGGCTTAGTACCTAGCCTAAGAAGTGTCTCTTGGGTGAGAGGTAAGAGCCAATGGCCAAGACTGAGAGAATAAGATAGGGGAGCCTTTTCCCTAGAGATGGTCCTAAAGCAAGGATTTTCTCTTTTTTCTAAAACACCTAGAAATAGACTTGGGCCATGAAAACAGCACAACTGACAGAGAGATAGCCAAGTATTTCAAAAGAGCTAGCAGCTAGAGACAACAGAAATTATAAGAGCAGTGGCCAGGAGAAATTGTGCATCCAGCTGAGTGGTATCCAGTAGAGACTACAATGATGAGATTAGTCCTTCAAGGCTAAGACCAGTAGTGATCTGGACTGGCAGGAGTAATGTGATGACATCACTAGAGGACCTTAGCAGCCTTGCAGCATTGGAGGCAAGAGTTAGGGGTCTGAGTATCCTGGCTACACATACTCCTTAGATGCAAGCTTCTCTACTTTTCCCACTGAAGTTTGGAGAGTTTACCCCAGGTTTATGGGGAAAATGTTTTGTTGCTACTTTTTTATATCATTTCATTAAATATTTTTGCTTTTAACTAATTATGTGCTCTGGTTGACTCTTGAGGGAAAACACATTGGTAGGGGCTTTAGGTTTTAAAAGATGCAGACCCACAGAGTCCCTTAAGACTTCTGCCAGAAAATCCTGTGAGTTGTGGGGTAGCTATAAGCAGAACAATTAACTTCTTGACCCTTGACAGGAGTCCTAATCTTATGGCCCATCATAACATGGGGGTGACTCAAAAGTTTTGATACCATAGAGCTCAAACTCTTTCTGAAATAGAAAGGCCTGGAGTACAGACCCAGGAATGAGCTTTATGCATTTTGCTCAAGAACTAGTCTGGCTGAATCCAGACAAGTTTATCACTGCCAAAGAAGAGGCAGTAGGGATAAGTGAAAAGAGTTCTGGAACCCAGGTTAGGCCTGGGTTCAAATCCTACTTCAGATATTTACTGTCTCTCACACAAAGTTCCCTAAGCTTTCTGAGTCTTAGTTTTCTCAGTGCCAGAGCTGGGACATTTGAAATAGTGAAGTATTGTTAATTTTCTATCTTAACATCAAGATAAGTTGATAACCCATCACTAAAATGGACATGGGAACCCTACAGTTGGTGAATCCATTGACTGAGATGATGATGATGATGATGATGATGATGATGATGATGATGATGATGATGATGATGATGGCTGGCATTGATATACTGCTTAAATTTTGCAAAGTTCCATCAATGTGCTATCTTATTTGAGCCTCACAACAAACCCAAGGGTAGGCACAGTACCACACACAGAGATGGATCTGTTTGGATCATGGGTACTTGCTTCCCTTGGGTCACCACACAGTCAAATGATGCTTTCTAATTCTGTAAGATTCTCATCTGTGATCATAAAATGATCCAGGACCGTACATCCTACTGAATGGATAACTGCCTCTGGTTCTCTTCCTATTCCCTAAAGACCAGCTCAACTCCTGACCTAGCTGTCTACCCATTTTTCCTTTCTTTTGCTACATAACTGGCTTTCCAATCACACATGGCATGGATATTGAGACAAATGAGGGAGACCTCAGGAGAACAATGAAGATGAAGTCCTGGAGCCAGATTCTATAAACTAGTGAACCACAACTCAGGTGAGTGAGGACACAACCATATGCCAATATGGAGATTATTAACACTGAGAAGGAAGGGAATTAACTCTAGGATGGTCCATGGGAATAGAAATAGGAAATCTGGGAGAAAACATGGCAAATGCTAGATCAGCATAAGACACAACTTGGGTTCAAGTAGAAATCTCTAGATGTTGCTGATGAATAAAGTAAGGTGTGAAACTTATTCACTGTCATGCACATGGCTGTGCATAAAGCTTGGGAGAACTCTCTTCCTACCAGGAAGGGGAAAAACCAATGACCCTGCTCTCTCCAGGGTCAGCTGCCCTTACTTTACGCATGCCTATGTAAGTAGCCAAATGGTAATTTTTCTCCATGAAACTTCATCACACTTGGCCAAAGGTGAAAGTCAAAGAGTTAACCCACTGGATCCATTGAGATAGCCCATGGTTTGCATAAATAACAGCTTACTTGACCTCCTGAGGATATGGCTTCTGAGCAAGATTATGAAAGTTAGTTGAATGGCAGCTTCCATCCTCCTTGGTCATTTGGGAATGGGGGAAGACCACTGTAGGATACTGAACTCAAGATTTACAAGGTCATAAGCCATGCTTATAAAATTTCCTAAGCTTCTAACCCCATCCCAAACCTTCTTCAGCCAGATCCTCTTTGGACGATGCTGAATAGGCCATGGATAGAAACAGAGAGGTGCCTACCTTCAAAATAGAGGAACATCAAACCTATCTTATGAAACAGGCTTTTCATAAAATGCTCATTTCAGGTCATTCAGAATAATAAGTTGAATGTAATCCAATAGGTAAAAAGTCTGAATTCTATGGATTCTCTCACAGCACATGGCAGCCTAGAATGCTTCAGTTTGAATTTCTGCTTCAGCCGACAGAACCTGTGCCAAGGAGAAGTAGAGAAAGGCACATTATAGTGCCTGTATTTACAGAAGATATTCATTTGTTTCAACATTTACAGCTATCTGAACATAGAATCGGTCACTCCATGAAGTAGTGAGCTACCTAACTCTAGGTAGTACAAACAACGACTGAAGTACACCAGGAAAAGGATGGATGGTGGCTGGTCATCTAAACCAGCTTCCCATATTGGGACCACAAGATAACTTTCAACCTATGGATGTGGCTCTATTATTCTCCCAATTAATAACAGCAGCAATAACAATAATAATAGCTAATGTTTACATAGAATTTTAAAGTTTCCAAAGCAATTTACATATATCATCTCATTTGATTTTCAAAACACCCCTATACTTGCTGTCATACTCATTTTATAGATGGAGAAACTGAGGTTAAGAGGTTAAGTGACTTGCCTAGGGTCACAAAGCTAGGAAGTATCTGAGGTAGCAATCAAATTCAGCTCTTCCTGATTCCAGGTCCAGCACTCTATCCATTAGACAGCCTTGGGTCTCAAAAGTAAGAGACCATTATTCAATGAATTATTTTAAAAAATAATTTATAATAATAGTTTAATCCCCACAGCATGTTGACTGTCTCATTTCACATTATAGGGAAGACCTTCCCATTGGCACAGTGATGGATGCCTGTTTGATTAACCAGTTGTTAAACTCAGCTGTCTAGCCCATTCCTGACCACTCCACCAGAAGGAGAAATAAAAATAAGTATCTTTATGCCACATTGCAATTTAAGGCAAGGTTCGTTTATAATTGCGTTGGGAATAGCCTGGTGGGGGTTAGAGCAGGGGAACTTAAGAAAACAGCCCAGAGGAGCAATTCTGACAACATGGTGCCCCAGAAACCACCAGGAAATGAAGCGAGAGAATGTACCTTCCCGTTTATTTCAGACTTGGTGGAGCATGAGCTTGTCGGGACACATTTACAGACATATTGGAGGCTCTCCACTCTTCAAAATATAAAAATAAACAGCAGCACAGACCTACTCTTTTCCAGGAAAAATGGAAACAGTCACACCACTGTGGACCAAGTCACTCCAAAGGTCTCTGCCATATGCTGCCTAAGGATTTGGAAACTCCTCAGGTCTCAGTTAGGAGAGATTTTCTGTTTGAAGGACTAGTTACCTCCACAACAGGTAGGGTAACTAGGCAAAAGATAGGAGTTCCGATTCCATCATACCATGAAAAAGAGAATGACTCAAGATTTTTTTGATTTAAGTTAACACACACACACACACACACACACACACACACACACACATACACACACGACTGCTTTTACAAAAAAGTAAATATAGCCCATTTTCTCTACCTTTTTCCTCTGTTGAGGAGTTCCCATTTCAACCAGGCCAATCAAAAGGATTATGGGAATTCTTTAACCAACATAATTCTAAAACTAATTGACCTTCTCAATGGACCTGTGCTTATGAGATTCACTTCAACCAAAGGCTTATTTACCTTTCATGTTTAATTTGTGTGTGGTTTTTTTTTCAAAGCTATAAATGTAAGAACTATAAATCTAACTTGTGTAGATGCCAACTCTGGTGGTTATGGCGCCGAGGGCTTTGGCTACTGCCCACTGAAGTAAGCTATCATTAGCCATAAGTAACTCTCATTTGTTTCACGTCTTACTCACAGTAAGCATTCTACCATTTCAGATGTATTCTTGGAAAACGTTCTGTGCCCAGTCACAAACTGGTATTGCTAATAGAATGAGATATCCATGGAGGCTGTTCAGTAAGGCCAGACCATAAGCACCTAATGCAAAGCAACCAATACATAGAAGAAAAGTATGTACTATACACATTACTTTTTCGTCTCAAGATTTCTCATAGGCTCCTCTCAGCCAGTCAGGTTACTATATATGAGCTTTTTTGTAATCCAGAATCTCACCAAACAGAAAGGTCATATAAGCAGAAGATCTCCCACGTACACACGTACATGCACACATACATATGCACAAACACATATTGTGTTTTACCAAGATGATAAGTGTTCAAAATGACCTAAAGGCATTGCATTGCAAGGGCTTCTAAATGATCATAAAAAAATTAAGATTATCATATGATCAATGTAGTTTTAATGTCAAAGGTATTTTATCAAATTTTTATTATATCTTTGAAAAATTAATAATCATAATAATGAGAATCATTTTGTTGTAGTCATTAGCCTTGGCAGCATTCTTGCCCTGCTTCTGACACATACCAGCTCTGTGACCATGGAAAAGTCCCTTAACTTCTCCATAGCTCTGAGGAAACTCTTGAAGACTGTTAAGTTGCTGAAGTTTCTATACCAGGAGTTTATCACATTGACGAAATCACAATCCACACTTTTGCAGAGTGCTTTTCATTTGCATCAAAGGTTTAGATTATACCACTTCCCATGGAGCTGGCCAGTGTTTCACACCTTCCTGTGAGGTGTGCGTACTGGCCCCTTGTTAAAAGACACACATCCATCAGCATTTTACCGAAAAGAATTCTAACAGTCCGAGAAGCATGTAGTCACAGTGTCATTAGGTCATAAATTAGGACTTGAAAGGACTTTAGATGCCATCTAGATCAAATGCCTCATATATACATATACATATATACACATACACACATATACACATACATACGTATATGTATATATACACGTGTACATATATATGCATACATGCATGTATGTGCACATGGATGCTCAATACACATGTGTTCACATATAAACACATATGCATATACATGTGTGTGCTTATATATACACATACATGTCTATATATACACATATACATATGCTAAGGCATATACTGATGCCCACAGGTTACAAGACTTGCCCAAGGTTACACAGGTAGCAAATAGCAGAAATGAGACAACCCCAAGTTCTGTGCCTGTAAAACAGCCTCTCATATCTCGTAAACACCATAGGTGGAATTCTCACAAAGTTCTTCCATGATTCCACAGCCAATGTTCTTTCCATTATATGATGCTACCTCTTCATCCTCATTAATTGCTTGGTCAGCCAACTACCCCTGCTCCCCAAACACTTTTGACAGATTAGTATTTGCTCTCTCAGCATCCTCATTTTGCAGATGAGGAGAGTGAGGCACAAACAGTTAAAAGGAATTTCCCAGATGTGACATAATGTTCAAATGCTAAAGCTTTGTGTCGAGCAGCTTTGACCCAGGAATGCATAAAACTAAATGAAATGGGGAAGTCGATTGCTTGGGATACAGTTTTTCTCCTGAATTACCCCGTTGACAAATTGGTGCTGTGACAAATTGGACTTGAGTTTGCCTTTCTTCAGTGAAGACTGACACTTCGTGTTCTATCAGAGAAATGATGCTTTCTTTTCCCCTTGGTTGGAGAAATTCTGTCCTATTATTTTTGAAGCCAAATTATGCACATGGTTCATAAAAGGATCTAAGCTTCAGTAGACTAATAAGCATTTTGCAGTTTCCTTGTGGAAGCCAGATCAGTTAAAGAGAGGAAGGTTTGCCTGGCAATTTAGCCTAGTGGTTAATTATAAAGCTCAGATTAGCCCCATAAAGTTGAGAGCCAATGTGAGCTTTTATAATTGACCACCAGGATAAATGAGGAGGTTTGTTTGTATTTTCCCAAGCAAAGAAATATATCAGTTGAATGGATTGCCAAGAGATTGTTTATTGGCACTGTGATGTGGGTCCACCAGTTTATAATAAGCAGGTTAGATATTTAAAATGGAAGCTAGAGAACTGAATAGATTCTCCTAGGCAGTTTAACTTTATCTCATGGCACATATACCAATCCATATAATTCTTTATCCCAGAGGCAGCCACCCAGATGGCCATTCACTGGGGGATCAGGGATTGAAATAAGTATTGTTAACCATTTCCTGACCCTTAAAGTATTTGTATATGGGTGGGGCAGGCAGTCTAAGACTCACATTCTTTAAAACACTGACGAGCTGGGCTCTCAGTTCTCCACCCAGCAAATACCATTAGCAGCCTTCCTATGAAGGAAGCCTCATGTGCTCTTACCCTTGGCTCATTTTGGTGACCAGATTGTTTTGCTGTTGTTTGTGTGTGTGTGTGTGTGTGTGTGTTGGTTTGTTTGCTTGTTTGTTTGAAATGAAGGCTATAAGCCTGAAGAATGCCAAGTCAGTAATCAAATAGGTGAATGATCCCCAAATCCTGTCATTAAGATTTACCCCTCCTCTGGACTTCCCTACTATTATTGATGGCACTGCCATCCTTCTGGTCACTCAAACTGGACATCAGAGGGTCCTCAAATAAAGTTCATACTGTTGTTATATTTTTCAAGAAATCTTATATTATTTTAACACAAGCACAAGAGATATTTTCTTGGAGAAAAGCTTTTAAGGTGGTGTTTTATTCTACTGCATCTGTTGTTTTTTTATAATATATACTAAATCCTTATTCTGGGCTCACTATCTCAGACTCAGGCTGCTACATCTTCCTCACAGGGTTCTAGGGGCACCTCTGAAAGACTGGGGGCATTGAATCCTATCGACTTAAGCCCCCATTCTGGGTTCATTCCCCTCACTATTCCCTACCCATGAGTATTGCCACAGTTCTTTATAGCCACTTAACATTAATTAGCTTTTATAAAGGGATAAACATAGCACAAAAAAAGTACAAATATTTCTGCCCTCTGACATCTCGAGGGCACCTCTACTGCCTTGGTCTCTGGGTAGCAGGCTCTGACATAGAATCATTTCTATAAAGTGCTGGATGTACCAAGTTCACAGCCAAATGTGGCTTCAGTTATGGATGAGTAATATCTTCCCTACCACTGGGCTGGGTCCTAAGGGTTACTTCCAGATCCTTGAGGCATTAATGGTTGGTTGTTGTTGTTCAGTCATTTCAATCATGTCCAACTTTCCATGACCCATTTAGGGTTTTCTTGGCAAAGATCCTGAAGTGGTTTGCCATTTCTTTCTCCAGCTCATTTTACAGATGAGAAAAATGAGGCAAACAGGGTTAATGATTTGCCCAAGGTCACACAGCTAGTAAGTATCGGAGGCCAGATTTGAATTCAGGTCTTCCTGACTCCAGCACCATTGTTCCATCTACAGCACATGGCTCATTTTCCTGACCTTTACAAATTCACAACATTATAGTCTCCACTTTCCTTCCCCTAAAGCAAGTGATGCAGCAAAGGAGAGAGACCCATATTCATAAAGCCACATTCTTGCCTTGGATAGAGGTCCCAAGGTCATTACCCTTATACATTGTTCCTCACTAGATTCCATCAGTAAAGGAGTCAAATTAAGAAAAGAGGTCCAATCCAGAAAAAGAGAGACAAAGAGAAGAGTGAGAGAGAGAGAAGAGAGAAAAAGAGAAAAGAGAGGAAAAAAAGAAGGAAAGAGAGAGAGGGGGGGGACGAGAGAGAGAGAGCATGAAGCCTTTTGAAAGCCCCTTCAATTTCAGTTCCACAAATACAACCAATGAGGTTACCATTCACTGTGTGGTTAGCAGCATATTCATCATAGAATCATAGATTTAAAGTTGAAAGGGACCTTAGAGGCTATGCCTCTAAAACACTTCATTTCACAGATGAGGAGCAGAGTCCACAGGTATAGGAAGTAGCATAGCGGAGATTTGAGCTGGACCTTTTTACTACAGATCCAGGTCCCTATTCACTGTGCCATAATGTCTTGGTTGATAGATAATGGTATTTTCTAGATTTAGCACAGTGCCTGGTATATAGTAGGTGCTTAATAAATGTTTGTTGGTTGATTGATTAATTGGTCTCTTTTTTCTTATAATAATAAAATTATGATATTTCTGCCCCAGCATTTGGTATACTTTCTTCTTGCATGAATCTGGAGACTTACATTCCTAAATACCCTGTGTTGCCCTCATTTCAGACCTCTGCTGTGTATGTATGGTCTAATCTAGCTGTTTTGTCTGTCTTTTTTCTTTCTGTAGTACCATTGTATTGATAGAGTATTAATTATACCTAACATTTATATAGAGCTTACTTTTTGCTAAGCACTGTGCTAAGCTCTTTACATATATTACCTCATTTGATCCTCTAAACAACCCTAGGAGGATGGTGCTATTATTATCCCCATTTTACAGATGAGGAAACTGTAATATAAGCATTCTATTGTCATATAGACATGCAGCATAAAAATCTTGACAGATCTTTTCCTCTTTTCATCAGGTTGTTCTCTTTCTAGTTTCATCATTAAATGCTCTCAGGATGATCTGCCTTAATTATCTCTTTCTTCAAGCTTTCTGGAAACTTCTATTTCCTTCTACTAATTGATGCTGTTTTTCAATGATATTGCATATCCTCTTCTACCAATCTTTCGTGTAAAATTGTACAAATAAGCTCCAATTCTGAATGAGGTTTGCCCTGAGTTTCCATATTACTCTACTTGGCACAAAGATAAAGTATTTGATAGCTGAGACGATTTTTAAACGTTTTTGTCTCCTCATTTTAGTTATTGATATAAATAAGGTGAACTTCCATAGGAAATGATGATAGGCTTGTTAATGTCTCTTTTATTAATTTTCCATCTCTCTAAACCATAACTTGTTTAAATAGATTATGTCAGAGTTGTTTTAATTGCTTGCAATTTCTTCTCATTTTTATTTTTTTAATCTTGATTTTTTTTTCTAAGTCAACGGTCACATTATACAAAGACGCCTGATTTAGAAATGACTCCCATATCAATGACCAGTCATTTCCTGTTTATTAAAATATAGTCAGTCTAATTTTTTTGTAGTTACTCGGCATTAGATATGTCTAAAACCTCTCAATTCTCTTCCTGAAAAAAGTGTTCATGATACATAGGTTTCTGTGCAGTCTTCAAGCCTAATTTAGCTGAATCATAGTTTCCAACTTTTTTTCCATCCTCTGTTTTGCCCACTTTTGCATTAATTTTACTGAGTAGTGAAGTTTGAGTGGATTTAACTTAGAGGGTCTTTTTTTTTTTGTCAAATTCTTCATAGAATTTCTCTGCCATTTCACCCTCTGTAACAGATGTTGACACATAAGCTGCAATTGTCTTCACGGTGGTCTTTTGGTAAATACTTATCATAAGCCGTGAAATATGAGATGACCAACTGTCTCATGAAATGATATCTCTTGTTGCCTTTGGACGCATCATAAAACCAACTTTGCCAAATCCTTTATTAGCCTCTCCAAGGAGAACATATAGGGCAATCTTCCATCCAGCTGTGACTTCCTTTGGTCTTCTGGTTTCACTTACAGTAAGAATGTAAATGTTGGTTAGATTTCATGCCTCCAGGGGCATGGTTACTAAATGGTCGCTGGAAAGAAAAGGACCTCATAATAGAGTCCCAGCAATTAAGCTGAATTTAAAAGATAGTCTAAAAACTGTCACGATTCAACATTTAATAAGTTCTTACTATGTCACTTATAAGTCACTATTCTGGGAGCTAGAGATACAGAGACAAAAAAAAATCTGTCCTCAAGGAGTTTGCATTCTATTAGAGTTTAGAAGAAATACTCAAGGAAGTACAGACAAAGTATATGCAAGGGAATATGAGGTCATTAAAAGAAGATGTGGGTCTTGACAGGGCAGCTATGAGGCTCAGTGGATAGAGTGCTGGCCTTGGAGTCAGGAAGACCCAAGTTTAAATCTGGTCTCAGCTACTTACTAGCTGTGTGACCCTGGTCAAGTCACTTAACCCTGTTTGCCTCAGTTTCTCATCTGTAAAATCAGCTGGAGAAGGAAATGGCAAATCACTCTAACATATTTGCCCAGAAAACCCCAAATGGGGTCATGAAGATTTGGACACTATTGAAAAAAGCTTGAACAACAAACATGGCACCCAGAATAATCTTTCTTTAATCATGCCATTCTCATAGTCAAAACCATACAGTGTTTCCCTTTGCCTCCAATATAAAATACAAACTCCTTAAGCTGGCAACTAAGTCCTTCCACATTGTGCTTGCAACTAACTCCCTGGCATTATTTTTGCATTATTATCCTTCGTGTGCCTCATGCTGTAGCCAAAATGGATCCCAGTCTTGCTGTGCCATGCCTTCGTGTTGGCAAATCTCCATAGCCAAAATATGCTCATCTCTGCCTATTAAAATTCTTCCCATCCTTTAAGATCCAGAATGAGTATCAACTCCTCCAAGAAGCCTTCCTTGATTTCTCCCACCTCCAGCTAAGGCTAACCTCCCTAGAGCGCTTTGGATCTCACCTGTGACCTATTAACATTCTGCCTTGAATCATAATCATCTGTGTCCATGTTATATTCTATTAATCAGTAAACTTCTTGAGAATAAAGAGTGTGCTGTCTTTCATCCTTGTACCTCCTGCAACCTCAGATAGAACCTACCCATAGTAGGCACTTCATAAATGTTTGTTATATTGCTGAATTGAAAAAAAAAATCTGTCTGGACAATCTAGTCTATATAATGAGCATACAAAGTCCCAATTCAGCTGACTGAAGTTATGATTGATTACTTGAGATTTCCCCATTATAGAGGCAGCTAGGAAGCTCAGAATACTAGCATTGGAGTCAGGAAGAGCCAAGTTCAAATTCTACCTCAGATACTTACTGGGTGTGTCACCCAGAGAAAGTCACTTACATCCTTTCATAGGCCTCAGTTTCCTTTTCTGAAAGATAGTGATGATCTTAATAACACCTATACCACAAGGTTATGGAAAGAATCAAATGAGATAATAGGTAAAGTGATCTGAAAGCCTTAAGATGCTATATAATTACCACTGATTATTCAGTAGGTTATAAAAAAACCCAACACAGTTCTACCATTGGAAAGGTCAAGTCATCATGCTAGCTAAGATAGAAACTACACTTTATGCCACTTTCTTTTCCTTATTTCATCTAAGTCTTCATTCATGCCATATGAGGGATTAGGCGAATGAAATAGGAACATTTAACCTGGAGAAGAGAAAATTCAGGGGTTTTTAATCACTTGAGGGTTTGTCAGGTGGGAGAGGAGTTTGACTTATTCCACTTGACCTCAGAGGAAAGAATTAAAAGCAATGGATGGAAGTTGTTAAGACACATCTTAATGAAAGGAGAAATTTGTAAGGAATTAGAGCTATCCACACATAAAATGTGCTGCCTTGGCAAAGATGAGCACCTCCACAATGGAGAGTTTGACCCAAAAAGCTCAATGACCCCTGGTCCCATAGGTGGAAGAATTCTTGTTAGGTATGAATTGACCTAGATTCTTTCTGAGCTCTCTTCCCAACTCTGAAATTCTGTGTTTCTGTGATATGTTCCTTGTTTGTTTTTGGACAGAGAATTATGTTGAATAAATGATACCATCTTATTGTCTTTCCACGTAAAAATTCAAGACCTTTTAGTCTGGCCTCTTGAATTTATTCCTGGCCCCAACTTTATGACTGAGTTATCTAAACCAGATAGAAACTCAGTGATGCTGAAACTAGTCTGACCCATTCATTCTGGCTTCTGCCTTTATATTTGGTTTATTAATTCTTAATTAATCATTCTTAGGCCAGGTCTGGATCCTCCATTCTCACAGAAAAGCTTTGAGGATAAGAAGGCACCCTCGCACATGTTGTCTGAAAGTGAACACCAGTACTTCAGGGTGCTGAGAAATGGAATACAAAGACCTTGAAACCTGGCTTTACAGTCGGAAAACCTTGGTTCAAATCTCACCCTATCCCTTCCTACCTATGTGACTTTGAACTATCAGACTACTCAGAGCCTCAGTTTCTTCATCTGCAAAATGAAAGGTTTGTATTCTATGATCTCTACGGTCCCTTTTAGCCTTAAATCTGCAATCCTGTGAACATTGTGATTTGCCAAGTTCAACAGAAAACTTTCTTGACTTTTAATCCAATCGATCACCCAGTGTAGACATAGGAAGACATAGGTGTGAATCTTGCCCCAGACGCCGGCTAGCTGGGTGATCATGTGTAAGTGGCTTTGCTTTTCCAAACCTCAGTTTCCTCATCTGTAAAATGGGGGTAATAATAGGATCTATCCCAGCATTATTGAATCAAATGAGATAATGTATAGAAAATGCTTTATAAACCTTAAAATTCTCTATAAATGTGAATTGTCATCATCATCACCCTCTTGGCTTCTCTTTGAGTGGATACTTTATTCCACCTTTCCATGCCCCCCATCTCATAATCATTCCTCAGTGACTTTATACTTCTTCTTCTGAATGTTTTCTTAGTAAAAAGTCCATGTATGGTATCTGATATTTGTAATGTTTCATTGCTTCCCAATTCCTGGGAAAACAATACTATAGGGCAGAATGAAAAAAGAATCTAGAAATAATTGGGGAGTGAATAAAGGGGCAATTTTTATTCTTACTCCTTGAATTCCAGGAAAGTGGGGATGTGACACAGTGCGTTCCAGGGTCGCTGGAGGGACTGGCAGCAGGCCCAGCATACAATGTGCGCTGATAGCATCACTCCATGCGTTCATCCAGACTCAGGAACAATGGTCTGGCTGCAGCCACTGGGGCTTCCTCACACAGAGACAGAGCTGGGCCTGCCCCAGCAGCTGGGGCAGCCACAGAAGAGGGACTCCCAGGCCTTTCCCCTTCAACTGTGCACCCAAAATAGGATCCCTAGGTTGTAGATCAAAATAAAAGGCTGCTTCTTAAACAACTCACTGAGAGAAAGTCAGCCCATCCTCTTATGTCTGCAGGATTGAACTGGTACCTGATCTTTGTATTTATTTGGGGAAAAGAAAACACAATAACCCTAATAGTAGACAGTTATATCATGCTTTAGGGTTTACATGTGTTATTTCATTTGATCTCACAACAACCCTGGGAGATAGGTAGAAAGAAAGTAAAATAGGAAGATGGAAAGATAAATAGATAGATGGATAATAAATAGAAAAATGATAGATAATAGATAGACAGACATATAGATAGACAGACAGATAGATAGATAGATAGATAGATAGATAGATAGATAGATAGA
>NW_020955182.1:1325789-1327698 GCF_900497805.2 Vombatus ursinus
AGTGCTGACTATGTGCCAGGCACTCTGCTAAGTGCTCAGGATGCAAATAAAAGCAAGCAAGGCAGTCTTTGCCCTCAGGGAGCTTATATTCTAAGCTCAGACCACAAAACAACATATAAAAGGGTGCTAGAAAGAGGGGTAGAGGATACCCATCCAATGAGGCAGGTAAAGAGAAAAGAGGAGTCCAGAGAGAGCTGAGCTAAGCGTGAGATGAAGCATGGCTAAGGGCTTTCCTAAAATAGTGGTCCTTGGAAGGGAGTCACCAGTGAGGAGACGAGGTCTCCAGAGAAGAGTTTTCCCAGGGTAGCAAGACTGAAGTGGCAGAGAAAGCTGTAAGGTAGATGCTATCTGTATTATTATCCCCATTTCACAGATGAAGAAACTGAGTCTTAGAAGTTAAATGACTTGCCCAGAGTCACAAATGTAAAATTGGAACTTGGACTCCAAGCTCAGCACTCTTCCGTGATGCCAGGCTGTCTCCCCATTATCTCAAGTTGAGCAGAATACCAGAGGCTACCAAATCCAACCTGTACCTGAACTAGAATCCTCTCTACACCATCCCTGATCTGTGGTCATTCAGCCATTGGGAGAACACCTGGGGCAGTGGAAAGAATGCAGGAAGAACCAGAAGATGCCTACTCAAGATCATGTTTACTAGGCTATTGGGAAAAATCATTTAACTGCTCTGAGCCTCCATTTCCTTCTCTGTAAAATATGTCTAATACTTCCTACCCTGACTCCTTCACAGGTGCTTATGAAAATCAAATGGGGAAATGTATTGAAGGTCCTTGGTAAGCTATAAAGTGACTATGTAAATATGAGCCAATCAGTCAACAAACATTTTTTTTTGCTTTGTTTGGTTTTTTAGGCAATTGGGGTTAAGTGACTTGCCCAGAGTCACACAGCTAGTAAGTGTCAAGTGTTTGGTCTGAGGCTGGATTTGAACTCAGGTCTTCCTGACTTCAGGACCTGTGCTGTATCCACTTCACTACCTAGCTGCCCCTCAACAGACATTTTTAAGCACCTACTATGTGCCAGAGGTATATTAGAATGGTAATTTGTATTTAGATAGAATTTTGTATGCATTATTTCATTTTAGCTTCAGAAAAACCACATTTATTATGTCCACTTTACAAAAAAAAAAAGGAAAATGAGTCTCAAAGAAGTGAAATTTCTCCTTTCCTCTCATTTTCTTTCTTCTCCTCTCTTTTCCTCAATGATCCTCAGTGAGAGGGAGCTCACTGCTTTGAGTGAACCTGTTCCACTGTTTGATAATAGAATTTGGTCAGAGGACCTGGGTTTTAAATTCAATTCTGCTACTTATTAATTTCCCTCATCTTACTATGCCATCTGTTCTCTGTCCATCCTCCTCCTCTCTCTCTCTACCAGCACCTGGAAGTGTACCTCTACATACACCCAGCTCTGACAGGTGAGCTTTTGCTTTATTTTTTTCAGGTCCTGGTCTTTTCTCCACTTCCCTACTGTATCTTTACTATATCCCACATAGGCATCCCATTCCATAACCTTTCTATATGCCATCTTCACCCAATAGATTATAAGATCTTTGAGGACAGGGGCTGTCTTGGCTTGCTTGTATTTGTAACCATTAGCACTTAGCACAGTGCCTGGAACATAATAAGTACTTAGATGTTCTATCTGTTTGTGTGTGTGTGGTATGGTTTATCCTTCATTCTCAAAGAGAACCATGACATCAGGAAGACGATGCCATGACTTGAAGTGAATTGGATATAAATAAGGTAGGGCTGTGCAAAGTCCTTAGTCTCACTTTCTCCTCCAGAGCCTTCGGGGTCCAGTGGCCAGATATAGATCAAGACAACTGGAGATGGCCCAGTCTGTCTATCTATCTATCTATCTATCTATCTATCTATCTATCTATCTATCTATCTAT
>NW_020955182.1:1327713-1330658 GCF_900497805.2 Vombatus ursinus
GTTACCTAATTATCCATCTATCTACTCATCTGTCCATCTAGCTATATAATTATCCATTATCTGTCATGTAATTATTTATCCATCCATTCATTTAATTAACTATCTATCCATCTATCATATATCATCTAATTATTCATCCATCTGTCCATCTATTATCTGTCACCTATCTAATTATCTCTCCATCCATTTAATTATCTATCATCTATCATATCTATTATCTTCTTCTTCTTCATCAACATCATCATCATCTCTCTACTTACCTTGTGACCTTGAGCAAGTTATTTCAGTACTCTTAGCCAGTTTCCTTACCTGAAAATTAAAGGATTGGACAAGGTGATGTGTAAGACCCTCTCAGCTCTAAATTCCATGAACCTATATGATCCAACTATGTGTAAGATGCTGTCATTCATTCCTCAAAGCCCTGTTTCTGGACACTTAATACTGCGACCATTCAAATAAATTGACACTACTTATTAGAACGGCCTCATTCATGAAAGTATGCTTAGCCTGCCTTCCACCTTTGTCTGGACTTGGCTTTAAGCCACTAGTTAAGTTGGACGATGTCAGAGCTAAACCCTTTCTCCAATAAAATTACCCAAGAGAAGTCTACCACAAAGAATGAAGAGATGTACCCCTCCTTGGGGGTTGCATATGGAGACAGTGTATCTGTAGTCTCCAGGCCCCACTGTCATGTTTGAAGGTTGCTTGCTTCCTGTGTCTTATTTTTGGTGGTTATTCTCTTACTTTGGGGAGAATTGAGCAATGTTGGTCTAACCTCTCTAAGGACAGTGTGGCGACACATCTACCCTCTTATCTTTACTCAGTCAGCCTCTGGCATTTCCTTTGCCATCTCCATAGCTGGCCAGGGTATGCAGAGGTGATGAATCCAATCTGAACTACACAGAAGATCCAGTTCAACCCTCAACCCAATAGCATCAAATGGAGGTGTCATCTTGATAAGGAGTTAAATTGTAAGAAAAATGGAAGGACTCATTGGACCATATTGCAAAAGATCATATGCAAATGGGACATATGGGTTTGGTTCTTAGACAAGAAAAATAAGTAATAATAAAGGACAGGACAGAGAATTCTGATGATTGAGATGTTGAGCCACCAGTGGTTTGTTTACAAATTCTTGAATGACTTAAAGTTCTCTGACTTCTCTCTCCTTTTCATATTGACCATCTTCCCTCCCTGCTAACCCCAGAACCCACCCAATCTTGTCATTCACTGATCCAGGAGCAGCTGGCATCCTCCTTGCTCCATCTTGTCATTTCAGAATGCCGTAATTCACACCAAAGTCAACAGCTTTCTTCCCTTTAGGTTCATCTGACTACCACCCTCTTGAGACCATTGTTGCTGTCCCAGTACAGTCTTCTGCTTTTCTCAGTAACTTGGGTGCCTAGCTTTTCCTCTCCATCCTATTTACTGTTTTCCTTAGTGACTTCAGTATTCATCTTGATGACCCTGCTAATTCCCTGGCCTCACAGTTTTGTTTTTTGGGGTTTTTTTGTTTGGTATTTTTTGTTTTTTGTTTTTTACCTCCTCCATGACTATGACCTTTATCAACATTGCTTCAGCAATACACACAGGGGTGGCCTCATGCTAAACCACAGTATCACTCAAAAATGTCCAGCCTTAGAGATCTTGAACTCTGAAATGTTCCTGTCTGACCACTGTCCTCTGACACTTTTCCAACCCCCTTACTCTCTGTGAAGTTCCTTTGTATTGTACTTATGGAAGGATTGATTGACCATAGAGCTGCAGGATTTAGAGCTGGAGGTCAGACCCCCTCATTTTACAGTTGAAGGGTCTTACTTTAATCACAAGCATATAGAGAGCACCAGCTGACCTGGCCCATGCTCCATGCTTATCTATGGCATTTGTGATACTTAAACTTTTCCCATCAGCCAGAAGAACACATGCCAGAAGCAAGAGATGCTCCAGAGATTGCTACCACATGGTATGTATCACAACACAGAAAAGCATGCCTTTTCCTTATTATAAATTGAATTTCTGGAATATATATCAGACCTGGCAGTACTTCAAATGCAATCGATATCCACATAGACCATAAAGTTTGAGTGGACCCCTCCACAGTGGATAACAATTCCTAGAAATAGCCAAATTTTACAACCAGCTCATTTTGAGATGCTTGCATGGATGAACCATTGATCCAATTCTCTTTTGACAATTTGTCTTTGGTACATTTTGTTTGTTAGTTTGCCCATGATTTCATCAAAGTAGGAAACTTGTTGTATGAAGCCTCCTCCACCAGTGCAGGATTGGTAACCATATAGTTGTAGTTGTCAGAGACAGAACTGGAACCCAGGTCTTTCTGACCCAATTCTTAAGAAAGGTAATCATGTATCATTGGGACCCAGAACAGGAGTGGGAGTTTCAGACATTGAAGTTGGTGTTTACCATGTCTTTTCTCATCCCACCGTGATAGCCCATTATCTAGACAATCCATTTTTTTGTGGATAAAGGCCCTAATTTGAAAATACCATTGATGTCATTCTGGGCCAGAGGCATCTGCTAATAGCTACAAGGGCATGTCCTCCACCAGCAAACTAAAAGCCTCCATGTGATACTTTATGCCTCAAGGGGTGTCTCTTCTGCACTACATAGGATTCCTTCCTTAGCAATGGATCAAAGCTTTATCCTCAGTTATGATGAGATATGATCTTCCCCTGTGTTTCTAAGAGATCAGGGACTTCTGGGGGGTGGGGGAGGGGATCGGGAAGGGGCTTCTAGCCTGTACCTTTCTGTGAATAGTAGAATAAAAATAACAGGATTCATCTGGTTTGGTTGCTGAGGGTTATGTTCACTGATAAATAGGCCAAGTCTAAGTTAATTAGACTTCTGTTTAAGAATAAATGTAAATTAGAAATTGAGAGGATACCCATCAATTGGGGAATGGCTGAACAAGTTGTGGTATATGA
>NW_020955182.1:1330867-1331518 GCF_900497805.2 Vombatus ursinus
AGTTTTTTCTTCTCTTGTGTTTTGTTTCCTCTTTCTGGTGGTTTCTCCCATTGGCTCTAATTCTTGCTTGCAACATCACTAATGTGAAAATATGTTTAATAGGAATGTATATGTATAGCCTATAACAGATTGTGCACCATCTCGGGGAGGGAGGTGGGGAAGGAGAGGGAGAAATATTTGAAGCTCAGAAGCTTATGGAAGTGATTGTTGATAATTCAAAATAAATTAATGAAAAAAATTTTAAAAAGAATAAATGTAAATACCTGTGAGCAGAGATTATTTTTCATTTTTGTCTTTCTATCCCTAACACCTAAAATAATGACTAGCATACAGTAGGCCCTTGACAGCTTAATAAATGTTTGTAGAACATCAAGCAATTACTGGGCACCTATTCTATGTCAAGTGTTGTGTTGTATACTGAGAATACAATTGCTACAAAGTAACAGTCACTGCCCTCAAGGTGTTTACATTCTATCAAGGGAGATAACAGATGCATGGATACTTTTTTTGGAGGGAATATACTTGTAAGTGGAAGGATCAGGATTACCTAAAAGGTTCCACTTGAGCTGAACTTTGAAAAAAACTAGGGATTCCAAAAGGCTGAGGCAAGAAGGAAGAGTATTCTGGGCGGGGGGGGGGGGGGGGGGGGGG
>NW_020955182.1:1331545-1342163 GCF_900497805.2 Vombatus ursinus
CCAAGAAGACCCAAACAGTGAAACTCTATAGCACATGAAGGGGAATAATATATATTTACACTGGAAATGTAGTTTCGAGCAGTTGCCAAACAAGAGTTTTTCCTTGACCCCAGAGGTAATAGGAAGCCAATGGAGTTTATGGAATAAAGGAATGATGTGGTCAGAGTTTTACTCTAGGAAAGTCACTTTAGCAGCTGTATGTATGATGAATTGGAATGGGTAGAGACCTGAGGCAAAGAAGCCAATCAGGAGACTTTTGACATGATCCAGGGAAGAGACAATGAGACCCTGAACTAGGGCAATAGAGAGAAGGGGACAAAGGAGAGTAATGTTGTTCAGGTAAAAAGGACTAGACTTTATAACTGATTGAATGGGGTAGGGGAGGGGGGAGGCCTTTGGCAGGGGCGGGTGGAGTTGAAGGAGAGTGAACAATTGAGGATGATTCCAAAATTGAAAATCTGGGTTACTGGGAGGATGATAGTTTCTGACACAGAAATAGAGAAGTTTAAAAAAAAAAAGGGTGGGTTTGGGAACAAGGTGAGGAGTTCAATTTTAGACATGTTGAATTTAACAAGCTTCTTAGAACCAGTTTGAATGATGTGGGAATGGAGCTCAGGAGAGAGATGTAGGTCTGGATATGTCCATCTGGGAGTCATATGTATGCACAGGGGTGCTTATTAAACCCATATTCTAAATTCTGGATATTTCTCTGGTGATTTAAGAAAGTTCAGGAATTGTTTTTTGAAGGCCTCCCTTGTATCTTGTCCTAAAGAGTTTCAGCAAAGATGCTTGAAGAATCAGCCATGTCTATCGTAGCCTTTAGGCTACCATGGGCTACCATGTGGTGCAGAGGGTAGAGAGTGGGGCCTGGAGTCAAGAAGACTCATCTTCCTCAGTTTAAATCTGGCCTCAGACACTTACAACCTGTGTGACCCTGGTCAAGTCACTAAATCTTGTTTGCCTCAGTTTCCTCATCTGGAGAAGAAAATGGCAAATCACACCAGTATTTTCACTCAGGAACCCCTAAATGAGGTCAAAAAGAGCTGGACACAACTGAAAATCATTGAACAACAACAAACAAAAATGGTAGCCTTTGTAAAATAAGCTTGGCAGTTTTGGAGTCAGTTATGATAGGAAGCCTCTGACAGCTGAGTCAGTCTCTGGCAGTAGAGAAGAAAACCAGCTGTGGTGGAATAACTTAGTTCTTGAAAGGGAATCACTCTTCACTTTTCCCATTGTCCCTCTTCTGGAGTCAAGTGACAAGTTGAGGAGTGATGGATAGAATGAGGAGTGGGCAAGGTACTTCTCTCTCCAGTCAATGGCGTCTTGCAGCAGAACAACTTATTTGTAAATAAGTAAACATGTCCACATTTGAAGGAACAGAATGTTCAAAAATATCTTTATAGTGATCTACAATCAAAAAAGTTTGGAGTCCACCAATCTGGAAAGAGGAGTTAGATTTGTTCTGTTTGGCCTTAGGGGATTGAGAGCAATGGATAGACATTGCAAAGATGCAAATTTAGTTTGATCTAAGGAAAGGCTGTTCAAGAATTGGACCTATTCAGAAGCAAATGAAGTTTTCTCTGGAGATAGCAGATTACCCATCATCCTTAAGGAGAATGTAGATACCACTTATTCTCCTCTGGGTTGTCTTCTAACTTCAGAACTCTAAGTTTGTTTGATTCTCTGATCTAACTTCATGAACTACAAAGGCTCCTTCATTTATTTAAGAGCTCTTTCTTCCTGTATACAAGTTTTCTTTCTACATTATTTGAGCAAACTTAGAGAGATCCCAGGCTTCCAAGAAGAGACTCCCCTTGTTTAATATGAACGTTGAGAGGTTAGATATTGGGGAACTGTCAGATGCCAGAAAGAAAGACTTCCATTTATTTTTCAAATTGAAAAAGGTTGTTTTGTTTCTATTCATGGAGTTCAGAAATGCCTAGGCTAATTTAGTTCAAACTTGCCAAATAGAAAAATCACACGTATGGTGAAAGAACCCGTGGAAGGTTTGTGCTGTGAAAAGAAAATTCTTGGGACTGCTCAGAGGGGAGTAGGCTGGCATAGAAGCAAGCTCAGTTCCAGAGTTATGGTTTGCCAGCATGACTTTGATAATGGAGTACATGTAAAACTAAAATGGCAGAATTGTTTTTAGAACTAGTCCCTGAACTACCAAAATAATTTAAAGGGTAAACTAGATAAAAAAATGTTTCTTGTTAGCAATACTCCACTGTTCCAATGGGTCTGTGATCTCCCTGATGTAGGCTTTCCTTACAATGATGTATTTAGCAACCCATTCAGACCTGAATTTTTCAGACCTGCTCATCCTGTTCAACTATTGTTCATGTCCATCAGTTCACCCCTGAGTGTCTACCCAACAGCCTTAGGTCCTTTCTTTTCTTTTGACATTCTGAGAATGCCAGTGGAGTCCATCCAGTGGCTGTTTATAAGTTATCCCTCTCTCTGGCCATGTGACCTCCATAATTTTCTTCCTCATACATCTATAAAAGACAATAATAACATTCATCTCACAGTCTCATTGTTACATAAACGGAAGTTGTAATGATAACAAGTATTTATGAAGCACCTCTTATATTAGACTCTGGAGAAACAAAGATAAAATTGAAAAGGTCCCTGCCCTCAAGGAGCTTTCTCCAAATGATTAGTCATTTGAAACAGTATTGATATCTCACATTTGTATCAAAACATTACTATGGGGCACAAAAATAGTTATTTCCATTTTTCAAATGAGGAAACTGAGGCAGGGAGATCAAGTGACTTGCTCAGGGTTTCCAAGCTGGGATTTTAACTCCGGTCTTCTGACTCTAATCTAGTTTTCTTTCCCCAAACCAAACACTGTGTCTATTATGATGACATTTTAAATGACTTGTATGTTTCATGTGATTCATTTCAACTGGATCAATGTGATTAGGTTGTATTTAGTCTATGCACTAGTTCTGAAATGTAGCTGGAGATTGTCTTGAATTTGAGCTTAAACTAGCTTGAAGATTATAATAGTCAAAGACAATAGATGTCACAATTTAGAGGGGGAGATACCAAAAATTTATAATAATAACAACATGTTTAAATAGAACTTTATTTCTGACAAAATGTTTTATACACATTATCTCCAGGCTCATAATACCTTTGTGAGGTGCAAAGACTGTTACCACCATTTTATAAATGAGGAAATTGAATCCTGGAAAAGTGAAATGATTTGTTCTGGGTATAATAAGCCAGTAAGCAATAGAGCTGAGACTTAAAGACTTTTATTTTCTAACTCCAAATCTTTCACACCACAGCTCCCTCAAACCAGATGTGTCGATGGAGTGTACCTTCAGTCTGCACCCCAGAACACCCAGAACGCAACTACAAATCATGTCATCTGGGTAAGTCATTTCTTTCTCAGGTAAAGTGCACATGCTACAGATTTGAGGCTCATTTCCAGGTGTCCTATTTTCTAAGAACAATAGGGGGGATGGTGTAGGAGAGGAAGGTTTGGATTGATCTGAATGTAACTTTATTTTTATTGAAGCTAGTGAAAGGAGGTTGATCACTTAGCTCCTTTCAGCTATAGTCTCAAATCCCACACTATCCTGGTTTATTGATTCCACGCCTAGATCTAATTTGAGTACAAATACTATCAGCTCCAGATTGATAGAATTGGATCTTCCAAGAAAATCCTTCTTATATAAATAATAGGATTACAGAATCTTAGAGTTAGAATGGCCTCTGGAATCACCTGGACAGGAATCTTTTCTGCAGGATTGCCAGAAATTGTTCTTTTAGGCTCTGCTTGAAGACCTCCCAGGGTGAAGATTCTACTACCTCCAAAAGTAGTTAGTCCATTCTTGAGAATGATACTAATTAGGAAAGTTTTCCTTATGTTGAGCTAAAACTTGCCTCCCTATTTTCACCCATTGGCCTCCGTTCTCACCAAGAGTCATGTGCAATCCTTCTAAACAAGTCTAATCTGTCCAACCCCCAAAGTACCACACATTTAAAGCTGAAAGAGACCTCAAAGGCCATCTGGTCTAACCTTCTCTTTAACATATAAGAAAATAGGTCCAGGGGCATTAAGTGACTTTTTCAAAGTTGTACCAATAATACCCCATTTGAATCTAGAGTTCTCAACTTCAGAGACCATATTCTTTCCACCCTACCACACCATGAAAACCCTTCAAATATGTGATAACAACAATTACACGTTGTCTCTCCCCCCAACTCAAATCTTCTTTCCATCAGACTAAACATCACCAGTTCTTTTAACTGATCATCATATATTGTGGTTTTGAGTCCTCCTAAGGGAGGCACCATGCTATATTGGAAGAAGTATGGGTTTCAGTATATAAAATAAATCCACATAAATCTTCAGCATTTCTGTATATTAACAATAATAAAAAAGCAAGAAGAGCTAGAAAGAGAAATTCCACTTAAGATAAGTGTAGAATAAATAAAATACTTGGCAATCTACCTGCCAAGATACACAAAGGAACCATATAAATACAACTGCAAAACACTCTTTACAGAAATAAAGACAGACATAAATAACTGGAGAAATATTCATTGTTCAAGGGTAGGCCAAGCCAATAAAATAAAAATGGAAATACCAGCAAAATGAAGTTTTTTTTTTTTATTCAGTACCATACCAATCAAACTACCAAAGGATTAATTTTTAGAACTGGGGAAAAAATAATGAAATTCATCTGGAGGAATGAAAAGTTAAGAATCTCAAGGGAAATAAAGAAAAAAGAAGTGGTAAAGAAAGGGGTCTATCAGTACCAGATCTCAACCTCTACTACAAAGAAGTAATCATCAGAAAGATTTTATATTCAGTTAAGAAATAGAGAAGTTAATTGGTAGAAGAGATTAGACAAACAATATATTGAAGCAAATGCACAAAGAAGCCCAAATACCCCAGGTATTGGACTAAAACCTCACTATTTGACAAAGAGCTGCTGAGAAAATTGGGAAAGTCTGGAAGATACTAGATAAAATCAGCATATCACACCATATAACAAGATTAGTTCCAAGTGGATGCATGACTTAGACCCCAAGGGTGACATAATAAGCAAATTAGAAGAGCAAGAAATAAATTATCTTTCAGATTTGTGGATAGGGAAGGAGCTCATGACCAAACAAGGGATAGAGGGTATCAAAGAAAATAAAATAGACAATTTTGATTACACAAAGTTAAAAAGGTTTTGCACAAACAAAACCAATGCAGCTAAAATTAGACATGAATCAGTTAACTGGGGAAAAACAAATCTTTGCACTGAGTTTCCCTCATAACTATCTCATTTTTTAAGGTAAATAAGGACCTGATTCAGATTTATGAGAATGACTAAGAGTCATTCTCAATAGAGAAATGGCCAAAGGATATGAAAATACAAATTTCTAAAGAATAAATACAAGCTATCAACAATCACATTAAAAAAAACACTCCAGACCACTTTGATAATTAGAGAAATACAAATTAAAGCAACTCTTAAATTCCACCTCACAGCCATCAGATTGTCAGAGCTTACAAAATAAGGAAAATTACAAATGCCAGAGATAATGTGGGAAAATATACCCTGTTAGTATAGCTGTGAATTGGTTTAGACTTTCTGGAAAGCAATTAGGAACCAGGCCTCAAAAGTCACTAAACTGTGTATGCTTTTAGACCTAGCAATACCACTACTAGGCTTATGCCCCCAAGAAACCAAATAAAGAGGAAAAGGACCCATATACACAAAAATGGTAAGATTGCTCTCACTGTTTCAACCTGAGACTGCCAATCTAGTCCTTCGTATGTTCTCTTTGGGCTGGCAAAGGCCTGAAAACTAAAGGGGCACCTAACAGTTGGGGAATGGCTGAATAAATTATGTTTTTTAATGTGATGGATTAATATTGTGCTGTAAGAATATATGTGTATTTATTTGAGTGTGTGTATGCATACTTTTTACAAGGGTTTTGTTTTTCTTTTTATTTTTTCCAATAGTAGGTGGCAGGGAGAGAAAAGAAGTGCTTGTCAATTAAAAAAGAGAGAGAGTGCTGGTTTTGGAGTCAGAGGACCTGGATTTGAACCCTACCTTCAACGCTTATTACTTGTACAACTTTGGCAAAATATTTCAATTCTCTGTGCCTCAGTTTCTTCATCTGTAAAATAAGAAGGTTAGACTAGATGGTCTCTGAGGTCTTTTCTAGCGGTAAATCTGTGAATCTATGAACCTCATCATTATAAGTTAGCACTATAAAGATTTTTTGAAAACATACGTTCTAATTAATTTCTCACAACACCCATAGGAGACAGATAGTGTGTATATTATTGTCCCCATTTTATATGTAAGCAAACAAGTCATAACGGGTTGAATGCCAACAGCCACAGGGCCATTAAATGTTGGAGGAAAGTTCCATCCCAGGTCCCCTGACCCCAAAGCCAGAATTCTTTTCCCCATAGCTCATGGTGAACCAGCTCCCACATTCAATGGAAGCTGCTCATCCCAGTCACCCTACTTTGGACATGCTCCAGGTGACCAATGACTGTCCTAAACAGCAGCTCCCAGGACTCCATGGCACCTCCCAGATATGAGCTGTCTGACATAACATAGAGTGGGGCTATCTTCTCGCCTCTCTCTGGATGTCAGACTTCTTTTTGTTTAGCCTACAATCATATTAGCTCTTTGGGCCACCTCTTTCCAGATGGGAGCCTAGAGGCTGCTTTTATGCTGAGCTTATTTCCAATTTTTGAACAAAATTAGGAGGTCACTCTATTTGGGACTCCTGATGGGCAATCAAAAGGCCTGAGGGAGCATTCCCATAGATAATTATATCTAATGCATTTTCATGATCCCAGTAGATAGAGGTAGCTGTACCAGTCTGAAAAGAAAAGTCAGTGGAAATGTGCTAGATGGCTTCCCATGGGACACTCAGGGTGTTTATCTTGGAAAGATCCATCTCAAACAGGTCTTTTCCTGAGTTTTGATTGTATTAGAATGTTATGTTTGTGATGCTGCCGATAAGGCTGAGATGGTATAGCCATTCTAAGGCCCTTTCCTTGTTTGCTTATTACTATGGGACTAAAAAGCATTTCCCTCCAGGGCTGAAACCTGGCTTTTACCATTTCAGTCTGAGACTGCCAATCTAGTCCTTCATTTGGAATTTGCTTCTCTTCCTCAAGTCAGAGCCTTTCCTGGTGTCAGGATTTTAAGTTGAAAACCTCAATTCAATCCTTCAAGTCAGTTCCGCTTATCTTATTTCACTTTGTTAAGCATGACCCAACACCTCGTCCGTCTGTACTTTTCTTATTTCCCTAGTCAAAACAATAACACTAATGAATTAAAAAAAAAAGAATAAAACAAAACCATTAAGAATTATTTAGGAGACATACACAAACATACTTAATGGTATATAATGGAAGAAATGCTAGAATTGGAGTCACGGGAGGGACTTGAGTTTAAATCCTGACTGCCACTTTCTACATGCGTAATCACAGTTAAGTCACTTAATCACTCTCGACCTCAGTTTCTTCATCTGTAAAAAGAGAGGGTTAGAGTAGGTGACTTCTAAAGTCCCTTTCAGCTCTAATGACCCAATGAATTGGGACTGACAAACCTGTGGTCTGACTGCTTCCATCATGTTGACACGACCTGAAAGTCACCATACCATACACATTATTTTATGCCCTGCCTTTATGTGGAGGTCTACTCACATCATTCCCTAGCTTGGAAATTGTCAATGAATGATTCCAGTTACCTACAGTAATAAGAAAAAAAACAAAACAGAAACTCCTCACTCTTATATTCAAAGTCTTTCATGGTCTGACTTTAACCTAATCTCTCAACTTCATCTTCTCCTATTCCCCATTACCTACTCTATCTTGTAGACAAAACAGACTTCTAGCTGATTAGGTTGTTATCCTTCAGCCATTTTTCAGTTGTGTTTGACCCTCCATGACTCCATTTGGGGTTTTCTTAGCAGAGATACTGGAGTGGCTTGACATTTCCTTCTCCAGCTCATTTTACAGATGAGGAAACTGAGGCAAACAGGGTTAAGTGACTTGCCCAGTGTAACACAGCTAGTAAGTGTCTGAGGCTGGATTTGAATTCAGGAAAATGAGTCTTCCTAACTCTATCCATTGAGTCACCTAGCTGCCCTACTAGTAGCTGATACCCTAGCCTATTCTTCCTTTCCTTTCGTTTTATCCATTTTTTTATTTAAAAGAAAAAATTTTTTTGTTTTATCCATCACCCCTTCATTGAATGGATTTTATACATATTCCTACCCATTCAATTCAATTAAAGTCGACAAACATGTATTAAGTGCCTTCTCTTTGCAAGGTTCTAATATAAATATATCTATATATAAATATAAAATATAGAATATGAAAAGAAAAGAAAATCCATATCTCATCTCTACTCTCCATTCTTCTTTCCATTGGCTGTGTAGCCAGAACTGCCAGTATCTTCCAAAGGTCTTGAGTCAACATGAGTTGTGGCTTTGCTGCAGGAAGGAGTGAAGTGATTCTTTCACTAATTGCCTCAGGTAGGAGGACTGCGCTGCAAGAGGAAAAGCAATGGGTCCTTCCATCCCTGGGGCCATATTGGCCTCCAAGACAGGCTGGGTTTGAGGACTTTCCATTTATTCTTTTCCCTTCATGGTGCACAGAGTGGAAACTCCAAACTGGACTGGCAGCTTGAACAGAATCTAGGAGTTCAGGAATATAGACCAGGCATTGAAGCCAGCCCAATATTGATATCCTGAGGAGCATTAGTCAGGACTTCAGCCCAGCAGAAGTCTGAGGAGACCCATTTTTGGAACGGAACTTAGTGGGATCATTGCTTTGTAGAGACTGAGCTAAATTGTGAGCCTAATCCTGCTCAGAGATTGAGGTGGTATGGGGGGTGGATTATGTTCCTGTGTGTGTTGAAGCCAGATGGGCTTTTGAGAGCCAACTGTTAAATCCTCATTATCTAAAGAGAAGGTGTGAGATAGCCATGACATACATTGCCTCTGACAAATCACATCTGGATCAGATCACATCTGGAGGGTGGTATAGAGTCATGAAAGCTCCCTTTTCGGAGAGGTATTCATCACCTGGAGCATGCCCAAAGAAGGGTAACTGGGGTGAATAACTTATGTTGTCTTCCATGTAGAGTGTAAGCTCCTTGAGGATAGGGACATTCATTTTCATCTTTGTGTCTTGCACAGTAGGTCCTTAATAAATATTTGTTGATTGATTGATTTCTTCAAGGTCCAATTTAGGTACCACCTCTTTCTGCCTTCATCCACCCAGGTAGTGGTGACACTTTCCTCCCTTTCCTCTCAATTAAATCCAACACCATTCAACAAATATTTATTAACTTCCCACTGTGAGCTGATTCCCGAAAGAAAATGAGGGCTCTTGCTGAGAAGAGAGTAAATCTTAGGTATGTGGGAGGCCTTGTACAAATGCATGCAGGTGAGTGATGGAATGTCAAGTTTGAGGGGTAGCTAGAAGTCCAGTTGGACTGGAATGAGAGCATGTGTAAGGACAAAAAATATGAAGAGGCTGATCAGGTATCTCTTTGACCTATCCCACGATCTCACATTCTAATTCTGGGATGTTTTTTGGTTCACATCACAGTGATGTCTACTTCTGCCTTGAGCCCTCACTGCTTATGTTCCCCATTCTAGAGGCCCAGTGACTGACACCCCATTTCCATTTGATCATTTAACACTGTTGGAATTGCACAAAGAGATATTTGCTTCACAGAAAAAGCAAGAACATGTACACAAACATTGTCATTCTGGTGTTTCCAATGCCTAGCCCAATGGACCACACATAGCAGGTACTGCTTGCCTAAGGATACCTGGACCATGTTATCATATACCCTTAACTACAACCTTAGGAGCACAAGGCTCTTCCATCTGCCCTGCATTGAAGCCCTCCTCCATATATGTGTGATCTCAAATTAGGATGACAGCTCCTTGACTAGGGGCTGATTTGCTTTTCTATTTGGTTCCTCAGTACTTATCACATTTCTTGGCACATAGAAAACATTTAATAAATTCTTATTCATTCATTTAATTTAATTTCATTCATTCATTCATTCATTCATTCATTCATTCATCCATAGTAGGGACTTAATGTTTGCTGTTATGAAACTGAATTCATTATAAAAGCTTGGGAGCCATGCCCAGAAAGGATTTCTAAGGGTATATGAGGACATTTCTAGCATCCTCCCTGAACTGGAATGGAGATATCCTTTGAAATGTGTAGCTTAAGTATTCAAAGTGTATACACATGTATTTGCCAGATGCCTTTTAGGGAATGGATAAGCTGGAGCCAAGATGCTTTCCCCCAGTCAGATCAGTAGACTGAGCTGCGTTGTTCTGACCACTCTCCCAAGAAGGGATTGGGGTGGGGAGGGTTAGACCTGAACTCTTTTCCACATCACCCCCCTTCCCAGACAAGAACTCGGGATCTGGGGTACTGAAAAATAGGGTGTGTGGCTGACTGAACAAATGCTCACAGCTTTACTTGAGAGACAGACAAGCAGACAACAGAGAGAGACAAAGAGAGGGAGAGAGAAAGAGGGAAGCAGGGGAGAGAGAGAGAGAGAGAGAGAGAGAGAGAGAGAGAGAGAGAGAGAGA
>NW_020955182.1:1342231-1347728 GCF_900497805.2 Vombatus ursinus
TATTTAATGAAGATTTCAAAGCAAAGGGACTTTCAGGGACTTTTTAGGTCAGTACCAAAATGTAAGTGCATTGAAAATGACCTGTATAAATTGAAAATATAATTCTCAAAGATCTCTAAACATGCCAGATGAAAACAGAAGGCATTCCTGTAAACAGAGTCATAATCAGGAATTTTCTGAGCCTGGGGCAAAATCTACAATCCAGGATTGGAGCAAGGCGTGTGAAGGGCAGCCTCAGCAGGGAAAGTTGTTCACCTTGCCTATGGTAGGGAAACAAGGACCTTTGTAGAAGGCTACCCCTGGAAGTGGGCACAGAAGAGTAGGTAAGAAGCTGCTTCCCATTTTATCCACTCCTGGTTACCTGGGTGCTCAGCCCTACCTTTTCTGTATTGCAGAAGGCCTACCATTTCTGGCAGCATCCCTCAATGCTCCTAAATTCAGAACCTGGAAAAGAAAAAAAGTCCCAGTCACCCTACCCCGGTTTCAGTTCTGCCTATAACTGAGACGGAACTAGATTATCAGCTCCTAATCAGCACCTAACAGCTGTCCAGCTTGTAGTGAGACTCTGACACAGCCACTAGAGAGGAGCCAGGTAGAGGGTGTGAGAGCCCCTTCTCCTGGTCCCCTGCTACTAGAAAGTTAGCCACCAGAGAAGAGAAAAGCTGCTTCCTCTCAGTCTTCCCAAAGAGAGAGGGCTCCCGTGATCTGAGTAGTGCCTTAAGCCTTGCCCACTAGCTCTGGTCTATTCAGGTCTTCTTTCCTACCAGTGTTTCTATAGATAGCCCGTGGGAATTTATCTTTTTTAGTGTCCTGAACCCCTTTGTCAGTGTGGGGAACCCTATTCAAAATCCTATTTTAAATCAATAAAATAAAAAAAAAATAGGATTACAAAGGAATCCAATTAAAGTAAAATATAATTCTCAAAATATTAAAACAATGTTCACGGACCTCAGATTAAGAAGCCCTTGCCTTCTCCTTGGGCTTAAAAATAACATCACCTTTCTCCACTTAAAGCTTTATGCCAACTCTAAGAGTCAATGGTCATGATATCACCTTCATTGGGAAGAAATCAGCTTTGAATCAAGGAGGCCCAGTCCTGGTAGCAACAGAAGGATACCAGTCACATGATTCACTGGGACTTCACTTTCCCAAGATCTACTCTTCTAAATGGAATTAAGGGAGGGACCCAAGGGTATGCTGGAGCTAGCTCCTACCAGCTCCAGAGAACTGACTGTTCAATTTTCAGTGTGAATATTTACATCTCAGGAAACTGCAAATCAGGTCTTGATTTATTATTTTCTTGATTATTGAAATTTAATAAAATTATGAAGAAAATGTAAATAACATATATTAAAATTAAATGTGTCATACCTATTTTTTTCCCAAGAGCTGGTTAGTAAGCATTTACCAGCACACCCCAAAGGGCCAATGATCATACCCTTCACCCCTCCCAATTGTACAGTTGATAAGTACCATATTACCTAGAATAGCCAAGCAAGGTAGACCCTAAATATAAGTCCTATGCCATTTAAGAAACTGCATTGACTTACAAAGGTTTGGGGTAAGAAATTTTGACAAGAATGAATGAAAATTTGTTCACTGGTTGGAGAAAAGCTTAATGGTCCAATAACTTTATGCTTTAGTAGTTTAATGAGAAAGCTCATTTGTCCTCCTTTGCCTGCTCTGCTAGAATAATGCATGTGTTGATTTGGAATTTTTCTACCCCTGTTTTTTATCCTCTTACAGATTTTGTTTTCCTTTCTATTCAGTCTTTATTTTAGGCAACATAAAAACAAAACTCTGCAATTGGAAAGCTAAAAAAGACCCCTGAGGAAAATCAGGGACAAAAGGTTACATGCTCTGTTGTTATTCCTACTGACATTGATGAAGGATCAGGCAGGGCCAATGTTAACAGCCTCTGTGGCACCCCTGAGCAGCTCCAAGAAGAGGCCAATGAGTCTCTTTGGAAGCATCTGAGGATATCTCTGATGGGAAAACCACAGGCCATCCGTGAGCAAAGGCAATGTGATGGACTGAACTGAAATGAATACTGGATTTGGAGGTCAATGACCTGGGTTCATATCCCAGCTCCATCATTTGCTACCTGTACGACCTTAGGCAAGTCATTCACACTTCCCCGGTTTTATTTTCTTCACATATTAATGAAAAAATGGAGGAGGGGGTTGGACTGACTGACCCCTAAGGGCATGTCCAGCTCTAGCTCTGGGACTGATGATGTCAGATGATCCAAAGGGTTCCCATTCAAGGCCAGACTTGCTCAATGCTCTAACTGCCATATTTGAGCCCCCAGCTCTTCTATATCTGAGACACACTATGCAAGGACCACAGTTACCCCAGAATTCTGAGTGACAGGGGTAGTGATGATCAGTTTCAACCAGAATTCCAGTAAGAAAGATGGAAGCCCTAAGGCCAGAACAAGCAAGGAATTCTGCCAACCTAAGATATTGACTTTTTTTTTCCAATGAAGGAGCAATCGTGTCCTTGAACTTGCTTTTTCTCCTGCATTTTCAGAAAGCCAAGAATACCTGCTTTGGCCTGGGCTTAGGATAACCAGTGCATTCTGCACCCTTCTTGTCTGACTGGAGCTGCTCATCTGGAGTTACCTATGACTCTTCCTCTCCCCCTCCTCTCACATCCATTCAATTGCCAAGTTTTATTGATTGTACCTCCACGAAGTCTCTGTCTCTCCTTTCTTCTTTTCCTTTCTTTCCACTCACACCGCCACTATTCTGGTCCAGACCTTCATCTTCTCTCACTTGCACTAGTAGCCTCCCAACTGGTCTCTCTGCCTTCATTCTGTTCTTCCATCACCAATCCACTCTGTACCCAAATGACAAAATCATCTTGCTGTGGCATAATTCTGACAGTACTATGTCCAGAACCAAGTCCAAAAATCTTCAGTGGTTTCTTATTGCATCTAGGACAAAAATACAAACAACAGAGTTCAGTGGATAAAGAATGGGACTTAGAGCCTGAGTTCAAATCCTGACTCAGACACTTACTAGCTGTATGGCCCTGGGCAGCTCATTTGACCTCTAATACTGTTTCCTCATTGCTAAAAATGAAGGGGTTGTGCTTCATGGCCTCTAAGGGCCCTTCTAGCTTTACAATGATGATGCTTAAGTTGATCCAGATTGTCTTTCTAGCCTCATGTCATGCTTTCTACATTCCAGCTCATGGTACTCGCTATCTGTCCCCTGGCCTTTGTATGCCATCTCTTGCCTCTGTGCAATCGTATGGGCTATTTGTACATGCCTGGAATTCATTTCCTCCATGCCTCTGACTTTTTAGAATTACTATCTTCCTGCACAGCTCAGTTCAAATACTGCCTCTTTTCGGTTGTGTTTCCCCATCCCCCAGACGAGAGTGTTCTCTTCCTCCCCAGACACCCCTCTCTCCCATAGCCCCTTAACCTCCTAACTCCTATGATCTTCCACTCACCTTGGGGCAGTCATGCAGTAGACTTCACCATCACTCGAACCCAACCCCAAGATATTAAAGGCACAAGGCTTGTTCTCTGATCACAATGTCTTTACAGTTTCATCTATCCTGTACTCTCACTCCTCCTGATCTCGGTATACTTTCACACCCATGCTTTCATAGTCCATTACCCCTGTTTGGGTTTCATTTTCCAGAAGTCCCATTTTATTAGCCTAGAGAGATTAAGCAGCTGCCCTAAGGTAAAATGGTTCCTGACTGAGGCAGGTCAAGTACCATCCCTTTGGTACATCTACAAGGATTCTGCTTTGGTGCTTTTTACATTGTTATCTAGCCTTTTGACTGACAATGAGGGCAGAAGACCACCTCCACTGCCAGCCATTCTCCTTTTGGATCTCAGATTGTTGCTTTGACTAAAATTAGGCCCAAATCTGCCTCTCTGTAGCTTCTTCCCACTGCTCTAATTCTACCCTCGAGGGTCAGAGAGAGCAGATCTAACCTCCTTTCTCATGACAGTCCTTCAAGAACTCAAATGATCAAGGTCAACTATGATCTTCTTCTAAGTCAAGAGTTCTTAATCTGTGGCCTGTGAATTTGTTTTTTTTTAATTAATGACTATATTTTATTATAACTAGTTTCCTTTCTAATGTTATGTATTTTATTTTATGCATTTAAAAAGATTACTCTGAGAAAGAGTCCTTAGTTTTTACAAGACACTGTCCAAGGTATCCATGACACAAGAAAAGGTTAAGAGTCCCTGCCTTAAGTCTTCTCCTTTCCAGGTTAAATATCCACTATTTCTATAACTTATTCTTGTATCAAAGTCCTTCACCAACCCAACCGTCCTCCTCCCAAAAATCTCAAATTTATTAATATTCTTTCTACAGTGTGACTCCTGGATATGAACACAGTATTTCATACACTGTCTAGTCAGAGGGAGCCCAGCAAAATGAAAACCTCCTTTTTCTTGAGCACTATATGACCACCCCCATTTTACAGGTGTGAAAGCTGAGACTCAGAGAATTACACCAACTCATCCAGGGTCACACACTACTAAGGATAGAAACAGGAACTAAGACCAGGACTGTTTCCTCACCATCACAGCTGCCTCTTTGGAAATTTCACTCTTCTGGCAACAACACAACCCTACTTCATATAATTAATGACCAATCCTCTCCTGCTCCAGTTTAAAATAGTGGCCTTGATTAAGAGAAGTATTCATAATTGAGCATTGCAAATACCCACTCCTCATGCTCATAGACAACAACTGGGGAAGTCGTAACACTCAGTTCAGAGATCCTAAAAGTACTTCAGGGGACCATGGAGAACCCATTAGCATAAAGGCAGCCTCTTTTATGTACCTTCTTCACCAGTGGCCACTGGCTACTGCCTCAGAAGGTGGTTAAATACATGTCCACTTTCCTGTGCACCTCAGGGCTTCATCTAGGTTCAGGACTATAGAATCATAGATTTAGAGCTTGAAGAACTCCAGGACTTGAGGGGAGACTTGAAGAAAATGTCACCAACAGTTTTCTGTAGGTTAGGAAAGGAAGATAAATATTTTACCGATTTTTTCCAGATGAGCAAGAATCAAACATACCTCCTATCCTCTGTGAATTTAGTAAATTAAGGGGGAGGGCAAGAACAAAGCTGATTGGTAGTCAAAACAAAGTATGAAGACAGAAAAATCACTAGTTTTGGGGTCAGGAAACTTTATTTCAAATCCCTGCTCTGCCTATGATTCTTTTTGTAAGTCACTTCCCCTCTATAGGCATCAGTTTCCTCATCTGTAAAAAGAAGAGGTTGGCTAAGCTGACCTCTGAGGTCCCTTCCATCATGAAATCTGTGAGCATTACTTTTTTCTTCCTTTTTTTTGTTTCTTCAATTTTTTTCTTCCCCCCTTACTCCTTGTCTGTCCTCCTTCCCTTCCTACCTCCCTCCTGACTTCTTTCTTTTCCTTCCTTCCTTGCTTCCATCCATCCTTCCTTCCTTCTTCTTCTTCTTCTTCTTCTTCTTCTTCTTCTTCTTCTTCTTCTTC
>NW_020955182.1:1347784-1364238 GCF_900497805.2 Vombatus ursinus
TTCTTTCTCTTTCCCAAAACAAAACTCTGGGAAAATTTGTGACTTTTCCACATACAGGTATTGCATTATTATAAGGCTCACTCCTTTAACTTAGAATGAAACTCAATTCCTATTTTCAGTGAGATCTTGTTTTTAAAATTCTATCTCAGACTCTCATTATGTTCCATGTGTGATCCACCAGATGAAATTTAAACATATATTGAAAAACTTTTAAAAGCATGTTTAAAACCCCTCACCATGTAGTAGCCCCATTACCCAGCCTGTTAACACTTTGGAAATTCCTTCTTCCAACATCTCCTTAGACTAAATTTTAAACCCTCTGATAATTTGTTTTTTCAGAGGTGCTGGAATCTTTTAGGCAGTCAATCCCACTGGCAAGTGGAGAATCTGGAAAGAAATCTCATTTGTAATTCCCCCATGCCAGCAGTTTTGGTAATTGTGAAACATTTTCATCAGAGCTTGTGTTTTCATTATTGCTTGTTCAAGGGATAATCACAGTTAGAATATTTAATTACCCAAAAGGCATTTATAACAGCTCAAACTACACAGAAGTTAATTAAGGTAGTTATGGACAAGAGGGGAGGAGGCACATTGGGTAAAGAAGAATGGAATGCGGTATAAGAGAAAGAGGCAAATGGAAATTCCTATCCAGGTTTGCCAGTCATTTATTCAGCAAAGATGTAGTGAACACCTACCACGTATAAGACTTTGGGCACGATACCAAAGGAGGTACAAATATTAATTTGGCACTTTGGACATCAAGATACTTTCAAAATAAAATGTACACAAATAACAACCAGATATTTCAGGGATCTGTGATTTTGTCAGTTTGGGTATTCCCTCTCCTGACACAGAACACAACCCCTCCATGATTTAGTAAATGTTCTTTGAGAGTTACTATAGCCAAAAAACACATTACCTGTGCCTACCATGGTAAGGATCCTCTTCTGAACTTAGTTAGGCTGGTCATCACACAACAAACATACTGAGCTTTTTCTGAAGCCTTGACAGTTTAGTAGATCCTGTCAGGGGACACTGAAAAGAGCAAGATAAGTATATCAGCAAGTATAAACCATGGAAGGAGATTGTGTGAGATTGTGGTTGGAGGAATTGGATTCAGATTCTGCCTCTGATGCAGATCAAGTCACGTAACCCCCTGGGCCTCACCTTGGTCATGTGTAAAATGAAGGGTTTGGACTGAGTGCCCTTGGCCCTTGAGGTCTCTCGTAGCTCAAGATGATCATAGGGTAGGAGAGTTTAGAGACAGGACTAGGTAACTATGGAAGATTTTGTGGAAAATGTGGCATTTGGATATTGGCTGGGATTGAGTGGAGACTGTTTTGGATATATAGAATACAATGTGCTCAAAGGTATCGATAAAAAATTCCAGGCTCTAGTTTAAGAGGATGCCAAGTAATATAGTTTGAGTGGAGTATAGAAAGTGTGTGCGTGTGTGTGTGTGTATGTGTGTGTGTGTGTGTGTTGGACAACAGGCAGCCATTGAAGATTTTCAGGTAAGACATTGAAATGATCAAACCTGTACTTTAAGAAAAATTATTCTGAGAACAAGTGTGAAGGATAATGGTAGGATAATTACAATATTCCAGGTAAGAGGAGATGAGGGTCTGAACTAGGGTGGTGACAATGAAAATGACAAGGGGGAATGGAATGGATGGAAAACATAATATAGCAGTTGGATCTATAGAACTTGGTGACTGAATATGAGATATAAGGGAACAGAATAAAAAATGATTCCAAGGGTCTGAGCTTTGGTAATTAGGAGCACATGACACATAATAGATGAAAAATAAATGCTTGTTGAATGATTGATTGATGATGATGCCATTATCAGAAATAGGGAAGTCATTAAGAAAAACTTGAGGGGAAGCTGATGATTACAGTTTAGAGCTTGTCGAGTTTATGATACTAGCAAACCATTACAGTGGAAATGTTCATTAGGCAATTGGAAGTGTATATCTAGAGCTAGAGAGAATGCTTACGGCTGAGATTTGGATTTCAGTGTCATCCTCATAGGGGTGATAGTTGAAGAAGGAGATGACAGGGGGTGGGGGAGCCAATGGAAAGAATGGGGAGTGAAAAGAAAAAGAAGGGAATTAACAATGATATCTCCTTCCATATTAAAGGAGAAGAAAATGGAAAAGGGACCAACAAAAATGACAGAAGAAACAGTCAGGTAGAAAGAAAACCAGTGTCACAGAAGACACAGTAGAAAGACTGTTGAGAAGGGCACTAGTTTCTTGCCTTCTGCTTTGCCTGTGGAAGAGGATAATTTTCCAAGTCTGAATGAATGAAAGCAGGGAGCTAATTTATGAAAGCCATAGGTCACAAGCCATATATCTGGAGCTAGAAAGGAACACATAGACCATCTAGCCCAATGTCCTCTTTTTACGGAGAAGGAAATGGAGCTCACATTATCCTTGTGGTATCTACTCTGGGAATAGAGGGTGGAAGTGGGGGTGGGAGGGAAAGAAGAAACTTATTTTTTTTAAGAATTTTTTTTTGCCTATAATCCCTTTGGGGAAATATGCAGCAGTTTACAATAACAGAACAAAAGATTTCAAAGTCTAAAAAGTCTTGTGGCTTAACTTTGACCTTCTAGACATTAATCCTAGGCTTTAATCCTTCTTAATTTTCCCTTTCTTGCCTGACTCAATGAACATTATCTTACACATCTTCTTAGTGGAATGAGAAATACCAAGGTTGGGGGAAAGATCAAGCTTGAGGTTTTCTAGCTCTGCTAAACTTGATTTAGCAAGATCTGTGTCTCAATACTCCTAGAGTCTGTTTCCCAACCTTAGCCCTTGGGAATGAGAGCCTCAGGCTCCTAGAAGAAATTCCTCTGATATTATCACCACCATCAAATCTCCACGCACATCCCAACCCCACCCCCCATTCCAGTGAAGGAGGCCATTAGACCATTTAGTAAGAACTTGTGATCATCCCCTTCACTACCAAACTCAATGATTAGTCATTTTTCAGTCATGTCTGACTCTCCATGACCCCATTTCAGGTTTTTTTTGGCAGAGATACTAAAGTGGTTTGCCATTTCCTTCTCCAGGTCATTTTACAGATGAGGAAACTAAGGCAAATAGTATTACATGACTTGCCCAGGGTCACACAGCTAATGAGAGTCTGAGGGCAGATTTGAATTCAAGAAGATGAGTCTTCTTGACTCCAGGTCCAGTGCTCTATCAACTGTACCACCTAGTCTACCACACAGTAGGCACTGAATGAATGCTTATTGACTGATAACTTCCCTAAGCCTCGGTTGCCTCATATGTAAAAAATGGGAATGCTGATACTTGTATTTCCTATGTTAAAGTGTTGTTTTAAGAAAAGTACTAGAGGAACCAGTACTGTTAAGTGTCTAGTCTGTGATATTTATTGTTTCTCTGATTTGGGACAAGTCACTTGTTCTCCCTAGTATTCAATTTCCTCATCTCTAAAACAAGGAGATTGGACTGGATGATTCTTCCAACTCAAAATCTCTGAGCCTATAACCACATAGTCAATTCAGTTCAACTCAATTCATGGGATCAGAGACATAGAGTTGAAAGGGATCTTAGGAGGCACCCAGTATAATCCTCTCATTTTACAGATGGGGAAAATGAGGCACAGAGAAATTAAGTGATTTGTTCAAGGCCACATAGATAGTAAGTGGAAAACCAGCATCCAAGCCCAGGTCACCTGAATGCAGACTCAACTCTCTTTCCATTATACCATACTGCCTCACAATTAACTTAACTATAATTTAATTCATCTTGTTTCATTTGAAATATCCCAAAAAGGAAGAATCAAGAGCAATATGTCGACATTGAAAGAAGTTAAATTTAGGGTAGATGTCAGGAGAACTGCCTAAGAATCAGAGCTCTTCCAAAGTGGAATGGATTACCTTGGACAGCAGTGAGTTTCCCCTCATTGGGTTTTGGGGAGTTTGTTTGTTTGCTTTTTTTGTTTAAGCAAAAGCTGAATGGCTACTTGCTAGATATATTATAAAGGAGATTTCCATTTAAGTATGGTTCCCTTCCGATTCTGACATTCTATAATTCTGTGAAATTTAATTCAACAAATGCTTCATGATCTACTTTATGCAGACCATGCTTGGCATTTTCTTGGAGAGATGCAAAATTGAGCTGTAAGAGTTGTAGCTTTCGGGGCAGCTAGGTGGCACAGTGGATAGAGCATTGGCCCTGAAGTCAGGAGGACCTGAGTTCAGATCCGGCCTCAGATCAAACACTTGACGCATACTAGCTGTGTGACCTTGGGCAAGTCACTTAACCCTGATTGCCTCACCCCCCCAAAAAAAGTGAAAAAAAAAGAGTTGTAGCTTTCAAGGCTGGAAGAGACCTTAGACAATCACATTAGATTGTAAGCTTCTTGAGGGCAGGGACTGTCTTTTGCCTCTTTTTGTATCCCTAGTGCTTAACACAGTGCCTAGGATATAGTAGGTGTTTAATAAATGTTTATTGACTGACATTATCTGGTCTAACCCTTTCATTTCAAAAATGAAGCCCAAAGAGGCAATAAGATCATAGATTAGAGCTGGAAGGGACCTGAAAGGCCACCTTGATCAATCCCTTATTTTAGAGTAGAGGAACCTAAGACTCAAGGAGGTAAACTGATCTGCCCTGCAGGTCTCATGGCAAATATATGGAGAGCCAGGATTTGAACCCAGGTGCTCTGACTCAAAATCCCAGCAGTCTTTCTGCCACAAAACACTTTCTTATGCTCTGCTCTCATGGGTCACTGAGATTCCACTTAGACATTCCAACTGATTTATTTACCAGAGTGTGAAACTAATCTGGTCATGTTACTAGGACTTTCCCTCCATCTATTTATTGATGACAGCTCCTTGGGAGTTTTCCCAAGGAGACCAAACAACACCCTGCTGGGTAAGAGAGAGGAGGATATGGAAGAGAAAGGATGAGGTTGAATACTTAAGCGGCTTTTTGCATGGCACCATAGAAATGTACTTGGGACCAGTTCGTGTAGAGTTTTTGAAAACCGGGATTGCTATCTAGGGGATATTTGCCATGGGGATGATGCCCAGTAATTACTGTCCAGAGCTTGCTTGTGACACTCACAAACAGCTGGGAATGTCAATTGCTGAATTAAATTCCCACTCTGATAGTCAAAGTCTGGCACAAGTCATTACTGAACTTTCTTGGCATTATTTCATTTTAACAAATCCTCATGGTTCTTTTGAGCCACTGCACACACACCCAAGTTTCTATAGCCTCCCCCCAATCCTTTTTAAATCATTTCTATTCATTTTGTCAAGTATTCCTAATTATGCATAAAACATTTTAACAACCATTTTTTGAGTTCCAAATTCTCTCTTTTCCTTCCATTTCTCCCCCTTCCTTGAGAAGGCAATTTGATATCCATTGATATCCATATCACTCATGTAAGAAAATACAAACAAAATAAAACAATAAAAATAAAAAGAATAGTATATGTAGAGCCTATATCAGATTGCACGCCATCTTGTGGAGGGGGGAGGGGAGGGAAGGAGAGAAAATTTAAAATTCATAATCTTATGAAAGTGAATGTTGAAAACTAAAAATAAATTAATTTTTAAAAAATAAAATAATCATAGACAATATATAATAATTGGGAGTCTACCAGCCAAGACAAGCCCAAACATTATATAAACACAACTACAATACACTTTCCATACAAATAAGTCAGATCTAAATTTTCAAAAAAATTTAAAAATGAAGACAGTAAACAAAAAGTATGTTTCAATCTGCATTCAGAGTTTATCCATTCTCTGTCTGGAGATGGATAGCATTTTTAATCATAAGTACTTTAGAATTGTCTTGGATAATTGTCTTGATTAAAGTAGCTAAGTCTTTCATAGTTAACCATTCCTACAATATTGCTGTTACTATGTACAATATTCTCCTGATTCTACTCACTTCATTTGGCATGAGTTCATACAAGTTTTTCCAGGTTTTTCTGAAACCATCCTGCTCATTGTTTCTTATATGACAATAGTGTTCCATCACAATCATATACCACAACTTGTTCAGCCATTCCCCAATAATATTGGACATCCCCTTGATTTCCAATTCTTTGCCACCACAAAAAGAGCTGGTATAAATATTTTTTGTACAAATAGGTCCTTTTCCCTTTTCTTTGATCTCTTTGGAATATAGACCTAGTGGTATTACTGGGTCAAGGGGTATGAAGAGTCAGATAACCCTTTGGGTATAGTTACAAATTCTTCTCCAGAATGGTTGGATCAGTTCACAACTCCACCAACAGTGCATTATTGTCCCAATTTTTCCACATTCCCTTCACCATTTGTCATTTTCCTTTTCTACCATGTTAGTCAATCTGATAGGAATAAGGTGATATCTCAGAGTTGTTTAAATTTGCATTGCTCTAATCAGTAGTGATTTCAAGCATTTTTTCATGTAACTGTTAATAGCTGAAAATTGCCTATTCATATCCTTTGAAAATTTATCAACTGGGTAATGACTCTTATTTTTATAAATTTTGTTCAATTCCGTATGTTTAAAAATGAGACCTTTATCAGAGAAATGCTGTTAATTTCCCCCAATGGCCTGTTTACCTTCTAATTGTGGTTGTATTAATTTTATTTGTACAAAAACTTTTTTTAATTTCACATAATCACAGTTATCCACTTTATATCCTATAATGTTCTTTATCCCTTTTGGTCGTGAATTCTCCCTTTATCCATAAATCTGATAGGTTCACTTTTCCATGGTCCTCTAATTTACTTATAATATCACTCTTTATGTCTAAATCATTTGTCCATTTTGACCTTATCTTAGTATATAGTGTGAGATGTTGGTCTCTTCCTAGTTTCTGCCAAACTGTTTTCTACTTTTTCCAGCAACTTTGCCAACTGTTATTCCAAAAGCTTGGATCTTTGGGCTTATCAAACACTAGATCACTATGGTCATTTACTGCTGTGATTGTAGACCTAATCTATTCCATTGATCTACCAATCTATTTGTTAGTCAGTACCATACTGTTTTGATGGTAACCTCTTTGTAATATAATTTGAAATCTGGAACTGCTTAGCACCCCCACCCAAATTTTTAGTGCAACTTCAGACCTGGAGAATACCTCTCCTCCTCTCCCTTCAAAAAAAAAAACCCATCATTCAAAAAGCCTTAAAAAAAACTCAGTTCCTGTCTGCCATGTTCTCTTAACATTAGACTATACCTTGAGAATAATTTCCAGGCTTGGAACATGATACAGTGTGTATATTATCTGGAATCATTTACCAGCTCAGCAGACATTCTAATTGTTGGGGTCCAGGGCTACAAAACTTAGTTGGGGGGGAAGTCAGCAGTGACAGGAGACTTGACTGAGTGCTGGATAGCTCAGAAAAGGGTGGTCTCATTTTAAATCCTTTTTCATGTGTGTCAGAGGGACTGTGGGGGGTGGGGAGAAGAACATAGGTAGCTTCAGTAATTCATCATGAAAATAAATACTTATATATAGCAATTTCAGGTTCACAATGGCATTTCCTCACAGTGGTCCTCAGAGGTAATGTGTGTTCCAATTTCACAGAAAACTGAGGTGCATAGATGTTAAGGGACCTGGTCCCATAACTAAGTGTCACAGTTAGGAGTTGAATTCAGGTATTCTGGATCTAAGATCAAGGTTCTTCCTCTGCACCATGATAACATGCTTCCAAAGGCACAGGATTAGGGGAATGTGGCTACATCTCTGAGATTCCCTATTGCTTCTAAGATAAGACATAAAAGTGCTTCGACACTTTAGCTTAAGTCTCTCTTTCCAGAATGATTCCCCATTGCTTCACCTCAAACATTTGACTTTCTAACCTCACCTACTTGGTGCTCCCCATGCATGCTATGTTCCATTATTCATCCCTGTGTCCTCGTATAGCTTGCTTTCTACAAAAGCATTCTCTCTCCTTCCCTAAATAGATCTCTAGGAGTCCCTAGTTCCCTCCAAGGCTTGGCTCAAATTCCATTCAGGATCACAAATTTGCAGCAAGAAAGGACCTTAAAGGGGCAGCTAGGTGGTGCAGTGAATAGAGCTCTGGCCTTGGAGTCAGGAGGGCCTGAGTTCAAATCCAGCCTGAGACACTTAACACTTACTAGCTGTGTGACCCTGGGCAAGTCACTTAACCCCAACTGCCTCGCCAAAAGAGCAAAAAAAAAAAAGACCTTAAAAGACATCTAATCCAACCCCCTCAAATTATAGATAAGGAAACTGAACCCCAGAAAAGTCAGATAACTTGCTCAAACCACACAGATAGTAAACAGCAAAGCCAAAATTCAAACTGGTTTCCTCAGACTAAATCCAAATATTCTTTCCATTTTCCTAAGTTATCTCCCTGTTCACTACTTAAGGCTTCTCCTGATCCCCAAGTTGTTCATGTTCTCACCCTAAAAGGAAATATTTTGTAAATGAAGTAGATCTAAAATTTCTTCAATATAGAGAACTCCCAGGTGAGTGAATTCCCTCTACTAATGAAGGATGGCACCTTCTCTAAAACTTGTCATCTTAGAGAGTTGTCTAGAGCAGAGATGTCAAGTTCACAGAAAGCAGCCTGAACCAGGTGAAAATTGGGAAATTGTTTTGGGAATTACAATTCCCAGAATTGTTTGGGGGAAAATTATAATTTCCAATTGTAACTTGGAAATATTTAACAAAACAAAAATACAATGCAACAGAGATAATGTTAATTTGTGGTTTTCTAAGTCACTATGCAGCCTGCAGGAAACTGTTTTGAGTTGAGGTCGACTCTACTGGTCTAGGGCACTGAATCGTAAAATAATTTGCCCAGTGCCACACTGCCAGTATATGTCAGAAGAAGGCCTTGAACTCATATCTTCCTAGCTCCCAACTAGGCTTTCCATCCATTACACCATATTGTCTCTTGCTTGAATGAACCTCTATAGCCCTAGGTTTTCCACAGAATCTAGCACACCTGGAAGCCCAAAAAGTAGAATGAAAACTTCCCCAAATTGGTTAGGTCAGTTCACGTAATTCTATGCATAGGTTCTAATCCTATTCCTCAGGAAAATGCCAATGTCCTCTGCATTTGGCTAACATTTCCAACTTGAGCCACAATCAGACTAGGCCATTCCACTTGGGTTTACCTGCCCCTGAAACACCTATATTCCACCCATCATTCTTAGCATGAATATGTGAAGGCCTGGATATAATCTTGTGAATTCAAGAGGTCCTGTATCCATCAGCTGGTGTTGAATGGTACCATGGAGAGTTTCTTCATGAGAGAAGATCACCTCTGGCAAGAGGACAACTGAAAGTTATGTAGACAGTGCAGAAGTAAGGTGAAACATGGGCCTCACTATTGGGCAGTCTCACAAACTATGTCATGTTCTTATATTTGTGACTCAACCTCTTATCCAAGGGCAAATAGTAATTATAAGTTGCTGATTGCTTAAGTCTCATCAATGAGCTCTGTAAGTTCTTTGTGTCTTGTAGCACTTATTTGGGGTTCTCCCTTGGGGATATCAGGCATATTTGTATAATCATGGCCTGACGAATGTCAGCCCTTCCACTAGGGAAGGTGACTGGAGCTACCAAAGCAATTGCTTACAGCATAAGGGGATTGATGTCTCTGTGAGGAACTTCCTCCCCAGCTCTGGGTAGAATTTACATGGCACATGCAGCCACCTACATTAAAGAACAATGAGGTGTCACTTACCTGGATTATGCCCAAAAGGGAGCACTCTGTTTAATGAACACTATTGTTAATAGTGTTGTTATGTGTTTCCTGATGCAGATTATATATATTTTTCTCTACTTTATTTTACATTAAGTCTATAAATATCTGTATATTTATATATCTATAGATAAAAATATATAAATATAATATGTAAATATATATTTACATAGCTATAAATAAAAATCAATAACTGAAGTCACTTATACTGTAACATATAGTAAGAACTGAGCTTATAAAGGATCAAAAGGTCACATTTAAGGATCATAGATGTAGATCATGTAAGAACCTTAGAGATTATCTGTCCAATCCTTCATTTTACAGATGAGGAACGTGAACCCATGAAAGCTAAGTGACTGGCCCAAGGTCATATATCTAGTATGTAGAGGCCTTAGGATTTGAAACTGACTCCTCTGGTTCCAGCCCAATTATTTTTCTTCTTTGTTTTACTTCTATTTTATATTTCCTTATGTGTGTGCATGTGTGTGAGTGTGAGTGTGTGTGTGTGTGTGTCTGTGTGTGTGTGTTTCTTATACTTACTTGTCTTTGTGCATGTTGTTTCCTCCCAGTGGACTCTAAACTCCTCGGGGCAGGCATTGCTTCCATCATGCTTTTGCCTCCTCAAGGTCACATGTAGCACCTTGCATGCAGTTGGTAATTAGTAAATTCCTGTTGAATTGAATGAAATCGAAAAATTAGGCTATAATGAAATACACTTACCATGAAAATCATATGTAGGAAAACTGGATCTGTATTTCATCACTCAGGAGCACTTTGGGACCATAGTGGGTCCACGTATCTTCAATTATCACAGATCAGCAATTATCATGGAAGGGAAGTGTCTTTAGAGACTTTAGGTTTGGGAGACTGTGCTGAGTGTGTATTGGCCAAAGGACATAGCCCAGAAGTCATTTTTTTCTGGATGAATCACTAATATTGATTGACTTGTTTACTTCTAACTCATCTCTGTTCATGAAAGCAAGGGGCAGGAGGAAATTTGAGCTAACGGAGCTTTCTGCCTGTTTGGGTTCTCTATAAACATGAACTCACTGCATAGCCCAGGGAGACTGTGCCATGGCTAAGCCCTGACTGCTTGCTTCACATGAAGGATGCAGTAAAAGAACTGAATTTTCTGGGACTCCAGTCCCTGGGCAATTTCTGCTCTTCTGATTTAGGGGAAGCATGATCCACAAAAAGAGATCCCCCCCTTTAGAAGCCCACACTCACAGTCACAGCTACGTGCCTGTCAACAGGCTCCCAGAGCAGTGATGTGGACTGCTGATGGGGTCCATTTTTATATCAGGACATTTTTGGCAGCTCCTTGCTTCACTCCCAGGAGTTGCCGAAGAAGCTTTAGCTCTGCGGAGAGCTGGGCCAGATATGGGATAAGATGCAGGCCTTAGCAACCATCCCTCAGGGTGATGAACCAAGTGGCCCCAAGTCAAAACACTAAAGGTGATGTCATTTTAATTATATCCTTCAGCACCAAGTGGAGTGAAGGGGAGGAAAGCAGGGAGTGAGGATAGAGGAAAGTGAGGAGGGAGTGAGAGGGAAGCCAAGAGCATCATTTTTTACTTCATATGATCTTCAACACTAGGAAAAAGGAAGGCAACATAGCTGGACAAGTGTCTCACAATGCCAATATCCTTGCTTTTTATAGATAGAATGCTAAACGTGAAGCCAAGGAATCCAAGTTCAGCTCTGGCCTCAGATACTGAGGCCAGGATTACTGTGTAATCCTGGGTTACTTACTTAACCTCTGCCTCAGTTTCCTCCTCTATAAGATAGGAAAATTATAATGGGACCTATTAATAATAATAATAGGTCTTATTATTGGATAACAATAATTTTAAGTGTTATTTAATTAGCAACCAAGGTTGTAACTGTTTTTGTTTTTAATCTAAAAGTTCCGGAGCTTGAGGACTACATTTCTTGGTAAATTAAACTTGGGATTCCCTTCTGAGAATATTGTATGTATTCTGTTGAGGTATTATTTGCTTTCTATTTCCAGAACTGGGTAATTTCTTTGTATGGTTTCTTTAGGGCTTCTTTTCAGATCATTGATAAAAACAATCTGAACATCCAATGTCTTCCACATTGTCAGATTCCTAAGCTTTATGCCAAGCCAATATTTTAATACTGAATAACAATGCATATACTTTTTTTTTTGCACAAAATTGCTCACTCTGAATTTCACCTGGGTCCATTTCATATAGTGCTACCCTGCTGTGAGGGCATTTTGTGAATCCAACTGTAAAACTCCCAAGATTTCTATTTCAGAGTTTGCATGGTATTTCCCTCTGTTTCCTAAAAACAGTCTCTGAAGCAAAAGTATGGTGTTATTTATGATAGTTATGATCAGTTAACACTATCTCTGTAACCAAGTCAGGGCAACTCTCATTCATTCTTCTTGTCTTCTCTTCTGAATCTTTCTCCGCCATTTCGTAGGAGCCTTCACAGCCTTTGAAATCACTCCATCTCTGTGGCCCCTTTCTCTGATTAGTCAGTTCCTCCTGCCGCTCCATTTTAAGGGAAGTGCCAATGTTTTCTCCATTCTTTTCTGGGCTCTCCTCCTGACTCTCTGAACTTCTTTCTCCCATCATGCCCCTACACGATTACCACCTCCTCCTCCCCTCTGACCCTTCAGGTTTTTAACTTCCTTTTATGTGTTTTCTTCCCCTATTTGAATGCAAGCTCTCTGAGGGCAGGAGACTCTTTTTGCTTGTATTTCTATTCCAGGCATTTAACGCAGTGTCTGGTTGATGTTTAGTAAAGTGTTTAGTAAATCCTTGTTGACTGGGACTCTGTCCAGGGCACCAAATTTAGTGGCAACTGGTAGCACTTGGAAGTCCCCAGCAGCATAAAAACAATAGAATTTGGCATCTAGTTAGCAAACATAACTAGTTAAAAGAGAAAGCTACTAGGTGCTGGGCTATAATGAGCTTCTTCCCTATCCCATGTTGTAGCCTCCCCAGCAGCAATTTCATGTTGGCTTCTCAGGGTTTTTGTACCCTTACGTATTCCATGTCTTTTGCTCTGGTTGGTACTTGCTTTGTGTGCAGAAATTACTAGTTACGGTACTGATCATTACATAACTCATATGTAGAGGAAAAATTGAATATTGAAGGGGTTCTGGCTCTCATTTTTGTAGTCATACATTCTTCCCTCCACAACCGATTTCTACATCTATCACCTTAGTGCCTATGACAATATTTTGGCAGACACTCTATTTATGCTTGTTGGATAGTTAGGTTAGATCATTTGAATTTTTTTCCCCTGATGGTGTGTGTGACCTCAGCAATTTCCATATCTTTATTTTTTCATTTCTTTAACACTTTAATGGTTCTGTGATCTCATTAAGAAGGGTATTCCCTCCACAAGTACAGATTGCAACCTATCCATGCTTGCTCATTCTGTGTGATCCTTGTCCACATTCTTCCACAGATCCTCCCCCAAGGATCAACCCAGTGTACTGTAGGACTTTCTTTAGGTAGTGGAGAGAGTACTGGACTCAGAGTCAGAAGATCTGAGCTGAAATCCTCCCTCAGACATGTACTGATTGACTCTGGGTAAGTCATTTAGCTTCTCAGCCCTAGTTCCTTCATCTAGAAAATGGAGATGACATTAGCAGCTACCTCACATGGTTGTTGTGAGTTTCATATGAGATAATATTTGAAGTGTAAATGTTAAAGATTTATGTTAGTGTGAGCTATGTTATTAATCAAAGGCACCAGTAGAACACTGGGGCTGTCTATGGTTTGTACTTCACTTGAACCTTATGACTACTCCATTTCTTTTTCTGCTTATATTTTTCTTCAATTATATTCCTCATACCATTATTTGATCATAAGTCACCAATAGGAAATAAGGCATAGGTTACTTCATTGCCCATAAGTCTCTCCATTGTCTTTTGAGTTACCTATTATTTTAACTCCTCAGAGATTTCAGTATTCCAAGGTGGGCAAACATAGAAGATTTCTGAAAAACTGTTTATTTGTGTGGAAGTGAGTCTTTGCAGCAGGAAGGAGCAGTTGAGATTGTTAAAAATACAGCACAAATCACCAAATGCAATCCACTTGACCCCCTTCTTTATTTTGTACCTATCTTTTTTTCTAGGTGCAGCACAGATTCTGAATAGAGTTACTGATGTACTGACTCAAGAAACTAGCCATCCAGAATGTTGTTTTCTGGTTATTTTTTGGTTTTGTTTTTTTGTCATATTCTGGATAATAGACATTTTTACCCATTTGGATTTATTTCTATAAATTGCAAAAATTCATGGATGTCACTGAGGTTTCTTATGTCAGAATAATGTTCTCCAACACATTTTTTTCTGTACTCACACTTTGAAGTTATCGGTTACCAACATATATGTTGATTTGACATTCCAGTCCAATACAGTTATTATTTGGAACTTAAGAGATTTCCACAAAAGGTGTACATCAGGTAATGATACTGAAAGAAATGTTTGGCCTTTCTCTGGCACATATTGTAAATACTTGTGGCTTAATGTGAATCAACCATAACCATGAGTAGGAAAGAGAGCCTCACTGTCACTGAAAAGATAAGAGTACAATTAAATCTCTGGAGAAGTGGGGTACAATGATTTAGATAGTGGGAGAGTCCAGCCTTGGGGTAATATGATTTTGAAATCACAGCAAGAGGAGGAATCAAGATTGATCATCATAAGGAAGCCTCTCCATTCTCTTAGCCCCTAGGATATACCACATTCTTACCCCTGACTCAGGTTTGGTGTGGGTACGCCTGGGTTGGCCCATATAACAGGACTTCTCTGGGATATGGAAGATGCCAATTTACATTGATTAAAAGAGTTTCCTCCCCCTGTAAGTTTTTTGTGCCACTGAAGTAACAAGTTTAATCCCTGTTCCTATAAAAATGATGTTATTCTTAGTACCCTCCATTCCTTTTCTTTTTTTTTTTTTACTTACAAGTCTTTGTTCCTGTCTCCCTTCCCATCAGAGGGATATTTGCAGAGAAGATCTAATAGAAAAAATAGAAATATAGATGTTTCCCCCAAACAATCAGAAGCATACTCTCAACTACACCATTTTGATCCCTAGGAAGATGGAGCTCAAACTTACAGCAATTTCTACATAGAATCCACCCCCACCAAGTTCACTTTCAAATGCAGCACAGCCAATGGATGATTTGTTGTTGTTTCCTCTTGGCTGCCCTCGGTCTCTTCAGTACTAGTTCAGGAAGATCTCGGAGTTCTTTATTCACTGGATTTGGCTGTATATGCAATTTCACATGGATTCCAGCTATCAGACCTCTCTTCTGTCTCTCTTCTACCATTGTACCAGTGTTTCGAGAGAAACTGAAACAGGTGGTACAGAACTGAGAAATGGGTTTGTTTGGATTTTTGCCTCAGGTGTTGTCATCATCAAATAACTCATCATCATCACCTACTGGCCAGTCTACTAATGAGAGCCTCTCTATACTTACCTAGGCTGACCACTTCTCAACAGACTCAGTCTGTTGTCACTAGGATCATATTCAAAGCCTTGCTAGCATGATAGAACTTGTCAAAGCCTACATTCAGTTGAAAAAAACTTTTGAGAACACTTGGTCATTGCTATTCCATGATGAGACTTTCATAACACTGAGAAAATATATTGGTCTCTTCTTATTATTGTAAACACTGCCAAGATACCTCCTGAAGAGGAGAGCCTTAAAATGAAAAACTTTTCATTGGACAGTTATGATTCTAATAATAGAACAGTAGAATTAGCAAATGAGAGTTATCTCCAGTTAGTTAGTCAGTCAACTAACATTTATGGAATACCTATTATGTTCCAGTTACCAAGCTAAGCTCCATTTTGTGTGGTTACCTTGGAAATTAAAATGAAAAGCAAAGGAAAAGATGATAGAATGAATCTCGATTTTGAGTTCAATAACCTGGGTTTGAATCCTGGTTCTGCCACTTACTATCTATCCAAGTTTAAGCAAATCACCTCTCCTCACTTGGACTCAGTTTCCTTATCTGTTAAATGAGGGGGTGGGGCTAAATGACCCCTTGATCATCCCTTCAAGCTCTTGAATCTATAACCCCATGATCCTGTGACCCAAGAGTGTATCATGATTATTATAGACTATATTTTCACAACACCTTTCCTCTGAGTCGTTTAAACAATACGTATTCTAAGATCAAATCTCTGATAGGGCTTTTTTGTCTCAATAGTAAGGAGGGTATATTATAGCATATGGCTTACTCCATTTCCTTCCTCTGGTAGTAAATATCTGTACTTTTATGGACATTATTTTCACTGGTTATAATTAGCTTATTTGCACTCTCCTGAGCTGTGAAGTAATGTACAGGGCTCTCTCATGACTCAGCTTCCTGTGTACCTGGATTCTCATCTGTTTCCTGGGGAAAGGCAGACTGGGGATGGCTCTTTTTTTTTCCTCTGAACTCTTTCAATTCATTATGTTACACTTCATCACTAGACTTGGGCCAGTGATTTTGCCTTGAAACTCAAGCTTCTTTTGCACTCCTATGTCTCCTTTAACCTCCAAATCTGACCTATTAGTACTAGGGTCCAACCATTCTACTCCTACAATGTCCATCAATATCTATTCTTTCAGCTCCAGCCCCACTGAAACCATTTGTTTTTCTTACTACCTCATGTACTTTGATTATTGCAATAATTTCCAGGTAGCTCTCTCTCTCTCTCTCTCTCTCTCTCTCTCTCTCTCTCTCTCTCTCTCT